>NC_079189.1:469720015-470041570 GCF_029499605.1 Hyla sarda
AGAGAGGGGTGATCACTGTGATGTGTACTGTGAAGAAAAGAAAAAAAACGAATATTCGTAATTACGAATATATAGCGCTATATTCGCGAAATTCGCGAATTCGCGAATATGCGATATTCGCGAATAATATTCGAATTGCGAATATTCGCGAGCAACACTACTCGTAAGGAAGAGTTTAGTTGACATAACCAGTTGGGTCACAATCATCTGTGCATGTCTCGAGACAGTATCCAGGTTAAGTAAGAATAGGGTTGTTTCAGGTTGAAGAATGCACTGCGGTGTAATAAGGCGTTGTAAGAGCAGTTGGATGTATGACAGGGCATTCCCATAGATCGTGGAACAATGTTCCAACATCGCCACATTTTTGCCAACACAAATTGGAGTACATACGATCAAGTAGGTGCAATCTGGAAGGGCGTATAGTACTATCAATATATAGTTTTAGCAATTGCTTCTTGGGAGTTGGTGGAAAGTAACAGTTTTCGTGATAGACGAAGAGCTTTATGCCATTGCGGCAGAGTAATAGAGATTCCAAGATCTCATTCCCACTTTTACATAAAAGGTAATTTGTGTGGCAATGTCCTATCACTACGTTTTTTATAGAAAAATGTCATTCCTTTTAAGAAAATGCAGAGTTGGTGTTGGTATTTACAAGCTTAATTTAAAGTCATTAGTCCATAGACTTTTAATTTGAAGACTTTTATAGAAATCGCCATGTGGTAGGTTAAATTTCTCTAAAAATGCATTGCTCCTAGTTCACTAATCAAGTCCTAAACTAATTGTACTCCTTTCTCTGTCCAGAAACGTAGGCTTAGTCCTGGAATGTGATGTTCAAGGAAATCCAGTGGAATGTATTGTGGAGTATAGAGGTCGGGTTTGTTTTAAAGGGGTTATCCAGTAATAGAGAAACAGAGCTACTTTTTTTTCATAAACAGCTCCCCATCTGTCTCCAGGTTGGGTGTGGTTCTCCAGCTCAGCTCCATTAAAGGGTATGGAGCAAAGTTGTAAAATCACACCCAACCTGGAGACAGGCGTGGAGGTGTTTTTGAAAGAAATTAGCTGTGTTTGCTATTCCCGGATAACCCCTTTAATGCCAAGAGCATACTTGAACATAAGGAGAATGGGGCTGAGCAGGTACTCTCGAGGGAAACCCACAATTTATCCGTGTTACCGGACCACCAGTGTTGTAATTGATCTCAGATACAAGCTCTTTGGTAGTCTTTCAGATGGGGAAGTCCCAGTCTGCCAGCCTCTCTATGGTAATAATGTTTTGTGATATTCTGGGTTTTCTACCATTCTAGACAAAGGTGGAAATGTGTTTGTTGAAGGTGGTATAGAAAGACCTTAGGACTAAGATCGTAATTGTGCAAAATAGATATAGCTATGTTTAGGGGTTTGAAAGGGGTTTGAAAGGACTGAAAACCGGGCGAACAGTATGTGTAGTCGCGTTCTGAAGCATGTTGGAGACGCCATGCATCATATAGGTCATAATCAGCAAGGAGGCTTTTTATGGAAAAGGAATGACCTCCATAGTGATTTGAGAGATCTAATGCAGGGTCAGAGACTGAATTAAGGGAGTATTGTGGCCAAAAAAGCTTATTCCCTGTCCAAAGGTTAAGGGATAAGATGTCTGATAGCAGAGGGCCCGCCGATGGGAACCCCTGCGATCTCCGTGCTGCACCCGCAAATTGTTTTGCCAGGCTGCTGCTCCAGTATTGGAAACCTCTGTATTTCTGGGTCTGACGTCATGCCACGTTCCCTTGTGACATCCTACCCCGTCCCCTCGTGCGATCACACCACTTTCCCTCCATTCATGTAAATGTTGTTGTTACATGCCTTCTTGCTCTCTAATACCCATAACTCTTTACATTTTTAACCTACAGGGCCATATAAAAGCTTGTTTTATGTGAGACCAATTGTCCTTTCTAATGAAATACCTAATTTTACCACAAAATCAATATCCAATTTTGTAAATCATCTCTTTGCAGTGCACTTTATGGTTAAAATAATGTTCACTTTTGAGCCATATAACACTTTTGATCTGTCATTTTTATTGGTACCTTTTTTGGGAGGATGGGACTTTTTGAACAAATTTTATAAAAAAAAATAAAAAAAAAATAAATGATATGTGAATTGACATAAAATCAGCAATTCTTTTTCTTTTTTACATTTACGAAGTTCACCAGGTGGTTTCATTAACATAATATTTTTTTGACTGGAAATACTGTTCAATTCTATGCCATTGGATAGCATTGATCAGTGTTATCGGCACACTGCCTCTTTAGTCTGCCAAAGCAGCCTGGTAAAGCAGATCAAGCAGCAGAAGGCACAGAGACAGGTGAGGGCCCTCTGTTTGTCATGAAGGCTGATGGGGACCCTGCACTAGTACTGTGGAGATACCAATCAGTCCCCCTAAAGCATCGACACTGCAATTTTAACACTTAACGCATAGCTTGTAAGCAAGCTTCATACACTTGGGCCTCAACCAAGGCATACATGTACATCTTGTGTCCTTAAGGTGTTAAACCTGTATTCTAATTTTCAGCTGCTTCTTGCCCTATAACACAGGGTGATATTGGCCTTTTCAGTCGATAATTGCCCTGTGTAATAGGGCCCTAAGCAATGGAGGTGTGTGATAGACACCTGTCCGTGACTAATTCTAGGCTTGGCATCAGCCCACAGTATCCTTTGTGACACCAATCCTTTGTGACACTAACCCTCCTTACTAATATGCTTCAAGGGTAGCAGAAAGAGAGAGGTGCCATCAGAAGGGGACCATCTAATGAGGTGGACTTTCCTTACCTGATAATACCAGCCTGCTGCTGGTTTACCTTGGACCCCCCACCTTTTCATAAATAAATAAATAAATAAAATAAAATATTAAGAAATAAAGACATAATTAAAAGAATAGAACACAAAAACCTTAGTATTTGAAGCGCATACCATCTAAACTAGGCTACAGGATCAGTGCTTAAATAAGTACTTCACCACTTGGCATCTTATCCCCTATCCATAGGATAAGGGATAAGATGTCTGATCGTGGGGGATCGGTCTGCTGGTGTATGTGATCCCTTATAGGGTAATGTTGGATAATCTTAGCATACTATTTTTGTTTGGTAACAGTTTAATGGTGATGTGTATGATGATATTATTTGTTTCTTGTATAGTGCTCTTCTTTGGTAACTTAATGACCATTATTTAGAGGTATACAGTCCACTTTGCTGATTTTATTACACTGTGGACACAAATCTGCTACAAAAAAAATCTTATCGGCCCCTGTGTGAACAAATCCTTGTGTGGATGTTTATAGAGTTGTAATCTTTTCCAAATGTTTTTTCCAAATAGAAATAATAAAAAAGTATCAACTGTAATAAAAAAGGTAATTTCTTCTGTTCTGCAACTATTCACTGCAGATGATTCAATGCCTGGACTTAACCTAAAAATTGCCAGGAATATGTTGAAAGCTGCAACCAAACAGGCGGTCCCATGTGGTAGTAAAGAATACCCCTGATCATTACTGGCAGCCTGTAAGTGAAGACCCCCACAGTCACTGGAGCACTGGATCAAGTGTATGTGTGTGTGTCTGGGGGGGAGGGGGAACTTTATAGAGGAGCACATTTTTTATTTTGCTGTTTTTTAATATATTCTTTTTTTTTATATTTAACCAGGCTTTCCATGCTGCTGACTATAGACAAGGTGCAGTGGGTGAGAAGCCCAAGTTTTTTCATTGGCTAAGGGCCTGAAGTACAGTTAATCCACCGCTGTATAAAACATCTCATCTGCAGACAACAATAAAGACAAATACTAGTCACCTCTGTGAGGAATCAGGAGCAACGGGATTTTTAATAATCATCAATTCCAAATCTCAGCAGCTGCTGCAACGATTTATCCCACAACTAGAGAAAGTTTCTATATATTTTACACTCCTTGTTGAAAACTATATAAAAATAGCTGGAAGCAGAAACACTTTAGATACAAAATAAATGTCATTTAGATAGGAATACTTTCTATTATGACTTCATTTAAGGTGGCCTTTTCATTCATGTTTACTCAGATCATGGAATGCAATTAAAGCTGGTGTCAGGAGAAGGGCACCTTCCACCAGCCTTGGCAGGAACGCATTTAATGAATTTCATCTTAATTTGACAATAAAGGAAATTTGCATGATTAAGAAACTTTATGGCAGTACAAATCATGCCATCCATATTTTACTTTATAATCTCAAAAACGATGGTTTCTTATGCTCCTGGAAGCATCCATTTTATTGTTTTATGCACAGAACTTATGTATATATGAGGTTGACTGAGGGGGAGGGGGTATCAAATTAGAGAGAGATTATACTGTACTGGGAGGGGGTATTAGATGTGAAATATGTACTGGAAGGGGGCATTACATGGAGAATATCAGGTACTGGAAGGGGGTATTATATGGAGATTATCAGGTACTGGAAGGGGGTATTATATGGAGATTATTAGGTACTGGAAGGGGATATTATATGGAGATTATCAGGTACTGGAAGGGGATATTATATGGAGAATATCAGGTACTGGGAGGGGGTATTATATGGAGAATATCAGGTACTGGGAGGGGGTATTATATGGAGAATATCAGGTACTGGAAGGGGGTATTATATGGAGATTATTAGGTACTGGAAGGGGGTATTATATGGAGAATATCAGGTACTGGAAGGGGATATTATATGGAGAATATCAGGTACTGGAAGGGGGTATTATATGGAGATTATCAGGTACTGGAAGGGGATATTATATGGAGAATATCAGGTACTGGAAGGGGGTATTATATGGAGAATATCAGGTACTGGAAGGGGGTATTATATGGAGAATATCAGGTACTGGAAGGGGGTATTATATGGAGATTATTAGGTACTGGAAGGGGGTATTATATGGAGAATATCAGGTACTGGAAGGGGATATTATATGGAGAATATCAGGTACTGGAAGGGGGTATTATATGGAGATTATCAGGTACTGGAAGGGGATATTATATGGAGAATATCAGGTACTGGAAGGGGGTATTATATGGAGAATATCAGGTACTGGAAGGGGGTATTATATGGAGATTATTAGGTACTGGAAGGGGGTATTATATGGAGAATATCAGGTACTGGAAGGGGATATTATATGGAGAATATCAGGTACTGGAAGGGGGTATTATATGGAGATTATCAGGTACTGGAAGGGGATATTATATGGAGAATATCAGGTACTGGAAGGGGGTATTATATGGAGATTATCAGGTACTGGAAGGGGGTATTATATGGAGAATATCAGGTACTGGAAGGGGATATTATATGGAGAATATCAGGTACTGGAAGGGGATATTATATGGAGAATATCAGGTACTGGAAGGGGGTATTATATGGAGAATATCAGGTACTGGAAGGGGATATTATATGGAGATTATCAGGTACTGGAAGGGGATATTATATGGAGATTATCAGGTACTGGAAGGGGGTATTATATGGAGGACATAATGTAGCAGACGGGTGTATTAGATGGAAATTTCATGTACTCAAAGAGGGCATAAGATGAACTATATTATGTACGGGCAGGGGGTATTAGATGGAGGATATCATGTACTTGGAAAGGGCTATAATATGAAGGATATCATGTACAGTGATCCCTCAAGTTACAATGGCCTCAACATACAACAGTTTCAACATACAATGGTCTTTTCTGGACCACTGTAACTTGAAACCAGACTCAACATACAATGCCAGACTCAACATACAGTCCAGATCTGTGAAAAATGTCAATGGCTGAAAGAACTGACCAATCAGAATAGGCATTCACTGGTAAAACACCTGTATTACTGAAGTGTATGCACTGAATTCCTGTCTGGTAGCGCCTCCCTACAGTACAGGGAGGTATTACATGTTCTGTACTACTCTTTACCTGTGCCACAGTTAGCTGTTCGTTTGAACACCAGGTAAGGGCGGCTCCATTTTGCTTTTTTAGGACATTGCATGTGCTGTACGGGACCCTGAAGAAGTTCCTGTCCTCTACATAGTCAGTGATTTACAGCTCCCAGCAGATCTTTCTTACTTTTATATATAAGGACTTGCTTTATCTATACTAGTTATCTACTTATTTTTGTTTAATCCTCACTTTTTTCTATTTTTGGATGACATTTTGGGGCTTCAGAACCACTTACCAGGTTTCTATAGAGTTATGGTCTCAACATACAATGATTTCAACATACAATGGTCGTCCTGGAACCAATTAATATTGTAACTTGAGGGACCACTGTACTGGGAAAGGTATTAAATGGAGCATATCATGTATGGGGTCTGGTCTGTGTTCTGCTTTTGGGATAGCAATACTTGGGTATAACTATTAAAAGATTTTGTGTCACATTCAATGTGATACTGCCCAGAGCTGGGTGTTTGTTTGATAAATATATTCATAGATCCCAAAGGAGTGGAAATTCTTTTCAGTTTACTACTCCTTTAAGGTCTATGGAAAGCTTTTTCATTGACTTTAACAGGACACATTGTTAGATTAAAAAAAGACCGCTATTTGAATGCATTTTTTGGTTTTCATTTTATACTGTGTGAACTAATATTATATCCGTTCATTCCAAGCAGGCAAAATGTAATTGTACCATACCATAATACTATTACCATAGCATAGAGGTGAGGATAGTCACACAGTCTGCGGCCCTGTTCTGTAAAACTGTAGCTCTGCTCCCATTTTCCAGTGTGCTGTCTGGTTTTCCTGTCCATATTATGGTTCCCTATGGAGAAACATTTGATGATATACATCACTCTGCCTCCTTCACTTTGTCTGCGCTGTATACACTATGGAGGAAGCAGAAGGACGTGTATCATCACATGCCTTTCTATAGGATACGAGGATATGGAAGGGAAAGCTGCCAGCACACTGGAGTATATTCCTTTGCCTGATTATAACCCTGTGTAAACAGGTGGCACACCGAGCCCCCTCTGTGGGCACGCGGCCATAGTTCGCCATGGATGCCTTTTGATGCACTCCGCCGGCTCCGGACTTCCGCTATGCTCAGGGCCAGATGATCACTACTACTCCTCAAGTGCCTGCTCCGGGCCCCGTGCACCGAGTAAATAGAAGGGGGCACGACCCGCTGCTGCCCACCCTAGACATGTCGCTGGCCCTGCCGCTTACTTGATATGCTGGTGCGCAGTCTGCAACAAGTCCCGGATGAATGCTCTGGCAGGGGGCAGTGGGGCCCCCATGTTGTAATCATTACCGTCCAGCACAGGCTGCCTATAAGTCCCCCTGACATTTTGAGAGTAGGGGGCGGGGGCAGGGTCACAGGCAGCCAGGCTGACGGCAGGCACATGACGTCAGGTCACATAAACAACATGCTAACGCTGCACCAGCAACACAAGTAAGCTCTGCTAGTCTCCTGTAATTCCCTAGAGCCCTTCTCCTTACTGAAATATGGGGAGCACATAATACAGCACATGGGGATACAGTGTGTGGCCCTCATATACCATGTGTGCTGTATACCATCTCCCCCCGATTAGCTGTACACCATCAACCTCCTCGTGCGCTGTATACCATCTCTTCCCCATGTGCTGTATACCATCTCCCCTGTGTACTGTATACCATCTCCCCCATGTGCTGTAAACCATCTCCTCCCCATGTGCTGTATACCATCTCATCCTTGTGTGCTGTATAACATCCACTCCCCATGTGCTGTATACCATCCCCTCCCCATGTGCTGTATACCGTCTCCTCCCCGTGTGCTGTATACCATGTGCCAATGTGCTGTATACCACCCCCCGTGTGCTCTATACCATCCCCTCCCCGTGTGCTGTATAATATGCGCCTATGTGCTGTGTACCATTTCCTCCCCATGTGCTGTATACCATCTCATGCCCATGTGCTGTATACCATGTGTCCATGTGCTGTATACCATCTCCTCCCCGTGTGCTGTATACCATCCCCCATGTGCTGTATACCATCTCCTCCCCGTGTGCTGTATACCATCTCCTCCATGTGCGCTGTATACCATCTCCTCCCCATGTGCTGTATACCATATCCTCCCCGTGTGCTGTATACCATCTCCTCCCCATGTGCTATATACCATCTCCTCCCCGTGTGCTGTATACCATCCCCCATGTGCTGTATACCATCTCCTCCCCATGTGCTGTATACCATCTCCTCCCCATGTGCTGTATACCATCTCCTCCCCGTGTGCTGTATACCATCTCCTCCCCATGTGCTGTAATACCATCTCCTCCCCATGTGCTGTATACCATCTCCTCCCCGTGTGCTGTATACGATCTCCTCCATGTGCGCTGTATACCATCTCCTCCACATGTGCTGTATACCATCTCTTCCCCATGTACTGTATACCATCTCCTCCACATGTGCTGTATACCATCTCCTCCACATGTGCTGTATACCATCTCTTCCCCATGTGCTGTATACCATCTCCTCCCCGTGTGCTGTATACCATCTCCTCCCCGTGTGCTGTATACGATCTCCCCCATGTGTGCTGTATACCATCTCCTTCCCGTGTGCTGTATACAATCTCCTCTCCATGTGCTGTATACCATCTCCTCGCCGTGTGCTGTATACCATCTCCTCCCCATGCGCTGTATACCAAAAAACAAGTTTGGATCATTGAACTCTGTTGTGCTCTTCTTTTAAAACAAAATATGTTGATTAGTTATGGTAACCGTATGAGTTGTTTTTTTTAAACTTAAACCTCAGTATTCTGATTTAATTGCTGTGCTGGCACTTTGAGGGAAAAAATGTTGGCGTGCATTACGTTTTGGGCACTTGGGCTCAAATAGGTTTGCCATCACTGGCCTATAGTCTGGAATATATTTTACATTGAGAATGGGTGGTGTTTGTAAGTAAACGCTCACTAAAAACCTAGCAAGAATGTATGACTCATTTGCATTTTAAAGGGCCAGGGTGTCTCCATTGGAACACAAGTATTGTTGTTTGGGTGCTACAGCTGGAGGCACACTATGGGTCGGGTTACTGGCAGTTCCGCATCGTATAATACGCTGTGGATCTGTTACGTGTGACCCTGCCCTTAAAGGGGTACTCCCCTAGATAACTTTTTTTTTAAATCAACTGGTGCCAGAAAGTTAAACAAATTTGTAAATTATTTCTATTTAAAAATCTTAATCCTTCTAGTACTTATCAGCTTCTATTTGTTCCACAGGAAGTTATTTTCTTTTTGAATTTCCTTTTCAGTCTGACCACAGTGCTCTCTGCTGACACCTCTGTCCATTTACAAATCTGTTACTAAATATATAATATATTATTAGTCCTAAAGTATATATACAGTGCCCATACAAGAGTATGAATACCTAAATAACAACATTTGACTGTATTCATTTGTAGGTACGCTCTGATGGGCATGGTTTATGGTATTATTTTATTGTTTGTTTATTAATGGACCATGCCTGTTACATTATTTATTTATTGAGGTGATAAATGAAAAAAAAAATGCATACTGTATTATGCAAATACACACAGTTCATTTTTTTCAGTTTTTGCATTTTTATTTTTTCTTCATCACCTTCTAAAAATCATAACGCTTTCAATTTTGCACCCAAAATTCCATATTATGGCTTATTTTTTTGCAATTTTACTTTGCAGTGATATTAGTAATTTTACCAAAAAAATTCACGGCGAAACTGAAAAAAAAAAAATAATTGTGCGACAAAATTGAAGAAAAAATTCAATTTTGTAAATTTTGGGGGCTACCATTTCTATGCAGTGCATTTTTTCGGTAAAATTTACACCTTCTCTTTATTCTGTAGGTCGTTACGGTTAAAATGATACCCTAGTTATATAGGTTTGATTTTGTGTTTCTACTGAAAAAAATCATAACTACATGCAGGAAAATTTATACATTTAAAATTTTCATTTTCTGCCCCCTATAACTTTTTTATTTTTCCACGTACGGGCCGATATGAGGGCTCATTTATTATGCCATGATCTGAATATTTTATCGGTACCATTTTTGGTAAAGATCAGTGTTATCAGCGGTCGATTACTCAAGCCTGGATTTCAGGCTTGGAGCAATCAATCACCGATCGGACACGACAGAGGCAGGTGATAGACCCTCCTGCTGCGTCCTAGCTGATCGGGACATCGCAATTTCACATCGATGATCCCGATCAGCAAGAATGAGCTGCCGGGAAGCTTTCACTTTCATTTTAGACCCGGAAATCAACTTTGATCGCCGCGTCTAAAAGGTTAATAGCATAACGATCAGTGCTGCACGCTATTAGCCCATACTAACCCGGTATGAACCCGCATTATATTCCGGGACCAGGTGCAGGGTGTACAGGTATGCCCTGTGTCCTTAAGAGGTTAAAGCTCAAAATGGTGTACTTTGTGGATATTATATGTAGTGAGCCTTTCTATCGCCAGGGGTTTTCTGGCCAGAAAAATACTGATGGCCTATTCACAAGGTAGGACCCCTTAAGGACCAAGCCCATTTTCACCTTAAGGACCAGAGCATTTTTTGCACATCTGACCGCTGTCACTTTAAAGGGGTTGTGCGCTACCCTAATTTTCGGAGCTCCGCTCACAGCGTCTCCGAACGCTGTGTGCAGGCTTCCGTGTTCGCGGCCGCCGGGTGTGACGTCACGCCCGGCCCCTCGCCCGTCCCCTCGTGACGTCTCACCCGCCCCCTCGTGACGTCACGCCCGCCACCTCTACCAAAGTCTATGGGAAGGTGGCATGACAGCGGTCGCACCCCCTTCCCATAGACTTTCGTTGAGGGGGCGGGCGAGACGTCGCGAACACGGAAGCCCGCACACAGTGTTCGGAGTAATGAACGGAGCGGAGCTCCGAAAGTCAGGGCAGCGCACAACCCCTTTAAGCATTAATTACTCTGGGATGCTTTCACTTATGAATTTGATTCCAAGATTGTTTTTTTCGTCACATATTCTAAATGGTAACTTTTTATCAATACTTGCACCATTTCTTGGTGAAAAATTCCCAAATTTCATGAAAAATTTGAAAATTTAGCATTTTTCTAACTTTGAAGCTCTATGCTTGTAAAGAAAATAGAGATTCCAAATAGTGTTGAGCAGCATAGGCCATATTCGAATTTGCGATATTTCGCGAATATATGGACGAATATTCGTCATATATTCGCAAAATTTGCATATTCGTAATATTCGCGTTTTATTTTCGCATATGCGAAAATTTGTGTATGCGAAAATAAGCATATAAAAATTAGCATATCCAAAAATTTGCATATGCGGAAATTAGCATATGTAAATTTTCGCATATGCGAAAAATGCGCAGGCCAGTCTCACACAGAAGTTTTAGAGCCTTCTTTACACCACACAAGCTGGAAGCAGAGAGGGATGATCACTGTGATGTGTACTGTAAAAAAAAAAAAAATACAATATTCGTAATTACGAATATATAGTGCTATATTCGCGAATAAAATTTGCATTGCGAATATTCGCGAGCAACACTAATTCCAAATGTATTTTATATTGATTCACTTATACAATATGTCTACTTTATGTTGGTATTATAAAGTTGACATGTTATAACTTTTGGAAGACATCAGAGGGCTTCAAAGTTCAGCGGCAATTTAAAAAAAATTCACGAAATTTTCTAAATCGGAATTTTTCAGGGACCAGTTCAGTTTTGAAGTGGATTTGAAGGGCCTTCCTATTAGAAATGCCCCATAAATGATCCCATTAAGGAAACTGCACCCCTCAAAGTATTTAAAATGATATTCAGAAAGTTTGTTAACCCTTTAGGTGTTTCACAGAAATAGCAGCAAAGTGAGGGAGAAAATTCTAAATCTTCATTTTTTTACACTCGCATGTTTTTGTAGACCAAGTTTTTGAATTTTTACAAGGGGTAATAGGAGAAAAAGCAACCAAAATTTGTAACCATATTTCTCTTGAGTAAGGAAACACCTCTTATGATGATTTAAAGTGTTCTGTGGGTGCAATAAAGGGCTCAGAAGGGAAGAATGGCATTTTGGAGAGTGAATTTTACTGAAATGGTTTTTGGGGGGCATGTCGCATTTAGGAAGCCCCTATGGTGCCATAACAGCACAAAAAAAAAATACATGGCTATTTTGGAAACTACACTCCTCATGGCACGTAACAAGGTTTTTTTTTTCCAAAATTTTACAATTTTTACAAAGGGTAATGGGAGAAAATGCCCCCCAAACACGTTGGCGTGAAGGGACCCATTTCCAAGCTGTCTACTGAATGTGATATTGCCTGATGTACTCCCCTACCTGCTTTTCTATGGAACTTTTAACAAGATATTAATAAACTCCAGATTTGATGTGCTGGCTTCATTTTTCTATTGTGCTAATTTACAAATCTGTTTAACTTTCTGGCACCAGTTGATTTAAAACCAAAAATTTTTTCCAGTGGAGTACCCCTTTAATATCTGTGCAGAGGCTTCATTCAGCTCCCATACATGGTTTAATTCCAGCATTACAGCTGTGCTGATCAGTTGAGAAGCAGGGGTGCAGTGTGTTTGTGCCCTGTTGATAAGGTATTGATGACCTTGAAACTCTTGAAAGAATATTTGACCATAAAATATCTTTAAAGAAAAACTGACAAGCTGTTCACCAACACTAAATCTTACTATTATCAATCAATTTGTAAAGTTATGTCTTTTTATTGCAGCTGTATTGTGCAGCTATGCACAATGGAGGCAGGGAGCCATCTAGCCATATTACCCCCATATTACCTGTCTGGCTCGCCCCTGTTGCCTCGCTACACCTATAAAGCAGCAGTGCCTGCAATTTGTTCAAAGAGAAGAGCGCTCACTTTCCAACAGCCATGAGCATATTCATAACTTTACAAATTGCATAGATTGCTGTGAGTACTTTTTTTTTAAGCTGTTAACCCAAATTATAACCCAGTATACTTGCTTTAGTGTGGATGAACAGCCTTTCAGTTTCTCCTTAAGGATCGGGGCACACGGGGCACATCCGCATCGTATTTCCCCATGCGGATGCGTCGAGAGCAGTCACAGAGGGACTGCAGAGCGGGGTCCCAGCTGCTGTCGGATAACTCTGTGTGTCCGCATCGTGTGACCGTGCCGTAAATGTTTATTTTAGCAATTTGCGCTACAGTCACTTTCTTCAGCCTTTTGGCACCCATTACACTGCCACTGGGTCACCAGTTGTTCTAATTAGGACCACTTTGGTACTAACCACAGCCTGTTGGAAGTTAAAAAAAAAAAATGTACATTTAAAACAGGTGAATGCTAAGGATTTTGTATGAATTTGTGTGTGTAATACAATCATACTACTAGTCACAATACAATATATAAATACTGTAAAAATGCTATTAAAGCAGCTGTTCTGACCTTTATGGCATTGAACATGTGGACAGTTCCCTCACATTACAGTCACTACAAGTAATGAAACTATAGCTTTTCTTGCCTGAATGTCTGCCTGTGTTCATTAAGTGGCACTTTTTCCCTTTTTCTTTTAACCTAACAAGTTGACTGATAGCCAGAATGGATGAGCCCGCTGAATGTTATTTTCACAGTATGAATTGAATTACAGCAGCCAGTGCCCTCAGCTACATCATTACCAGCTCTAGCGCACTTTAATTAGAATATTTTTATTTTTCCTTGGAGATTAATACTGCAGACTGGCATTTGTAACCTTGCCCCTGGGTGAGGTCTGCCATGACTGTCACTGCTTTATATGGACAGTGCAGCTGATGGGAGAAAATAGGAGGATATTGATTTCAGGTTTTTCATTCTACCATGTTCTGTACCAAATGTCCCAACGTCACATGGTTTAAAAGAGACGATAGAGGAAAAGGAATAGAGGAAAAGGACAGAAGAACAATTTGTGCTAAATAACACTGAGTGGGAAGAAGCTGGGGATTCTTCATAGGAGGATGCTGGGTACAATGTGATTGCTCAGTTTTTCCGCTTTTGTACAGCAGTTCAAGAATTTAGCGAGTGAAAATGTCAGCATAGATATGAATGACACATGTGCTAAAGGCTCTGGAGGCAGCTTCCTAATGCCTTTTAATGATGTGCTGCCCTATGATGACTAATATCTGGCTTAATAGATATGATGAAAAATTAAATACAGGGAAAGGGCACCTTTTGCAAATGAGGAAAAAGACTGTTGCGCCTTCTTATCTTTATCTAAGGCCCACCTTGAGAAAGTCACACAAAACCATCCACTACATTTACACGGTCTAGTATTATTATTTTGTTATTTATTACACAATGCCTGTCACACAACATACTTAATGTGGTAATAAATGGAAAAATTGAAAAAAAAACTAAAAAAAAATATTGCATGCTGTATTATTAAAATATACACAGAGCATCCATAACATTAATATCTTAAGGACTAAGGGCGTACATGAAAGTTCTTCTCCTGCTCCACTTCTATGACGTGCGCTCAGGAGCTGAGTGCACATCATTGCGGGATGGTCCCAGCAGCTATCATCGGCATTAACCCTTTTGACGCAGCGATCAGTTAATCGCGGCATATAAGATTGAAAGGAAAAACAATCCCGGCTGCCCAATTGGGCTGTGTCCTGATCAGCTGAGAGGATAGCGGGAGGGCCCATACCTTCCTCCTCGCCGTCCATTTGGTGCCTCGATGCTCAGTCAGCCATGGCAGGCTGGAGCAATCGAGCACTGATAACATTGATCAATGCTCTGCTATGGCATAGCATTGAACAGTGTATGCAATCTAATGACTGCATGTTATAGTCCCCAATGGGGTCTAAAAAATTGCGTAAACAATTTTTATAAATTGTGTACTTTGTGGATATGCAGTTTCCTATGCAGTGAGCTGCAAAGCTCTCTGTGTTCTAACACCTTTCTATTTCCAAGACCAAAAAACTATTGATGGCCTAGCCACTAGATAGGTCATATATAGCTGATCGGTAGGATGCCCACACTCGGCACCTCCACTGATCAGATGAATGGCACAGCAGCAGCCTTAGAAAAAAACAAACAAACAATGAACATGAGTCGGACGCTTTAGCTCCATACATTGTTTGAAGTGGTGATGCTGGGTTTCTGCAGAGCAGCTTCCATTGAAGTGAGAGGGAGCTACTACCCAGTGCCACTACAGGTCGTGGCTTCCAACTACTATATATTGTTTATTTCCAGTGCCACTGTTGCGCTGATCAGAAGGAGTGTCATGTGATTGCACTGCGCTGATCAACTATTGATTGACGGTGTCTTGTGGATAGTCCACCAATAGTTTTTTGTCAAAAAAATACAACATAATCTTCATTTGTAAATGAAAAAAAAAACAGTTGCAAATTCTTATGACACACACTCAAAATATGTCACACTCAAAATATGAACAAATTAACAATAAGAATATAGGTTTATTTCTAGCTTTCTAGGTTGCTTTCTTACAAGCTCTGGCCTGTAAATATTAGGTAATAACAACATTTGCTTTCCACTGAGCATTTTTACATTGTTGAAAAAAACACAAATCACAGAACACAAAAAAATGGGAGGAAAAAATAAAAAGGATCTGAGGCAAAAACTGTCAGGTTTGCTTAGAACAACCAATCACAGCTTAGATTTAAAAGGGCACTGTCAGATTCAAAAGCTTTTTATATGTTCTTACTGATGAAAATTAAAGACTTTGTCTTTGAATATTTATTAAAGAAAACGGCCTCTGAATATCCAACCACTGGGGGTCCCCATAGCTACTGGGACATTAACCAGTCCTACAGCAGCATCAGGCTTGTCCATGAGCCATGGGCAAGAGATGACTCATGGATAAGGCTCCATGAGCAGATACACCAATCCCCTCCCACCACCACAAGGAAGGGACACCCCCCCTTCCCCTGAGAGGATTTCTAACACTGTAAACTAATGACAAGAGGTACCTATATAATAAATATAGGTGATAGAGGCATAAAAAAATGTATGTACATGGACAGGATTAGGTACTGAGTAACATTATTTTTTTGTGTGGATCTGACAGGTACGCTTAAACTTTTTTAACAAGCTCTGTTAAAATGGAAGCTGCACTCTGTTTGGTTGCTATGGGTAAAACAGATAATTTTTGCCATGGTAGTTTTTATTTATTTTATTTATTTCCTCCAATGTTTGTTTACTTTGTTTGAATTTGTTTACATTTTGTCTTTGTGATACACACCTCAGACTAATGAAAAACATTATTCAAATTATGGACATATGTCTTTTTCAAATCAAGTAGAGAACACAAAATGGAATTACACAATGCAAAGAAAACATTATTAAATCATAAAAAATAAAAAAATAAAAAAATAGTTGGGACTTTTTAATTATTTAAGAGAACAGACTTATGACCCTAATATTTTTGACATAATCTTCATTAAATTGGTTGCATCGATTTTTTTTTTTTTTTTAATTCAGACATTTATTGTGATGACTGGTTCTGCCAGAACCAGTAGGGTTAATGCTTTCTAGCGCTGTTGTTTATTTTGGTTGCTGTGACTACGCATCTGTGCTCCTTGGTGTGTTTCAGCTTGCTGAGCCAATTAGAATCTTCCTGTTAGCAGCACAGGGATATATATATAAGGTAGTCTTACTTAGTCATGCCCTGCCTGTGAAAGTTCTTGTAACTGCAACTAGCAATCTCTGTGCTTATACTGTCTAATCTGGTTCTGTGACTTTTTGGCTTGGCTTTTGACCATTCTTTGGCTCTCTGGTATTATATTTTCTCCTGGCTTTGACTCGGCTTGTTGACTTCACATTTATTGGCCCTGATTTACTAAGAGTGGAGTGTAGGTTTTGTTGTGTTTTTTGCTGTTCCAACCTTTTTTTCCATGGTATTTACTAATTTACTCCGCTTTTGGAAACTTTATACTGTACATGTTTCAAAGTGAAGGGTTTTCTTTCCAGAAAATTCACATGATTTTCAGAGTGGTTTTTATAAAAGATGAGTGATTTTGGATGAAATGTAGGGATACGTCCCTTTTCCCGAAAACCACGCCCATTTTGTAGTTTGTAGTAATTCTGATTCTGTCAGTTTTTTTCTGTCGCACATTCTGTTGCATGGTCCGTGTGACAGACACCCTACAAAAAGAGTAGGAATCCTGTTAGTAAATAAGGGCCAATGTGTATGTGTATTTAGGTTTATTTCTATTAGTTTTGTGTGCCTCCAGCTGTTTCCTGACCTTTGTCAGTTTTTGTAGTTTATTTGTTTTGACCTGAAACTGTCCCTCACTTATTCAGGAAGGGAACGACAATGTGGTTGTTGACCCGCTGTATAGTGCGGGTACGCAAGTAGGCAGGGACAGAGGGAGTGGGTGCGAGATCAGGGCTGCACTCTATATCTGCCCGACGTGACATGTATAGTTCTTTTCTGTCTGACTACAGTGCTGACACCTCTGTCCATGTCAGGAACAGTCCAGAGTAGGAGCAAATCCCCATAGCAAAACTTTCCTGCTCTGTTCCTGACATAGACAGTGGTGTAAGAAGAGTGTACTGTGGTCAGACTGAAAAAAACTCCAGAATGAAGTACAACTTCCTGTGGAGCATACAGCAGCTGATAAGGACTGGAAGGATTAAGATTTTTTTTAATAAAAGTAATTTACAAATCTGTTTAACTTTCTGGAGTCAGTTGATATGAACATTTTTTTCCCACTGGAGTACCCCTTTAATTTCCCAAACCAGCTAACTATAAGCAGTGGCACATGAATCATTATGCAGCACAATAGGTTAGTTTACATATATGATAAAGATGGTTGTTCCCTTAATAACATGCAAATGTGGCTACAGGATGGGGATTCGTTCTTCAATGACTGTATGCAAATAGACTTCACTTAGGCTAATGGGTAATAATTATTTTGTTGTAACATGACTAAACATAACTGTCTCATTTCAGATTTACCTTCAGAAGCATCTCTTACTCCCTTAACTTTCCATCTTAATGTCTTTAGGGTTTATTTGATGCTGGAAGGTATAAAAGATTTACACACAGATCATTTGCAATTATGCAATTATGCTTGAGTGGAACTGAAAATATACAATAACTGGGGCTGTGTTTTAACCTTTAGAAAATTGAGAACCTACAAGTTTGTATTGCAAATGTTTGTAGATTAAGTCCAAAATTACACACACAACATAAAATTGTGTACTGTGTGAACATATCCTTAACCCCTTAGGGACTCAGCCCATTTTCTCCTTAAGGACTCAGCTCTTTTTTGCAATTCTGACCACTCTTTTACCTTTTATTCTGATTCCGAGATAGTTTTTTTTGTGACATATTCTACTATAACATACTGGTAAATTTTTGTCGTTACTTGCATCCTTTCTTGGTGAAAAATCCCAAAATTTAGAAATCTGAATTTTTTAGGGACTAGTTAAGTTTGAGGTGGCTTTGAGGGGCTTTTCTGTGAGAAATACCCCCATGAATGACCCCATTATAGAAACGGCACCCCTCAAAGCATTCAAAATGACATTCAGAAAGTTAATTAACCCTTTAGGTGTTTCACAGGAATAGCAGCAAAGTGAAGGTGAAAATTCAAAATCTTCATTTTTTACACTCGCATGTTCTTGTAGAGCCATTTTTTTTTTTACAAGGGGTAAAAAGAGAGAAATCCCCACAAAATTTGCAACCCAATTTCTCATGAGTAAGGAAATACCTCATATGTGAACATAAAGTGCTCTGTGGGTGTACTAGAGGGCTCAGAAGGTATGGAGCGACAATGGGATTTTGGAGAGTGAATTTTGCTGAAATGGTTTTTGGGGGCATGTGACATTTAGGAAGCCCCTATGGTGCCAGAACAGAAAAAAAAAACATGGCATACTTCTTTGGAAACTATACCCCTCAAGGAACGTAACAAGGGGTACAGTGAGCCTTAACACCCCACAGGTCTTTGACGACTTTTCAGATGTGTAAATAAAAATAAAAAAAATTCACAAAAATGCTGGTTTTCACCCAAATTTTACATTTTTACAAGGGGTAATAGGAGAAATGTTTATATATGCTTCAACGCATTTTAAGATCCATTTTTGCTGTTACTATACATCGTTTATCGAATTGAAACGAACATATTGAATGTGTTGATATATCTCTCTCTTCATTTTATATGACATGTTGAAGGTGTGCTTTTTCTTTAGCAGCCTGTCATTTTAACTGATTGAACTCACCTGGAACTGGCCTATATGTAGGCTCCAGGGAGTAGAGCAGGTACCTTTTGACAAAGAGCGCATGCGCTCGAAATGCATCAAGATTCCTCAGAACATGTGAAGTGTAACAGTCATACCATTTTAAGAGGATGTGAATAATAAAGTCTGCTGTTTTTCCAAGTGCTGGATCACTACGTTTTCTTTTGTAATAGGAGAAAATGTCCCCCAAAATTTGTAACCCCATCTCTTCTGAGTATGGAAATACCACATGTTTGGATGTCAAGTGCTCTGCTGGCGCACTACAATGCTCAAAAGAGAAGGAGCACCATTGAGCTTCTGGAGAGAGAATTTGTTTGGAATGGAAGTCAGGGGCCATGTGCGTGGTGTCAGAACAGTGGACCCCCACGCATGTGACCCCATTTTGGAAACTACACCCCTCACAGAATGTAATAAGGGGTACAGTGAGCATTTACACCCCACTGGTGTTTGACAGGTCTTTTGGACAGTGGGCTGTGCAAATGAAAAATTCCATTTTTAATTTCCACAGACCACTATTCCGAAAATCTGTCAGACACCTGTGGGGTTTAAATGCTCACTGTACCCCTTATTACGTACCATGAGGGGTGTAGTTTCCAAAATGGGGTCACATGTGGGGGGGGGGGGTCCATTGTTCTGTCACCATGGGGGCTTTGTAAACACACGTGGCCTTCAATTCCGGACACATTTTCTCTCCAAAAGCCCAATGGCGCTCCTTCTCTTCTGAGCATTGTAGTGCACCCGCAGAGCACTTTAAATTCACATATGGGGTACACATATTCTTACTCAGAAGAAATGGGTTTACACATTTTGTGGGGCTTTTTTCCCCCTATTTTCCCTAGTGAAAATAAAAATTTTTGGGTAACATCAGCATTTTAGTGATTTTTTTTTCATTTTCCCATCCAACTTTAACCACTTAAGGATGCAGCATTTTTCCGTTATTGCATTTTCATTTTTTCCTCATCACCTTTTAAAAATCATAACGCTTTTGCATAACGCTCAATTTTGCACCTAAAAATCCATATGATGGCTTATTGTTTGCGCCACCAATTCTACTTTGCAGTGACATCAGTCATTTTACCAAAAAATTCACCACAAAACGGAAAAAAAAATCATTGTGCGACAAAATTGAAGAAAAAATTTAATTTTGTAACTTTTGGGGGCTTCCGTTTCTACACAGTGCATTTTTCGGTAAAAATAACACCTTATGTTTATTCTGTAGGTCCATACGGTTAAAATGATACCCTACTCATATAGGTTGGATATTGTCATACTTCGGAAAAAAATCATTACTACATGCAGGAAAATTTATATGTAAAAAATTCTCATCTTCTAACCCCTATAACTTTTTTATTTTTCCGCCAACAGGCCGGTATGAGGACTAATTTTTTGTGCCGTGTTCTGGAGTTTTTATCGGTACCATTTTTGTATAGTTTGGACTTTTTGATCGCTTTTTATTCATTTTTTCATGATATAAAAAGTGACCAAAAATACACTATTTTGGACTTTGGAATTTTTTTGCGCGCACGCCATTGACCGTGCAATTTAATTAACAATATATTTTTATAGTTCTGACATTTTCACATGCGGCAATATCACATATGTTTATTTTTATATTTATTTACACAGTTTTTTTTTTTTTTATGGGAAAAGGGGGGGTGATTCAAACTTTTAATAGGGAAGGGGTTAAATGACCTTTGTTAACTTTTTTTTTTTCACTTTTTTTTTGCAGTGCTATAGCTCCCATAGGGACCTATAACACTGCACACACTGATCTCCTATGCAGGGATCAGTCAGATAGGGGCTTGATTGCTCAAGCCTGTAGCTCAGGCTTGGAGCAATCAATCGACGATCGGACACTGCGGAGAGAGGTAAGGAGACCTCCGCCTGCGTCCCAGTTGATCGGAACATTGCGATTTTATCGTGATGTCCCAATCAGCCTGACTGAGCTGCCGGGAACAGTTTACTTTAGTTTTCAGGTGCGGTGGTCAACTTTGATCGCCGCGTCTGAAGGGTCAACAGCGAGCGGCACAACGATCGATACCGCACGCTTTTAGCCCAGGTTCCCGGCTATCGTTAGCAGCCGGGACCGACCCGGTGTGATGCGGGGTCACGGCGTGACCCCGTTTTTCACACCAGGACCAGGCTTAGGGCGTACAGGTACGCCCTAAGTCTTTAAGAGGTTAACAAAAATTGTCAAGCACCTGTGGGGTGTTAAGGCTCACTATACCCCTTTGTTACATTCCTTGAGGGGTGTAGTTTCCAAAATGGGGTCACATGTGGGTATTTATTTTTTTGCGTTTATGTCATAATCGCTGTAAAATTGGCCACCCCTGTGCAAATCACCAATTTAGGCCTCAAATGTGCATAGTGCGCTCTCACTCCTGAGCCTTGTTGTGTGTCCGCAGAGCATTTTACACCCATGTATGGGGTAAAATTGTGTTACAATTTTTTTTCCTTTTACCTCGTGTAAAAATGTAAAGTATGGGGCAACACCAGCATGTTAGTGTAATTTTTTTTTTTTTACAATAACATATAAGTGTAGACCCCAACTTTACCTTTTCATAAGGGATAAAAGGAGAAAAAGCCTCCCAAAATGTGTTATGCAATTTCTCCCGAGTACGGAAATACCCGATATGTGGCACTAAATTGTTGCCTTGAAATAGGACAGGGTTCCGAAGTGAGAGAGCACCATGCACATTTGAGGCCTGCATTAGGGATTAGCATAGGTACGGACCCGGATGCAAGAATTACACTTGCCTCCGATACCAAAATTACCCTACAGCAGTGTATCCCAAACAGGGTGCCTCCAGCTGTTGCAAAACTCCCAAGATGCCTGGACAATCAATGGCACCGGCAATACTGGGAGTTGTTGTTTTGCAACAGCTGGAGGCTCTGTTTCGGAAATAGTGCCATACCAGACGTTTTTTATTTTTATTGGTGGGGGGGAGGGGGGTGCGTAACTGTGTAGGGGTAGTGTTTTTAGGGTACATTCACACTGGCGGAGGTATATAACAAGTTTCCCGCTGGGAGTTTGAGCTGCAACGGAAAATTTGCTGCATCTCAAACTTGCAGCGAGAAACTTATTGTAAATCCCTGCCTGTATGAATGTACCCTGTACATTCACATTGGGGGGGGGGACCTCCAGCTGTTGCAAAGCTACAACTCCCAGCATGCCCTATGGCTGTCGTGCATGCTGGGAGTTGTAGTTATGCAACAGCTGGAGGCACACTGGTTGCAAAACACCTAGAGTTTGTTACTTAACTCAGTGTTTTGCAACCAGCATGCCACCAGCTGTTGCAAAACTACAACTCCCAGCATGTATGGTATATCAATGTATGCTGGGAGTTGTAGTTTGCAACAGCTGGAGGCTGTGAAACACTGAGTTAAGCCTTCAGCTGTTGCAAAACTACAACTCTCAGCATGCGCTTACAGCCGAAGGGCATGCTGGGACTTGTAGTTATGCTACAGCTGGAGGCACACTACTGCAACTCCCAGCATGCCTTTTGGCTGTCCGTGCATGCTGGGGGTTGCAGTTATGCAACAGCTGGAGGCACAAAAATGTGCCTCCAGCTGTTGCATAACTACAACCCCCAGCATGCACAAACTACCAAAGGGCATGCTGGGAGTTGTAGTTGTGCCTTCTGCTGTTGCATAACAACAACTCCCAGCATGCCCTTGTGTGCATGCTGGGAGTTGTTGCTTAGTAACAGCAGGAGGTCAGCCTCTCGTCCTCCGCAACAGGGGCAGAGCGGGTGCCGTTAGGGACACCCCCACAGCAGGCGTCCTGGTTACCGGCCGACGAATCAGGACGATCGTGAGGTGGCACCAGTGCCACCTCACTCCTGCTGCTAAAGGATGATAGATGGCATCTCGGACGGCACCTATCATCCTTTTTCTCTGGGTCACCGGGTGACCTGTAATTGCCACAAATCGCTGATCTGAATTGATCATCGATTTGCGGTGATCGCTGACATAGGGGATCTCAGGACCCTCCCAGGCGTTGTCACGGGATGCCTGCTGAATGATATCAGCAGGCATCCTGGTCAGGTCCCTGTCCGGTGACCAGAAATACTCAGGGTGTACAGGTACCCTGAGTCCTTAAGGATCGGGGATGCAGGGCATAGGCATACGCCCTGCATTCCCTAGAGGTTAATGAAGCAGGATGTAAATGTACATCCTGGTACATTTACGTCCTGCCAGATCATGCGTGGCAGGTCCCGGCTGCTATCAGCAGCCTGGGACCAGCCGGTAACGGGGCACATCAGTGATCGTGCTGATGTGTGTCAGCAACCCCTCAGATGCCTTGATCAATGCAGATCACAACACAACTGCGGCAGTGCGGTCACTAAAATGGATGATCGGATCTGGTCTGAGATCGAGCTTACCAGAGCAGAAGATGACCAATAACACTGATCAGTGCTATGCCCTATGCATATCACTGAACAGTATTAGCAAGCAATATGGAGACTATTAAAGTGTAAAAATAAAAGTAAAAAAAGTATAAAAAAATAAGTAAAAAGATTAGAAAAATCCCCTCCCCCAATAAATATGTAAATTGTACCTTTTTCCCATTTTAACCCCAAAAAGTGTATAAAAAAATGTATTAACATATTTGGTATCACCACGTGCGTAAATATCCTATCTATTAACTCCTTGGGGACGAAGGGCATATGCATATGCCCTCGCGTCCCGTCACTTAAGGACGGAGGGCGTATCCATACACCCTCAGCATTTCCGATCACTGCCGCTCGCCGGGCGGTGATCGGACCGGGATGCCTGCTGATATCTATCAGCAGGTATCCCGTGGCAATGCCTAGGGGGGTCCTGAGACCCCCCCATATCGGCGATCGAAGCAAATCGCAGGTCAATTCAGACCTGCGATTTGCCGCGATCCGGGCAAATCGGGTCACTGGTGACCCGATCTCCCGGAAAATAAGACTGATCGGAGCTGTCAGAGACCAGCCGACCAGCCTAAAGCATAAGAGCGAGGTGGCAGTGTTGCCACCCCCTCCTAATCCCTGCTATTGGTCGGTCAGGCTGACCACCAATGGTAGGAGGGGGGCGGGGGGTTAGAGTTAATTTCCCCCCGCTCTGCGCACCGATCGAAGTCGGTACAGAGCAGGGGGAACACGGGCGAAACACGGGCAGCGAGGGGGGGGACATGGCCCGGCTTACCCGAACCGGTGGCAGCGGAGGGCAGCAGCGGCAGGAGGAAGAGCGGCGGCCGGAAAGTGCGGCTTAGAGGGCTGCAGTGAAGATCGCGATAAGTGATCTTCACTGTGGCCTGCTAAAAGCTGCAAAACTACAACTACCAGCATGCCCAGACAGCCAAAGGCTGTCTGAGCATGCTGGGAGTTGTAGTCTTGCAACATTTGGAGAGTCACAGTTTGGAGACCACTGTGTAGTGGTCTCTAAACTGTGGTCCTCCAGATGTTGCAAAACTACAACTCCCAGCATGCACTGACTGTCTGGGCATGCTGGGAGTTGTAGTTTTGCAACATCTGAAGTGGCACAGTTTGGGGACAACTATATGTGGTCTCCAAACTGTAGCCCTCCAGATGTTGCAAAACTACAACTCCCAGCATGCCAAGACAGTCAGGGATGCTGGGCGTGTAGTTCTGCAATATCTGGCCCTTCAGATGTTGCAGAACTACAACTCCCAGCATGCCTGGACAGTCTGGACATACTTGTAGTTGTAGTTTTGCAACATCTTGAGGGCTACAGTTTGAAGGCAGATTTTCTTCCCCAGTTGTTGCATAACTACAACTCCTAGCATGCCCAGACTGTCCAGGCATGCTGGGAGTTGTAGTTCTGCAACATCTGAAGGGCCAGATATTGCAGAACTACACGCCCAGCATCCCTGACTGTACGGGCATGCTGGGAATTGTAGTTTTGCAACAGCTGTAGGCACACTGGTTGGGAAACACTGAGCCTGAGTCTGTTTCCTAACTCAGTGATTCCAACCCGTGTGCCTCCAGCTGTTGCAAAACTACAACTCCCAGAGTGCACTGACAGACCGTACATGCTGGGAGTTGTAGTCTTGCAACAGCTGGAGGCACATGGGTTGGAATCACTGAGCTAGAGTCTGTTTTCTAACTCATCGTTCCCCACCAATGTGCCTACAGCTGTTGCAAGACTACAACTCCCAGCATGTACGGTCTGTCAGTGGATTCTGGGAGTTGTCATTTTGCCACAGCTGAAGGTTTGGGGTGCCCCCCCACCTTGGGGCGCCCCCCCCCCCCATGTGAATGTACAGGGTACATTCACACAGGCGGGTTTACAGTGGGTTTCCTTCAAGGAAACTTACTGTGAACCCCTGCCTGTGTGAATGTACCCTAAAAACACTACACTACACTAACAAATAATAAGAAGTAAAACACCACATACACCCCCTTACACGTCACCCCCCCCCCCCCCCCCCAATAAAAATGAAAAACGTCTCATACGGCAGTGTTTCCTAAACGACGCCTCCAGCTGTGGCAAAACCACAACTCCCAGTGTTGCCGGACAGCCATAGACTGTCCTGGCAGGCTGGGAGTCTTGCAACAGCTGGGGACACCCTGTGGGAGACACTGCTGTAGGGTTTTGGTGGAGACAAGCCCCATCCTTGTAACCGGGTCCACCCCTACTGCAATTTCCTTATTCAGGCCTCAAATGCGCATGGCGCTCTCTCACTTCAGAGCCCTGTCGTATTTCAAGTCAACAGTTTAGGGCCACATATGGGGTATCTCCGTACATTTTGGTGGGATTTTTCTCCCATTACCCTTTGTAGAAATGGTAAATTTGGGGAAAAAACCTGAACTTTAGTGAAATTTTTTTTTTCATTTCCACATCCGAATTTAAAGAAAAGTCGTCAAACACCTGTGGTGTGTTAAGGCTCACCGGACCCCTTGTTACGTGCCTTGAGGGGTGTAGTTTCCAAAATAGTATGCCATGTGTTTTTTTTTTTTTTGCTGTTCTGGCACCATAGGGGCTTCCTAAATGCGACATGCCCCCAAAAACCATTTCAGCAAAACTCACTCTCCAAAATCCCATTGTTGCTCCTTCCCTTCGGAGCCCTCTACTGTGCCCGCCGAACACTTGACATACACATATGAGGTATTTCCATACTCGAGAGAAATTGGGTTACAAATTTTGGGGGGCTTTTTTTTCCTTTTACCCCTTGTAAAATTTCAAAAACTGGGTCTACAAGAACATGCGAGTGTAAAAAATTTAGATTTTGAATTTTCTCCTTCACCTTTGCTGCTATTCCTGTGAAACACCTAAATGGTTAACACACTTTCTGAATGTCATTTTGAATACTTTGAGGGGTGCAGTTTTTATAATGGGGTAATTTATGGGGTATTTCTAATATGAAGGCCCTTCAAATCCACTTCAAAACTGAACTGGCCCCTAAAAAATTCCGATTTTGAAAATTTTGTGAAAAATTGGAAAATTGCTACTGAACTTTGAAGCCCTCTGATGTTTTCCAAAAGTAAAAACATGTCAACTTTATGATGCAAACATAAAGTAGACATATTGTATATGTGAATCAAAATGTTATTTATTTAGAATGTCTGTTTTCCTTACAAGCAGAGAGCTACAAAGTTAGAAAAATGCAAAATTTTCTATTTTTTCATCAAATTTTGGAATTTTTACCACTAACATAAAGTAGAATATGTCACGAAAAAACATTCTCAGAATCAGAATGAAAAGTAAAAGCATCCCAGAGTTATTATTGCTTAAAGTGACAGTGGTCAGAATTGCAAAAAATGCTCCCGTCCTCAGGGTTATAATGGGCTCCGTCCCCAAGGAGTTAAAATATAATGTTTATGATTCTGTTAGGTGAATGGCGTGAACGTTAAAAAATTGCTACTTTTTATAAGCTTTATATATGCAAATGGGGTATCAATAGAAAAGTATAGATTACGTTGCAAAAAATTAGCGCTCATACCGCCGCTGAAAAATTTCAGCAAAATAAAGAGATTTTAAACATACTAATTTGGTTAAAAAGTTTGCGATTTTTTTAAAGCGGTACAATAATAGCAAAGTATGTAATTATGGGTATAATTTTAATTTTATTAACCCACAGAATAAAGAACACATGTAATTTTTACTGTAAATTGTACAGCATGAAAAAGAAACCTTCCAAAATTTGCAAAATTGCAGTTTTCTTTTCAATTTCCCCACACTAATAGTATTTTTTGGGTTGCGCCATACATTTCATAGTAAAATGAGTGATGTCATTACAAAGAACAACTGGTCGCACCAAAAACAAGCCCTTATACTCGTCTGTGGATGAAAATATAAAAGAGTTTTATAGAAGGCGAGGAGGAAAAAAAACTAAAACATAAATATAAAATTTGCTGAGTCCTTAAGGACAAAATGGTCTGCGTCCTTAAGGGGTTAAGATACTACTAGCTCAAGTTTTCATTCATTTTTTTGTCCTTCCTTCAAATAATATAAAATTATTTAACCAATTATACACCCTGTTCCAAATTATTATGCAAATTATAATTTTCTCATTTATCTAAACAATTGATGTAAATAACAGTCAGCATAATTCTCATGTTTTTAACTATGAGTAGTACAATTAAAATTTTACTGAACAAACCTCCTAATGATAACAGTATTTTTTAACCCCTTAAGGACCAAGCCCATTTTCACCTTTTCTTGCACATCTGACCACTGTCACTTTAAGCATTAATAGCTTGGGATGCTTTTACTTTTCACTCTGACATATTCTACTTTCTGTTAGTGGTAAATTTTTGTCGATACTTGCATCATTTCTTGGTGAAAAATTCAAAAATTTTATGAAAATTTTTTGCTTTTTTCTAACTTTGAATCTCTTTGCTTCTAAGGAAAATAGACTTTCCAAATAAATTATACATTGATTCCCATATACAATATGTCTACTTTATGTTTGCATCATAAAGTTGACATATTTTTACTTTTGGAAGACATCAGAGGGCTTCAAAGTTCAGCAGCAATTTTCCAATTTTTCACAAAATTTTCTAAATCGGAACTTTTCAGGGACCAGTTTAATTTTGAAGTGGATTTGAAGGGCCTTCATATTAGAAATACCCCATAAATGACCCCATTATACAAACTGCACCCTCAAAGTATTCAAAATGACATTCAGAAAGTGTGTTAACTCACATATTCTTTTAGACCCAGTTTTTTTTCATTTTTACAAGGGGTTATAGGAGAAAAAGCCCCCCAAAATTTGTAACCCAATTTCTCTCGAGTAAGGAAATACCTCATATGTGTATGTCAAGTGTTCAGCGGGCACAGTAGAGGGCTCAGAAGGTAAGGAACAACAACGGGATTTTGGAGAGTGAACAGCAGAACCCCCCCCCCCCCACATGGCATAACATTTTGGAAACTACAACCCTCAAGGCATGTAACAAGGGGTCCAGTGAGCCTTAACACCCCACCGGTGTTTGACGACTTTTCGTTAAAGTCGGATGTGTAATTGAAAAAAACTTTTTTTGCACTAAAGTGCAGTTTTTTCCTTCCATTTTTACAAAGGGTAATGGGAGAAACTGCCCCCCAACATTTGTAACCCCATCTCTTCTGAGTATGGAAATACCCCATGTTAGGGCAAAAAATGCTCTGCGGGCGAACTACAATGCGGATCACATTTGGCTTTTGGAAAGCCAATTTTGCTGAAATGGTTTTTGGGGGGCATGTTGCATTTAGGTAGCCCCTATGGTGCCAGAACGGCAAAAACAAAAACAAACAAAAAAAAAAAAACATGGCATACTATTTTGATAACTACCACCCCAAAGGAACATAACAAGGGGTACAGTGAGCCTAAACACATCACAGGTGTTTGACGACTTTTTGTTAAATTTGGATGATGCTCCTTCTCTTCTGAGCATTGTAGTGCACCCACAGGGCACTTTACATCCACATATGGGCTACGTTCTTACTCAGAAGAAATGGGGTTACAAATTTGGGGGGATTTTTCCTGTTTTCCCTTGTAAAAATGGTAAATTTAGGGTAACACCAGCATTTTTGTGAAAAAAAATGTTTTCTTCATTTTCCCACCCAACTTTAATGAAAATTCTTCAAACACCTGTGGGGTGTTAAGGCTCACTATACCCCTTGTTAAAAATTATGTGAGGGGTGTAGTTTCCAAAATGGGGTCACATGTGGGTATTTCTTTTTTTGTGTTTATGTCAGAACCGCTGTAAAATCAGCCACCCCTGTGTAAATCACCAATTTAGGCCTCAAATGTAAATAGTGCGCTCTCACTCCTGAGCCTTGTTGTGCACCCGCAGAGCATTTTACGCCCACATATGGGGTATTTCCGTACTCAGGAGAAATTGTGTTTTTTCCTATTACTGCTTGTGAAAATAAAAAGTATGGGGCAACACCAGCATGTTAGTGTAAAAATGTTTGTGTTTTTTACAATAACAGGCTATTGTAGCCCCCAACTTTTCCTTTTCATAAGGGGTAAAAGGAGAAAAAGCCCTCCTAAATTTCTAGTGCAATTTATCCCAAGTACAGAAATATCCCATATTTGGCCCTAAATGGTTCTGTTACCTAACACAGTATTTTCCAACCAGTGTGCCTCCAGCTGTTGCAAAACTACAACTCCCAGCATGTACTGATCGCCGAAGGGCATGCTGGGAGATCTAGTTATGACAGAGCTGGAGGTATGCAACTACAACTCCCAGCATGCAGAGACAGCTGTTTGCTGTTTGGGCATGCTGGGATTTGCAGTTTTGCAACATTTGAGGGCTAAAGTTTAGAGACCACTGCACAGTGATCTCCAAACTGTGGCCTTCCAGATGTTGCAAAACTACAAATCCCATTATGCTCAGACAGCAAACTGCTGTGTGGTCATGCTAGGAGTTGTAGTTTTGCAAGATCTAGAGGGCCACAGTTTAGAGACCACTGCATAGTGATCTCCAAACTGTAGCCATCCAGCTGTTGCAAAACTACAAATCCCAGCATGCCCAAACAACAAACAGCTGTCTGGGCATGCTGGTAGTTGTAGTTTTTCAACATCTGGAGGGCTACAGTTTAGAGACCACTGTATAGTGGTCTCCAAACTGTAGTCATCCAGATGTTGCTAGGCAACTCACCGGCTTCCGTTGGATCCAGGGAGCCGCATCACCGTCCCCTGCTGCCTCCGTTCGCCGCCCGCTGCCGCCCGCTGCCGCCCGCTGCCGCCGTCAATGGTAAGTGGCCCGGTTGACGCCGGTTACCGTCGGTTCCCCTACTCTGTCCAGACTACAATGGGAGGCCAGAGTGGGGGAACCGAACGTTAACCCCCCCTCCCTGATCTGCTATTGGTCGGCACTTTTGAACGACCAATAGCATGGATAAGAGGGGTGGCACCCCTGCCACCTCACTCCAATCCCTTCAGGGGGATCGTGGGTGTCTTGGACAACCCCGATCCCCCTTATTTTCCGGGCCACTGGAGACCTGTATGACCCAGAATCGTAAATTCACCAGTAATTTGAGGCGATCACCGACATGAGGACCCCCCTGGGCATATGCAAGGGGTGCCTGCTGATAGATATCAGCAGTCACCCTGGTCCTGTCCCCGGTGTGTGGCTGGGACCAAAATTCCCACGGGCGTCCAGGTACTATGTAATGGTATTTTAACAGCTGCTCTCTTGATCTGATGCATGGATCTGGCAGAAATCTTCCTCAATGTGCCTTTATCTGCACGAACCTGTCTGTGCTCTGAATCAGACACAAATCTCTTTTTTTTTAAGTTCCTTTATGTTAATTTTTTTACATATAAAAAATTCATACTTTAACATACATTGTACAAAACATCAACTAGTATCCCTTCCCTCTGCCCTTTCCTCCCTCCTCACCCCAATCCAGCTAGGTTATTTCCTCCCATTATTCTTTCTCTACCTGTTAATCCTATACCGAGGATAGCTGATTTTACATCAAAATGTATTTTTATTCTTAACTTCCTTTCAACAGTATTGTATACCTCAAGCCAGAACTTATTAATCTTAGGGAATCCCCAGCCCATATGGATAAGATCCGCCTCTTCTGCTTGACACGTCGGACAATTCAAATCTGATCTTTTCCCGATATTGTGAAGGAATCTAGGTGTATATGGGATCATATGTGCCATTTTAATAATTGAAATCTTATGATTCATGTTAAGGGTAGACCGGTTAATGTTTTTAAACACCTCCTCCCATTCTTCTATTTCTATCCGTCCCACTTCCTGTGTCCATTGTATTCTACTTTTTGGAACAATTTTATCCCGGGATGCTTTTATCAACCCTTTATATACCTGCCTAATACTTTTGTTGGAGTCATTGGTATGCTGAATATATAATCCATTAACTCATGTTTACAGATTTCCCATCTAGGATTGTACTTTTCCTTCTCAAAAGCACTTTTCACTTGCATATAGAGAAAGAAACTACTCTGATCATGACCATATTCCCCAGTAAGAACATTCCACTCTTCTAATTTATTATCTACTATTAAATTACTCACTCTCTTAATACCCTTTTTTCCCAATTAACATAGACTCTCAATTTGAAAAAAAAAAAAAAAATCGGCTAAATACCCATTATCCCAAACCAATGTATAGTGTAGACACCCTTTTATGTCAAGAAGCCGTCTCGTGTATCTCCATATTCTATTTAGCATATTGCAAAAGTGGGGATATTTTTAACTCCCCCGTGCATACATCTACCACTTTCAATTAATTCTAGTGTAGTGCCACCTGTATAATAAAATTGCAAGTTTGGGATTCAGAGTCCTCCTTTTTCCAGAGGGGGATTTAAGAATCCATGCGTCATGCGTGTGTGTTTTCTATCCCATTATAACCTATTTATCTCCCTTTGAATTCTTTTAAAGTGCTGTTCCCCCAGCCAGATTGGTGCTGCCCTGCCCTGTGTAGTATCATAGGGAATATTATCATCTTTTTTTTTTTTTTTTGTCAATTAAGATTTTATTGGTTTTTGAATAAGGACACTTACAAAGAACCACATCAGTAAAGATATGATGACATAACAGTGATTGCCCAAAGGCAACAAAAAGAAAAAAAACAAAAAACAGACAAATATGAACTAGAAAGAACTTTGATCGTATATCCAAACAAGAAGACCTCCTTATTAGGAGGGCTTATATGGTAGTACAAGAAAGAAGAGGGAGAAAGGAAGAAAGAGAAAGAGAATAATATTATCATCTTTATCAGCAAAATTCTTTCTGCCATATTCATAAAAAGTTTATTCCATATTTGTATTTTTGTTCTTACTTTCTGAATTAATGGTCTGATATTTAATTGGGCAAAATCCTTTATCTTCTTTGATATTTTGATCCCTAGATATTCTAGGGACTCATTTTCTTGTAAAATATAGACCTCCTCTGGAATCCCTTGGCTATCACCAGATAACATCAATAGGCCTGATTTCCTCCAGTTAATCTAGAAACCAAAGTATACTTTTATCCGCTCCAGTACTTTGGATATTTTCTTAACCGGGTTCGATATAAACAATACCACATCATCTGCGTATAGCAGTATTTTCTTGTTTTTATCTGTCTCCCTTATAAGCTGAGCAAGGGGTTTGATAAAAATAGAGAAAAGGATACCCCTGCCTTGTTCCCCTCTTTAATTGAATGGCTTCCTGAGAGATTTCTTTGTTTATATTAGTTCTGGCTCTAGGGGAATGATATATTGCTTTCAGCCCTTTCAAGAATACCTCTCCCATGTTCATGTGTTTCCCTACACAGAAGAGAAATCCCGACTCCACCCTGTCAAATACTTTGTGAGCATCTAAGGACAGGATGGAGCGGGGATCCCCATCCTAAGGCAGCTGCATGTTCAGAAATACACATCTAATATTGCTAAAGATGTTTCTCCCTGGTACGAATCCCTTTTGTTCAATTCCTATTAGATATTTGATTACCTGCTGTAATCGCCTGGCCCAGATCTTAGCAAATATCCTATGGTCTGTATTTAGAAGCAAAATTGGTCTATATGCGTCAATATCCCGGTTATCCTTCCATTTTTTGGTACTAAAACAATAATGGCTTCCGCAAATCTCTTAATAGTGTGATGATCACGCTTACGTTTTTGTGAAATATCTTATATATATATATATATATATATATATATATATATATATATATGTTTTCATACCTTGTCCAAGGCATTGAACTATTTCACTCTTTTCAGCAGCAGAGAGATCCCTTTTCTTCCCCCTATTGCTTGGAAATGGTGCTCTGCTTAATAATGTGGAACACCCACCTTTAGTAGTTTTTCCTTCGCTTCTTAAGGACGCAGGGCGTACCTGTACACCCTGCGCCCGGTCCTGGTATATAACGCAGAGTCACACCGTGCTGGGTCGGTCCCGGCGGCTAATGAAAGCCGGGAGCCTGGGCTAATAGCATGCATCACCGATCGCTGTGCCGTGCGCTATTAACCCTTTAGCGTTCAAAGTTTATTAGTTTGGAACAGGGTCTATAAGCAATATTTTCAGTGTCTATTTGAGTACTCTAATTTAGTTATTTTTGCTGCATTTTCTAGTAGTGTGCTAACATCAGTTCCTGCCCTCGATTGAGTTCACAATCTAATTTTTTGTCTTAAAGGCATGATAGGACCACTTTCATAGCAAGCAAATTAACTTTGTAGTATAATGTATTAGTTTTATGCTTTTGTACTGTGGAAGTAAACCAGAATAACTGGAAATAAATCACCATAAACATGTGGGAAATAGACAAAACCTATGCATGTTTTCTTTGGTCAGCATAGCACCACAGGCTATGTTGTTTATTTAACTCTGAAATGAAAACTGTAAGGCTCTCTGAGGTAGGATCCATGGCCCATATTTATTAAACTCTGTGAGAGAAAAAATAGCTATTTTCCCACAGCAACCAATCAAAGTTCAGCTAATGAACTATGGTAAAGTAGAACCTTAGCTGTGATTGGTTGCTGTGGGAAAATCACTCTATTTTTTCTCTCACACAGTTTGACAAATCTGCGTCTATATCTATCAGACAATTAAGGCATATCCTGCGACTGCCATAATCCTCCAGATGTAAATACTTGTATGGAGGAGGTTTATCAAAACCTGTCCAGACGAAAAGTTGCTGAGTTGCCCATAGCAACCAATCAGAGCTTCTTTCATTATTGAAAAGGCCTGATAAAAATGAAAGAAGTGATCTGATTGGTTGCTATGGGCAACTCAGTGCAGGGGCCTAATAAAAACACATACTAATAAATAGTCGGTCACAAACCAGAAACATAACAGGAACATAGAAGTCTATAACAGATTAAGTTCAGAGGACAGAGATCAGTGAGCAGCACAGGGGACACTATGGATCAGCGGTCAAGAACAGAGGACACTATAGATCAACGGACATGAACAGACTCAGTGGTCGTGAGCAGAGGACACTATAGATCAGTGGTCGTGAATAGAGGACACTATAGATCAGTAGTCATGTACAGAACTTCTGAAAACAAGAACTAATAAACATATAGGGTTAAAAACACCAGACAGGAAAACAGATTAGTCTAAAAAGACTCCAGGAACAGACAGGAATATAACTGTCACGATGCCGGCTGGCAGGTAGTGGATCCTCTGTGCCAGAGAGGGATTGGCAAGGACCGCGCTAGTGGACCGGTTCTAAGTCACTACTGGTTTTCACCAGAGCCCGCCGCAAAGCGGGATGGTCTTGCTGCGGCGGTAGTGACCAGGTCGTATCCACTAGCAACGGGTCACCTCTCTGACTGCTGATGATAGGCGAGGTACAAGGGAGTAGACAGAAGCAAGGTCGGACGTAGCAGAAGGTCGGGGGCAGGCGGCAAGGTTCGTAGTCAGGGTGGATAGCAGAAGTTCTGGTACACAGGCTTTAGACACACAATACGCTTTCACTAGGCACAAGGGCAACAAGATCCGGCAAGGGAGTGCATGGGAGGAGGTTAGATATAGTCAGGGACCAGGTGGAAGCCAATTAAGCAAATTGGGCCAGGCACCAATCATTGGTGCACTGGCCCTTTAAGTCTCAGGGAGCTGGCGCGCGCGCGCCCTAGAGAGCGGAGCCGCGCGCGCCAGCACATGACAGCAGGGGACGGGAACGGGTAAGTGACCTGGGATGCGATTCGCGAACGGGCGCGTCCCGCTGTGCGAATCGCATCCCCAGCGGCCATGACAGTGCAGCGCTCCCGGTCAGCGGGACTGACCGGGGAGCTGCAGGGAGAAAGACGCCGTGAGCGCTCCGGGGAGGAGCGGGGACCCGGAGCGCTAGGCGTAACAATAACATAGTCCCCTAGAACCTCCAGTAGACACAAAGTCCCCATGGACCAGTAACAGGGATCTATCGCTAATCAGGAATAGTCACAATCCCTCTGAACACCTCCAGACCTCCAGTAGGCACGGAGTCCCCATGGACAGGTAACAGGTATGCCAAGTTACAACTCAGAAAAACTGACACAACAGGATATAATTATAGAACACTGTTCACACTGAACACAAGACAGGATAAATCACAATCCCTCAAAACATCTCCAGTAGACAAGGAGTCCCCATGGACAGGTAACAGGGATGCCAAGTTACAACTCAGAAGTTGCTGATGGCCCAGTAGGAAAACAGAAATATAAAACACAGAACTTCATAAGAACAGATAAAAGAGAAAACACAGTGTGAACAGACACATAGCAGAAAAGATATACAAATCCTAAAACCGACTAAACAAACACAGCTTAAAATCTACTAATAGTATGCCACATCAAATTGGCTAAAACCTGAATTATACAAAGTGCATGCTAAAACAGAGATAGTAGATAAAAAAGCTCAAACAGAGAGTGTTTCACCAAGAGCTCCATGCAGCATGTCAAGCATCTTAGCAAGTCAGGATATAATGAAGTCAATCACCAGCAGAGAGGCTAGACTGGGCTGACTTTAAATAGACACACCCTAGGAGCTTTTGGCTAGCAAGCAAAACACTATTAACTATTCCCTGACCAGGGAACATGAAACTGTTCACACACAACCAAACCAATAGCTGTGTGTGAACATAGACAGGACATCGATATCACAAAAGGTCTTTAACAACATATCAAAAAACATTTGATCTGTCTGTGCCCATTTAAATAATACAATGTGCGATTTGCTAGGCGTTTTTCCATTGAGTTCCAATCAACTCATCAGCTGTAAAAAAAATTGTTCGTCTTTCTGTCCACTCATTTTTAGAAATGAAAGCTGAGTTGTATTTGGTTGCCATCTGTCTAAAACAAAAATCAAACAAATTTTTATCTCAAATGGATTGATAAATCTGGGCCATAGTCTGGAAGGGGACAAAAGAGCAAGTTTAATTCCCCTGCAGTGCCACAACAGGAGAACTGAGACAGTCCTCCCAAGCACTATATGGAAAAAAAAATGACAGGCCAAAGAGAAGGGTGGAGAAGAATCTTGACTGATATACAGTAAGGTAAAAGTAAATTTTTCATTTTTCTGTGTTAGTAATTAGAGATGAGCGAACTTTTCAAAAATTTGGTTCGGCCGATTCGCTGAATTTTTTCAAAAACTTTGTTTCAGATAGAATAAATTTGCGGCAAAACTGTATTAAAAATGGCTAAGTCTGGCCTACAGAGAGCCTCAATTGGGGTGTACAACACTTTGCCTTGCTGTAACACACATAGGGAGTGTGCTAGTTTAGTGAAATCATACTGTTATTCACTTTGGCATGCAGATTGCATGCATTGCCATTAGAATCACCGCTGCAGATCATCTATGTGGCAGCAGGGAGACCATAAAGTGTCAAAATTGAAAAGGATAAAGAGATCTTTTATGTCATATTTAATGTAATTTGATGTGTTGGCAGCATGAGGAGACCATATAGTGGCTGAATGGTACAGCCAGGAGTTGGCAGCAGCATGAGTAGACACTAGGCCTTCACAATCCCAAAAATCAAAAGATGAATTCAGAAATGTAAACCGAAGATTTTGGATAGCTAGTGCAACCGACCATAACAACATTTTTATTCCCAGACCCAGGCCAAGCAGCAGTATCAGTAAACCATATTGCCTGAATGACACAGCCTGGAGTTGGCTGAAGCATGAGTACACACCAGGGCTTCACAATTTGTGAAATTTAAAATGAAGATTTTGGATAGCTGGTGCCACCTACCATAACAACATATTCAGTCCCAGACCCAGGCTCATCAGAAGTATCAGTAAACCATATATTGCCTGAATGACACAGCCTGGAGTTGGCTGAAGCATGAGGCGACCATTGAAATGTATGATTTTTTTTTATTTAAATTTAAGATTTTGATATTTAAATTAATGATTTTGAAATCGAACTTTTAACTCCCACGTTTTAGTGTCCCGGACCCCGGCGTGTGGGTACAGAGGGCCAAATCTAACAAGCTCCCACAGGGCTCATGTGGCCGTGAGATGTAGGCGCAACGTCTCCATTGCCCTGACCAGCAATTGTTTCCAACACTTTTCGCAAAGGCAAACCATGTGAAGAACAGCATGACACCACCATGCCCTGCACACATGGTATGCTGAAGGGCCAGTGAGACTTTGCCAGTGGTCGGATGAACCATACTGCGCTCAGCCAATCACCAGCCGCAGCGAAGTCAGACTCTGCCGGCGATAGGCTGAGCGGCCGAAAACGTCACACTGCCCCTCAGCCTATCGCCGGCCGAGTCGGGACTTCACTGCGGCCGGTGATGTGCTGAGCCCAGTAAGACTCTCCAACCACCGGCAACCAGGAAGAGGATCACGGCGGAGGCCGTAGCCGGTTACTGAAGGCCCCGGGGGAGCAGAGGAAGGTATGTACATCTTTATTTTTTTACTGCCGGCACTATGGGGGACAATTTTTATGTTCTGGAGTTCTCCTTTAAGCTAGTGCTAAACATCCAAAAGTTTAAGGCCCAAACCCAGCAGCATCAATAAACCAAGTAATGAATGGCTTAAAGCCTACTGGAACTAAGGGAACTTCAAAATGGTAAATTTACCACCTGGGGTAGTCAGCCAATTCCAACAGCCGGTGGTCAGTATCCACAGTTCCCTCTTTCTGCTAGTCCTTGGCAATGTTCCTTTTACTACTGGTCTGGCATCAACATGGCAATAATGCTGGGAGAGTAACTCAAGGATAGCCAAATGTTTCCTTCAATACACAGTCAATATATGGAGACCATATAGTCGCTTAATGACACAGCCTGGAGGTGGCTGAAGCATGAGGAGACCATATAGTGTCTGAATGGCACAGCCTGGAGTTGGTGGCAGATGAGGAGACAATAGGGCCTCACAATTTATCAGAATAAAAGATTCATTTTGAAATTTCCATTGAATGGTACCTAGTGCTACCATAAACATATATAGGTAATGTCCTAGGCCCAGCAGCATCACTAAACCATATAGTTGCTGAAACACACAGCCTGGAGCTGGCATCAGCATGAGTTTACAAGAGGGCTTCACAACCCCTAACATTAAAATGTTAATGTTGAAATCTATATACAAGATGTATGTTAGCTAGTGCTAGTGAGGATCTCTCTGTAGTAGGTCAGTTTGTCCTCCCTCTTAGTGAGTATAAAAAAGGCACCCATTTTGTGCCGGTAGTGAGGGTCCAATAAGGTGGACACCCAGAAGTCATCCCGCTGCCGAATGGTGACAATTCGGCTGTCAGTACACAAACAAGTGAGCATGCATCGTGCCATTGATGCAAGTGACTGGGAGGGACTCCCTGCCTCCATCTCCACTGCATATTGCCACGGTGTGTCTGGGTCGTTTGTCTCGCCTTCCTCATAACCCTCTAGCTCCTCTCCCTGCTCCTGCTTCTCCTCTCCTGTCAGATGACTAGAAATACCACCCATCTCATTAAACCTAAACTGTACTCCACTGTGCCCCTCATCCTCCTCCTCCAGTTCAGCCCCCACAGGGCTCATGTGGCAGTGAGATGTAGGCGCAAAGTCTCCATTGCCCTGAGCAGCCATCGTTTCCAACACTTGTTGTAGGATATGAAGCAGCGGAATGACGTAGTTCATCCCATAATCCTGGCGACTTACGTCTAATGTGGCTTCCTCAAAGGGCCTAAGCAAACGGCAGGTGTCATGTATGAGCTGCCACTGGTTCTCATTGAAGTTACACATGAGATTACCCCTATCTGCTTGGATCATCAAGAAATCAGTGATGGCTTTTCTCTGTTTGTACAGACGGTCCAACATATGCAGGATGGAATTCCAACGTGTGGCAACATCACAAATCAGACTATGTAGGGAACACCTTTGGGTGTAGGGTGTGCTTTGCGGTGTACGAGTGACTGAAGTGCATGCAAAGTTTCCTTCCCATTCTTAGGATGTCTTGCAAATGGAGGGGACACTTCAGGAACTGCTTGACAACCAGATTTAACATGTGTGCCATGCAGGGCGCATGTTTCAACCTTCCTTGTCGCAGCCCAGCCATGTTCCCATTGTTGGTCACCATGGTTCCCATTTCCAGATTTCGTGGAGTAAGCCATGCTAGCATTTCTTCACGAATGACTTTCAGCAGTTCCTCGCCTGTGTGACTCTTTTCGCCAAGGCAAACCATGTGAAGAACAGCGTGACACCGCCATTCCCTGCACACATGGTATGCTGAAGCACCACTGAGACTTGTCCGGGCAGTGGAGACTGAGGACACAGTGGAGGATGAGGAGGCGGAGTCGCACACTGTCACAGTACCAACGGGCTGACAGCATGGAGGAGGAAGCGGTGTGACCTGTCCAAGTTGGGGTTGTGGCTGTGCAGGAACCACATTCACCCAGTGAGCCATAAAGGACATGTATTGTCTCTTACCGAAGTTACAGCTCCAGATGTTGGCGCTGCCGTGCACTTTGGTACACACCGACAGGCTCAAGGACTGGGCCACATTTTCTTCTACCAAATTTTGCAGGGCTGGTAATGCCTTCTTTGCAAAGAAATGACGGCTTGGCACTCTCCACCTCAGCTTGGCACAAGCCATCAGTTCTTTGAAAGGTACAGAGTCCACCACTTCAAACCAGCAACTTAGACAGGAGCACATTCAACTTCTGCACCGTTGGATGAGTGGGCGCACACTGTTGTCTCTTGGACATGACTTCGAAGATGGATTGTTGGCGGAATGGCTGACTAAAAGTGGGAGAAGCAGGAGCATCTAGAGCGACAGAAGGAGGGTATCACACACAGCTCCCTTCGGCTGAGGTGGTGGAGCCTTGGCTGGCTGAAGGAGGGAGTGGCTGGCCACTGGGTGATGCAGCAGACTGGACCACTACATCAGAGCCATGGTTCTCCCAGGCCGCTTTATGGTGGCGAAGCATGTGTTGACGCAGGGCCAAGTGCCAACATTGGGACCCTGGCCACGCTTCACCTTCTGCTGACATATCTTGCATGTGGCTATGTGAACCTCCTCCGGATGCTTGATGAAAAACTGCCACACCGCCGAGTAGCTGATTTTCCCACCTACAGTCTGCACTTATCGACTGCTACTGCCGCCGTCTCCAGGAACCCCTGTTCCACTACCTCCCGGAAAGGTAGGCTGCCGCAAAGCAGGTGGTCTCCCCTGGGCACGTTTGGTTCCAGAATTTACACTTCTGCCACCATGCTGACTGCCAACCATGCTACTGCTTTGCTGGCTCAGCTGTTGCCTCAAGGGCAACCTGCAACTCTCTTCTCCTGATGATGATGAAGCCCCTTCTGCATCTGGCTCCCAAATGTGATCGGCTTCATCATCATCAACAAGTGTCTGCATGTCACTGATGTCCTCCTCAGGTTCCTCAACAGTGTCTGCTTCAGGACCCTGAACCCTGACAACACCGCCTCTCACGTCACTCTCCTCATCACTACTTGGCCCCCTAGCAGAGGAAGCGGCGCATGTCTCCTCCTCTTCTTGGCTGGGCAGTAGCTGCTAACTTTCCTCTATTAGATCATCCTCAGTGAATATTGGAGCTAAACCCCCAGCATAAGATACTTCTGTAGGAGAGGGAACAGCATAGGACACAGGCAATGGGAGGACAGGGACTGCTCCCGGGCCATGCCAACTGAGGGTTGTGTCTGAGGAACCCACCCACTGTTGACTGGGGGTGTCAGATGTCACTTGTGATGAAGTGGATGACCGTGTTAACCAATCGATGACGGCAGAGGGGTTGCTGGCCAAGACACGACCGCTAGCTGATAACAGGAGCTCAGACTTCTCGCTGCAACTCCTGCTGCCACTCGCCCCTAGCGTCTTTGCACATCCTGGCACTTATCTGCCTGACATACTTAGTACGTATATGAGGGTATTACAATATGCTTCACTACTCTTAAAACAGTATTTGTCTAGAACAGCAGCAGGTGATTACTTTTGGCTAGTGTTGAGCGGCATAGGCCATATTCGAATTCGCGAATATTCGCGAATATATGGACGAATATTCGTGATATATTCGCGAATATTTGCGTTTTATTTTCGCATAAGCGGAAAATTCGCGAATGCGAAAATTAACATATGCGAAAATTAGCATATTCAGAATTAGCATAATCGAAAATTCGCATATGCGAAAATGTGCATAAGCGAAAATTTGTATATGCTAATTTTCGCATATGCGAAAATTCGCACAGTAGTATTAGAGTCTTCTTTACACCACACAAGCTGGAAGCAGAGAGGGGTGATCACTGTGATGTGTACTGTGAAAATAAAAATAAAAAAAACAAAAAAAATGAATATTCGTAATTACGAATATATAGTGCTATATTCGCAAATATTCGCGAATTCGCGAATATGCGATATTCGCGAATAAAATTCGCATTGCGAATATTCGTGAGCAACACTACTTTTGGCTGTCCTTTCACAGTATGTAGGCCTTTGACAGATTAACAGGTACAAAAGGTTACATTACTTAGATGTACATATGCGGCAGGGCCGACGTTAGGGTGGGGCAAACCAGGCAATTGCCTAGGGCCCTCATCCCCCATGGGGCCCCCTGCCGGCTACTCAGTAGCAGCTGTTTTTAAGTGCCCGCAGCGCCGGCTGCTTGTTAAAGATGAGCAGCCATGCTGCGGCCACTTTAAAACAGTGACCAGCGATGGGTCCTGCGGGCCCAGACACTCCTTTTCCTGCTTTTTGTATTATTCATATTTCCTTACTTGGCCATGCTCCGGCTCAGGTAATGCGTTGGGTGTTGTGTGCCCATCTATTCATTGCTCCTGGGCTTGTTTATTAGTGCAGAGTGTATAGGTGAGATGGGGCACCATGACAGCTCAGCGCCTCCTGTGATGTGAATAAGATGAGCTGTTTATGGTAAATATGTCATCTATCCTGTATATCAGTGTTTCCCAACCAGGGTTCCTCCAGCTGTTGCAAAACTACAACTCCCAGCACCGGCTGTCCAGGCATGCTGGGAGTTGTAGTTTTGCAACAGCTGGAGGCACCCTGTTTGGGAAACACTGAGTGAAGTTTCCTGTCTCACACTGGCTCCTCTGCACGGCGGATGTCACTCCTCGTTCCCTGCAGTGCTGGTGTAATAAACTGTGTCTTGAAGCGTTCTCTGTCCCAAACAGCTGATGAGCCCTTACATCAGCTGTTCGTGACACAGAACGCTTCAAGACACAGTTTTCTTCATTACACCGGCTGCTTGTAGCAGTCCGGACGCGGCTCCAGGAAATGATGAGTGACGTCTGCCGTGCAGAGGAGCCGGTGTAAGGAAGGACTCGTCATATCCCCACAGCCCACAAGACCGCATTACCTGAGCCGGAGCGTGGCCAGGTAAGGAAATATGAATACAGTAATAAAAAAAGCAGGGGGAGAGGGGGGACCTAATGTGGGGGAACTATACTGCCGACCTTCTGTGGGGGGGAACTATACAGCGAACCAACTGTGGGGGAATATACTGCCAACCTAATGTTGGGCGAACTATGCTGCCAACCTAATGTGGGGGGACTATACAGACAACCTAATGTGGGGGAACATACTGCTACCCTAATGTGGGGGGAAATATACTGCCAACCTAATGTGGGGGGGAACTATACTGTCTACCTAATGTGGGGGGAACTATACTATCAACCTAATGTGGAGGGAACTATACTGCACCTAATGTGGGGGGAACTATACTGCCAACCTAATGTGTGGGGAACTATACAAAAATATAAAATTGTACTATTCTGATCCCTATAACTCTTTCATTTTTCTGTATATGGGGATGTATGAGGGTCATTTTGCCCTGTGATTTGTGGCTTTTATCGATACTATTTTTGTATTGATGGGACTTTTCAATTGCTTTTTAGATATGTTTTATGGTATTTGAAGCGACCAAAAATGTGCAAATCTGGTTAGTGCACTATTACGACTTTTGGGGCCCCTCATTTGATTTTGCCTAGGGCCACGCTAAGCCTAAAACCGACCCTGGTATGCGGTATGCACTGATGAGGGCAGAAAAATGCACTACAATACGCAGAAAAACTCTATATTTTTGGAAAACACCAGCTGGTGAGTACTAGTACTTGGACTTTCACAGTATGTAGGCACTAGTGTTGCTCACGAATATTCGCAATGCGAATATTCATAGCGAATATAGCATATTCGCGAATTCGTGAATATTTAGAATATCGAGAATAATATTCGCGATTACGAATATTCGTTTTTTCCCAAACTTGTTTAAACACAGATCACATTATAGTGATCTCCATTGATGGATAATTGCATTGCTGGTATGGTTAGAGACCATGGGGGGAGAATCTAAGGTGATTAGTTTGTGCATGCGAATATTCGAAAATATTTTCCACACCCTTCTTATGCCTCTGAGCCAATGATTGTTGTCAGAGGTTAGCAACCTCCCTAGCAACCAATAGAAACTTGCTGGCACGACCAGTATATAAGATCACTCCCAGCAGTATTTGCTTGCAGGTTCACATGGTGGTTTTGAGAGTGGAGCAGCTTCTGTCATTTTTCCAGCGTCCTTTGAGCTTTGTGCTACCTTAGACCCAACTGCTTTTTTCAAAGCAAAAGCCCCAACTGCTTTTTTCAAAGCACATTTGGGAAACATTGCGTGATCTTATATCATTACTAGATTAAAAGTTATGATTCATATCTTTTAATCTAGTCTAAAATGCAGTTAAATATAATTAACTAACAGTGGTGAAAATACTTACACAAATCAGAACTCTCTCTTCACTTTCGCTGAAATTACTTCCCACCATCTTCGCTTCGCTTAGCTTATTCGCGATCGCAATCTCACTGGCAAGCATCCAGGAAACGATCTTTGTTATCGCGTGATGTAACAGCGTGCATGCGCGTGAGCGACGTAATTTTTGCAATCAATTATTTTCGCAATTATTTTCGCAATTGCCGAAAATTTGCAATGTTTAAAAACCAACTCGAATATAACAAATATTCGAAATTCATGAATATATGACGAATATTCGTCCATATATTCGCGAAATATCGCAAATTCGAATACGGCCTATGCCGCTCAACACTAGTAGGCACTTGACAGATTAACAGGTACAAAATGGTACACTACTTAGATTTAGGTATGTGGTATGCAAGTATGATGGCAAAAAAATGCGCAACAGTACACTTGGAAAACGTATTTTTGTAAAACACCAGCTGGTGATTACTTTTGCCTGGACTTTCTCAGTATCAAGACTTGTTACAGATTTACAGATACAAAATAGTAGACTGCTTTGATGTAGGTATGTGGTATGTTCTTATGCACTACAGGCCACTGCAAAAACATATTTTTGCACAACAGCAGGACACAACAGTGCAGCACCACAAAAAATGGGGGGGGGGATTAAACCCTAAATTGCACTCAGTCACAGAGTGTTAAGAATGGTGTGAACTGTTTTTCATACCGTCTACAGACTAGTATAAGCAGTAGATGAATTCTTATGGAAAAAATACACAGAATTGCGCTGAAAAATCATTCCTGCCTCCTGTGATAAGGTTCATGAAGTTCAGGCAGCTTCTTCATATATATGAGGCAACGAAAAGCTATCTGCTCCTCTCTGATAAAATGCTGAATGAAGTGTCTGGGAGCTTAATGGCCGGCGATAAAATCCTTCTCAGTGACAACAAGCACTGCACTCCTCTCTGTCCACAACGCTGATGTGACTAGCAGTTGGCAGTGGAACGCTGCGGTATGATCAATTCAGCATCTCTGTGTAACACACACAGACATGCAGTCTATCCTATCTCTGCAGTGTATATGGCATGAAATGATCAGCCGCAAGATGGCTGCCGATTATTTAGGGCTGTGACATCACAGGGGTCAATGAATGCTTATAGGCTGCATCCCGCATGTGATTCAGGGTCATCACGCCTACCTCGCTTCCCGCCTCGCATTCCCACCTTCCCAGCATCCCCTGCCCCATGTAATGACATGTGGATCCACCATTTTAGGTGTCCTGGAGCCTGGAACTCTGTAAAATGGAGTTTAATGAAGCGATTTGCGCGATAGAATTGCGGCAATATTTGCATTCGTTGCAAATTGAATAAATACAGAAATTCGTAACGAATTTGGGTTCGTCTGCTTCGATTCGCTCATCTCTATTAGTAATGCATTTCTTAACCCCTTAAGGACCAAGGACGTACCGGTACATCCTTGGTCCTGCTCTCCTGATATAACGCGGGGTTACACAGTCATAGTGAAGCCAGGACCCGCCTCTAATAGCACGCAGCACCGATCGCGGCGCCGCGCGCTATTAACCCTTTAAGCGAAAGTGAAAGTTGCCTGCTAGCTCAGTCGGGCTGTTCGGGATAGCCGCGGCTAATTGCGGCATCCCGAACAGCTTACAGGACAGCGGGAGGGCCCCTACCTGCCTCCTCGCTGTCTGATCGCCGAATGACTGCTCAGTGCCTGAGATCCAGGCATGAGCAGTCATGCAGCAGAATCGTCGATCACTGGTTTCCTATGAGAAACCAGTGATCAATGATGAAGATCAGTGTGTGCAGTGTTATAGGTCCCTATGGGACCTATAACACTGCAAAAAAAAGTGAAAAAAAAAGTAAATAAAGATCATTTAACTCCTCCCCTATTAAAAGTTTGAATCACCCCCCTTTTCCAATAAAAAAAAACACAGTGTAAATAAAAATAAACATATATGGTATCACCGCGTGCGTAAATGTCCAAATTATAAAAATATATCATTAATTAAACAGCTCGGTCAATGGCGTGCGCGCAAAAAAATTCCAAAGTCCAAAATAGTGCATTTTTGGTCACTTTTTATATCATTTAAAAATGAATAAAAAGCGATCAATAAGTCCTATCAATGCAAAAATGGTACCGTTAAAAATTTCAGATCACGGCGCAAAAAATGAGCCCTCATACTGCCCCATTCACGGAAAAAAAAAAAGTTATAGGGGTCAGAAGATGACAATTTTAAACGTATTAATTTTCCTGCATGTAGTTAGGATTTTTTTTCCAGAAGTACGACAAAATCAAACCTATATAAGTAGGTTATCATTTTAATTGTATGGACCTACAGAATAAAGATAAGGTGTCATTTTTACCGAAAAATTTACTACGTAGAAACGGAAGCCCCCAAAATTACAAAACAGCGTTTTTTTTTTCAATTTTATAGCACAATGATTTTTTTTCCGTTTCACCGTAGATTTTTGGGCAAAATGACTGACGCCATTACAAAGTAGACTTGGTGGCGCAAAAAATAAGCCATCATGTGGATTTTTAGGTGCAAAATTTAAAGAGTTATGATATTTTAAAGGCAAGGAGCAAAAATCGAAAATGCAAAAACTGAAAAAAGCCCGGTCCTTAAGGGGTTAAACAAATGTATAGGCTGTAAATTCTTCTATATGTATTACCAGTATGATTATATTCTATATGAATTACCACTGCATTGCCACCAGTATGCTGCATGGGCTGCTAAATTCTTACAAGTGTTCTTGCTTCAATATGAACCTATGGTTGACTTTTATATAATGACATTGCTTTCCACTGTTTTTATAAGGTACACAATGTGAGTTTGCAGCCAAGCTGCATGGTGTTGATAAAAGGTATTAATATTGACCCACAGCCACTGTTTCTGTTTAACTATGTTCATTTTGTAGGCAGGAAAACAAAAGATAAGAAAAATGGTAGACTATGTGCTAAGTACGGATAAATTCTATTCTAGAATATGCTTCAATGTCTTTCTCATATTCAGTAGCATCTTTTTTTTTCTCTTTATATCTATTGTTCCTGCAGCTTTGTAGTTAATAATATTGTCTTTTTTTATCTTGTGGATGGATTTCTGTGCTCAAATGTCTCCAAGTTAACAAAAGAAATCTTTTTTCAGAAGTTTTAGGTAAGATAAAAGGCACCACATCCTATCTATGTTTCCGCTTAATCCCAGCACAGAATAACACAATTATTTATTTGGCTCAACTATTAAAGTAACTACGTCTGCAAGAAGAAAAAGACTCTATGGTTCTTTATTTTATTTTTCATGTAGAGTTGGTGTACTTTATTTGACTATAGTACTCTTTTTTACACACTCCATTGTTGAAATTTGCCAGGATTTGCCATCACTTCCTGTTCAGTGGGGGTCTGGACAGGACTCCATGTGATCTTGAGATTGAAGCAGGTGTAAAGAGGCTTTAATACTGTTTCATCTATGACATTTTTGCTACTTTTGGTCATCCTTCAAATTACAGGGTAACCATGAGGTACAGAAGTGAACACTGGGTTGTAGGCAAGGGGTTACACATACCATCAAATACCCCATTGGGTGTAGTAGATAAGATGTTTAAAGGACATCTGCAGCAAAATAAATCGTATCCCCTATGGGGGGGGGGGGGGGGGGCTATCGCTAAGGGGCCCCCATTGTCCCCATTGCCGCTCTCTGAGGTCGACGGTACCCCCCTTCATGCCCCCTTCATGCCCCCTCCACACCCCCTCCACAAACAGTTCTATGGGAGAGGCGGGAGGCACGAATGCTGCCTCCCCGCCTTTCCCAGAGAGATACATGGAGGAGGCACGTCGGCTGTGACGTCAAGCTGTGGCCAGCATGCCTCCTGCATGGGAGAGCCGCGACAGATCCGTGGCCCCATACAGGAGATCGCGGGGGGGAGGATAAGACACTAACCCCTATCCACTATGTTTCTGAGGAAGCAAGATACATTTTAACAGTTTCCACAGGTGTTATAGATATATATATATATATATATATATATATTGTGGCAGTGTGGCAAGGAAAGGGTGCATTGCCTTGGCTCACCCTGCAGAAGCTCTCACCTGCTTCTTAAGTAATGAGGCAGGAGGGAAGGGAGCCTGCTAAGGAGTACACAGCCCGAGCTATGAGGGGCTCAAAGAGAGTGACATTGTGAGTAGAAGGTTGCAGGGGACATATGTTTAACCAGCTGAGGGAAGCTCAGCGGTTGTTAGTCAGGACAAGCTGATCTGTTTAGTCAGTGACCAGACGGTCTAGGATTTTGTTTTGTTCCTGCTTTTTGTTTATTTCTTTCCCTGTAACCTGTCTAATAAAACTGGCAAGGTGCCAGATTTGCATTAGAACCGTTTGTTTGCTGGTTTATTGAGAAGAAACGCATCCTGTGGCGTAGTCCAGCACGATCCCAGAGCTAATCCCCAAGACGGATCGTCACATTTTTGGTGGAGGATGCGGGCACGCCGTTGCTAAGGGCAACCTGTTGCCAAGGGCAACCAACAAGCGAGTTAGAGAGGAGCTGCTGCTAGGAGCAACCCCCTGCAAGATTGCAAGTCGGAGGAGCCCAGCAGAGGAGTTCAAGCACAGTTTGGTGTCTGTGGAGGAGCATTGCTAGGGGCAACAGATCGAGAATTTTTTTCAAGAAAATGGGACAACCTCGAAAGGCCGTTGCTGGGAGCAACCGACGTGGGCCACAAGCTGTGGTTGCCAAGACGAAGCCAAGGTCCCGTGAGTTGTCGGTGGGCGGAATCCCACTGTGGGTGGACTTGGATTGTTGCCAGACTGTATCTCGGATTATGCCAGAAATAATTCCATTTGTGAAGTCCCGCCCGGAGCCCGGTAAGACTGTTCAAATTACCTTTGATACATGTTTTGGGACAGTGAACCATATAATGGAGGTATGTGCGGAACTTACAGTGGAAATTGTACTGGGCAGAGACTTTCCGTATTTCTGGCAGCTGTGGGATGCTGAGAGTGCACCTGAGAGTTCGCACACAAAGGTTCCGGAAGGAGTGAGGACTGGGGGGTCTCTACTGGACTGTGTGAATGGTGCTGTATATTGTGAACCCATGCAGGCTGATAATGTTTTTCTTGAAACACTTATGTTAATGTGTTCTGATATAAAGAGTACTGTTGCCACCTCTCGCAGGACAAAAGAAAACCTGTGTGAGCTGGAAATAGAAGGTAAAAAGATGATGGTTTTGTTAGATCCAAAATGTGGTAAAGACCAGCTGCAGAAAGCCAGACCCCACTATAGTGTCTATACAAGCTGGTATTTGGAGTTATAAAACAGTTAATGTGTGTATTTCTACTCCCTATGGTACCATAAGTCACAAGGTTGCAATAGAGCCTACCTTAGAGTATGAAGTAGTGCTGGGGAAGGATTTTCCGTTTTTTCAGCAGTTGTGGGAAGATAGTCAGGTGACTAGAGCAGGAACACCTGATAGGCTCACAACACTTGGTTTTCACCACATAGAAGGGGACAGTAACTCAGCAGAGGCTGAGGACGAGGGGTGTCAGCAGACCCTAGGTACATCTCAGGTGGGAGTGTGCCAGACCACTAGGGGAGCTGAAGAACAGTCCAAGAGTCAAGTTAAAGTGGTGACTGGAATAGAAGCTACGGAGATGGCTGCGGAAAAACCAAAACTCCGGAAGAGAGTACCAGTGGAGCTGGGGGCTGCACTTACGGTCACAGACAGAGTCCTAAGTGAAGGAGACTGTGACAAGACAAAAGAAAAGTCTGCCAAGAAGCCGAGAGACAGTTCAGAGGAACTGATCAGGAATCTCCCTGACTCGCTGGTGCCAAGAGCCATTGAAATTGTTGCTAGGGGCAACAGACTTACCGCCAAGGCATTGCCGGTCCGACGGGAGTGTTTAGCGAGAGTCTCCAGAGTTGCCAACATGGTGGGAGAGGAAGAGTGCCCGGTGTCAGTGGCACCTGTTGTGGATGATATTAATGAGGCACAAGTGGCCGCAACCCCGCAAAAGGGGGAGACCTCATCTAGAGATGGAGAAAAGCTGGGTCGAGTGTCTGACAGAGGACCAGAGGATGTCTCAAGGTCTAACAGCGAGAGTGAGGAGACCGCTGTCAGTAAAAGGTCTCGGAAAAGATGAGCTGGCCTTGGGAAAAAACTGGAGCAGATCCAGAATCTGGAAGAAACCCTGCAGATGGTTTCTGTGAAGTTGTTGGAGAAAGAAAAAGAGGTACACCGCTTGACAGAGGAGAAGGACAAATCACTTGCTGACTTTAAGAAAGAGCAAGAAGCGAGGCTTCAGCTGGAAAAAATAATGGAGCACCACAGAAGTGAGTTCGTGGCTCTGCAGGATGAACTGTCCCGCTCCCAGGGTCTTGTGACCAGCAAGGAGAGTGAAGTGCAGAGTCTAGCCAAGCGGATGTCATTCCAGGAAGAAGAAGTGAGTCTTCTACATGGTGCATATCAGACTCTGCAGAGTGATCACAAGGCTAGCCTGGTAGCCATGGAAAAAATAGAAAAAGAGAAGAATGAAATGAAGATGGAAGCTGAAGCTCTTGCCAGCAATCTGGAGAGTGTCTCTAAAGCTAAGAGACAACTTGAGGAGGAAGTCAAGGTGAAGAATGCCCTTGCACATGCTCTTCAATCTGCTCGTCATGACAATGACTTCCTCCGTGAGCAGTATGAGGAGGCCCTGGAACAAGTTGAGACTCTGAAATATGAAAACAAGAACTTCCAACAGGAGATCTCAGATTTATCTGAACAGATTGGTGAGAGTGGAAAATCTATCAATGAGTTAGAGAAGTCCAAGAAACAGTTGCTGGACAGTGAGAAGATGATCTCCACAAAGCTCAAGAGTGAGCAGCTGAAATATATAAAGCTGGAAGATGACATGAAGATCTTAAAAGAGAGCCTGGAAGCGCAGAACGAAACGCGCAGAAGGTCCCACGTAGCTGCCTTGGTTTTGCTGGGAGCGCAACTCTACAAGCAGGTGGCTGTGCTGGCGGACAATGAACAATTGAGGAAACAATTGCTGTCTTCGGAAGATACTGTCAGGGACTTGACAGAGTTACTTGACAGTGAGAGGATGAAGTCCGCTAAGCTCCAGTGTAAGCTGCGAAAATGTGAGAAAAAGGAAGAGGACCAGGAAGTCCTAAAAGAGAGCAGAGACTAAGATATGGCGGAATTGACTCAAGAAAGGCTTCTGGGGCTGAAGTTACAGGATACAGTTATGCTTTCTCTGAATGCCAAAAAGTCCTCTAAAGCTAAGATTGAGGTGAAGTCCTGTAAGAAGTCCCCTGAAGCTAGGACTGAGCTGAAACCTGGTGGGAAATCCTCTGAAGTGGAGACTAAGGAGAAGAGAGGTGGGAAATCCTCTGAACCTGAGCAGACCAAAAATTCTGAAGGTAATGCTGAGGCAGAGAAATCCTCTGAAGCAGAAGCTAAACCAGAGTCAACCTCAAAAGCTGTGAGTAAAGAGAATCGCACAACTGAAGCTACAGGGGAAGAGAAGAGTAAGCCTGAAGAAGCTGCAGCAGTAGAAGCTGATTCTACACAAGAATCTGAAGGAGCCAAAGACTCTGAAGCCAAACCTGAGGACGCTGGTGCCCCTGAAGAGAAAGCTGGAAGGGATGAGGTGAAACCATGTGAGAGGTCCTCTGACGGTACAGAGAACAAGACAGTGGTTGGTGAAGCCACTGAGGCCGAAAGATTCTCTGAAGCAGAGGCAGAGGTCCGGCAAGCCAGAAGAAAACAAAGGTTAGAAGCATCGGTCCTCTCACTCCTTAATTTCAAGAGCCCTGCCCACACCAGGGTGAAGAACCTGGTACTGGAGAGGTGTGACCGAGAGACTTGCAATTGGTGGCTGGTAAAAGTCCGGAAGAAAAAAGTCAAGGACTTCAGAGACTGTGGGACAAAAGTTGTCCAAGAGAAAGGAAAGGCAGATGGTTTCTGCCTTTCAAATACATGTGCTCCTTCCCGGTGGTCTGAGCAAAGGGGGGGGGGGGGATATGTGGCAGTGTGGCAAGGAAAGGGTGCATTTCCTTGGCTCACCCTGCAGAAGCTCTCACCTGCTTCTTAAGTAATGAGGCAGGAGGGAAGGGAGGTGTATATGAGATGAAGACTCAGTGTAATGGGGGCTCTTCCTAGGAGACAGCATGTGGGCTGTAGGGAAGAGACAGAGCCTGCTGAGGAGTACACAGCCAGAGCTATGAGGGGCTCAAAGAGAGTGACATTGTGAGTAGAAGGTTGCAGGGGACATATGTTTAACCGGCTGAGGGAAGCTCAGTGGTTGTTAGTCAGGACAAGCTGATCTGTTTAGTCAGTGACCAGACGGTCTAGGATTTTGTTTTGTTCCTGCTTTTTGTTTATTTCTTTCCCTGCAACCTGTCTAATAAAACTGGCAAGGTGCCAGATTTGCATTAGAACCGTTTGTTTGCTGGTTTATTGAGAAGAAACGCATCCTGTGGCGTAGTCCAGGATGATCCCAGAGCTAATCCCCAAGACAGATCGTCACAATATATATATATATATATATATATATATATATATATATATATATATATATAATGTTTTAATACATTGTAGAAAACAAATAAATATATAGAATTCTGATAAAAATTCCACGCCAATGACATGTACATACACAGTTTATAGTAGCATTTTGAAGCTACAAACCTCATTCATACCTGTTGGCACAAGTGTGTCTAAATCCATAATCCAGTATGTTTTACGCTGCAAGAGATCTTTCCTATTTTACTCACTTGCATTATCTTGCACCTGTTCTTTTATTTGCCACTTCAGATTTGTTACAGAAGGACCCTTTTTCTCTAAGATGATGTGAAATGGTTTACTGTTTTTCTCTTGTTCTTTTCTTGTAGCTGTATAGGGATTTTGACCCTGAAAGCATGCATATCTTTAATTAGTTAAATGACCACTGCAATGCCAAGTTTAAAAAATATGGTGGGTGTTCCCCTTGGCTGCTAGATTACAGGGAAGAGTCAAATAATACAATACAGCCTTGTAGCTGTAAAGGAGGTGATCATATTGCCTGAGGAAAATTTCCAGTGGGCTTCAAAGCCTTTTTTGAATATCTTTTTAAACTCTGATATCTTGGAGCCTGGGGGGGTCATTTAACTAATGTGAGATATGTATCGATGCAGGGTCCAAAATTCCTATATTTCACAGCCTAAAAACTCGCTGACAGGTCTACTGTAAAAAATTACAAACAGAAAATGGAAAATTACAAAAAGGAACATGTTTCAATATTTAGCGTCATCCAATTAAAAAAAAATGTCGTACTACATCTTACTTAAGGTGTATAATGTTTTTCAAACAGCCCAAGCTACTTTGAAAAATCAGACACATTTTTTTACTTTCTACTTCAAGCTTATACTGTATACAAATTACACAGTTTTAGTAAATCTGCCCCAATATCTACTGGATTGTTGGTACTATTTTCTCTTGATAAACAGAAGGTTGAAACTGACAATTTCTTGATGTTCATTTTGTCTTACTTCCATTGTTGCATGTAACTTGTTATTACCATATGTGCCATTAGATTTTTTTTTTAAAGGTTGCAGTACATGTTTGAGTGCTACAACTGGAAATAAATGTGATATGATGAGTAGTGTTGCTCGCGAATATTTGCAAAGCGAATTTTATTCGCGAATATCGCATATTCACGAATATTCGCGAATATAGCACTATATATTCGTAATTACGAATATTCGTTTTTTTTTTTTCACAGTACACATCACAGTGATCATCCCTCTCTCCTTCCAGCTTGTGTGGTGTAAAAAGGCTCTAATAGTACTGTGTGAAACTGGCGTGCGAATTTTCGCATATGCGATTTTTTTTCGCGCATGCGAAAATAAAACGAGGATATTACGAATATGCGAATATTCGCGAATATATGACGAATATTCGTCCATATATTCACGAATATTCGCGAATACGAATATGGCCTATGCTGCTCAACACTAATGATGAGCACAAGAATCATAGTTCCATTAGAAAAGGCCTGATGGACAATGTACAACCCCATATGGCAGGGCCAGAAGGTTAATTAAAGACAGAGTGGAAAATAATATTTGGTAGCCAAGAACAGGCAATTCATGTGGTAGAGCCTTAGGCAGGAATTTTAGTCATAAGCCAATAATATATCACCTAAAATTTGTCATAAATTATATGGATGACACAGATACAAGATATGTGACTCCTTGTTAAATTTGATCCTTTGTACCCACACGCTGGGGCCTGGGACACTAAAACATGGGAATGTTAGCTAAAATTTCATTTTCAAAATCCTAAATTTCAATTTCAAAATTTTAAATGTCAATGGTCTCCCCATTCAAACACTATATGGTCTCCTCATGCTTCAGCCACCTCCAGGATGTGTCTTTCAGACACTATATGGTCTCTTCATACTTCAGACACCTCCAGGCTGTGCTATCCAAACACTATATGGTCTTCTCATGCTTCAGATTCCTCCAGGCTGTGCTATTCAGACACTATATGGTCTCCTCATGCTTCAGCTACCTCCAGGCTGTGCCATTCAGACACTATATGGTCTCTTCATGCTTTCGCCACATTCCAGGCTTTGTCATTCAGCCAATATATGGTTTACTGATGCTGCTAGGCCTGGGACATTACCTCAAATTCCAATTCCAAGCTGTGTCATTCTGCCAGATTATGGTCTCCTCATGCTGCTGCCACCTCGGGACTCTGTCATTGTGCCGTTATGTGACTACTTGTTAGATTGGGTTTTGTATTCATACAGTATAACTTCAAAGTAGACACCGTGATATTAAACTTTGGAATCTAATATAAATCTTAAATTAAAATTTAAAAAAATCTATGTAAGCTTTTCAAGACTGGAGCCCTATGGTCGTCATATTACCTGTGGAATTATCACAAGAATCCAATGAAACAGCTTGGAGCGATAACAATGAAGCATAACTGATTAAACAAAACATGGGCTGGAACAGGCAGGGGCAGGGGCTGGAACAGGTGGAATCTATGGTCTCCCTGTTGCTACATCGATGCTCGGCAGCAGTGATTCTAATAGCAATGCCTGTAATCTGCATGTCATACTGAATAACAGTATTATTTCATTAACACAGCACACTCCCTATGCGTGTTAGAACAAAGCAAACTTTTCTACACCCCTATTGAGACTCTCTGTAGGCCAGAAATAGCTGTTTTTAATACAGATTCACCGCAAATAAATTCAACCTGAAACAATTTTTTTCAGAAAATTTGGTGAATCTGCCAAATCGAATTTTTCAAAAGTTCGCTCATCTCTAGGAAATATGTCATCAAAAATACTCTTGTTTAAATCAAGATATTATGTTAAACATGTTTTTAAAGAATTTTTGATGAAGTATTTTTCTGATTTCGCAATGTACTTCGTATATTTTTAACCCCTTAAGGACCACAGGTTTTTCTGTTTTTGCACTTTCATTTTTTCCTCATCACCTTCTAAAAATCATAACACTTTCAATTTTGCACTTACAGACTCATATGAGGGTTTATTTTTTGCAACACCAATTGTAATGACATCAATCATTTCACCAAAACATTAACAGCGAACCCAGAAAAAAAATATTTGTGGAGCAAAATTTGAAAAAACAAAACAAAAAAAAAATGCAATTTTGTAACTTTTGGGGCCTTCCGATTCTATGTAGTGCCCTTTTCAGTAAAAATGACACCATATTTGTTCTGTACATCCATACAGTTACAATGATACCCAATTTATATAGTTTTTTTTTATTTTACTACTATATAACTACAGTCACCAAATATTGTATGTCTAAAATTGTTCTCTTCTGACCCCTATAACTTTTTCATTTTTCGGTATACGGGGTGGTATGAGGGCTCATTTTTGGTGCCGTGATCTGAAGTTTTCATCGGTACCATGATTGTTTTGATCTGACTTTTTGATCACTTTTTATACATTTTAGGGTACACAAAGTGACCAAAAATATGCAATTTTGGACTTTGGAATTTTTTGACATGTACGCCATTGACCATGCTGTCTAATTAACCTTATATTTTTATAGTTCGGACATTTACGCACGAGGTGATAGCACATATGTTTATTTTTATTATATTAATATATTTTTTATGTGGAACTTGGGAAAAGGTGGTGATTTGAACTTTTAACCCTTAACCCCTTAACGACCATGGACGTGTCTACACGTCCAGGGCGGATGCACGTTCCCACACCAGGACGTATATACTCGTCCATGGCTCTCGTGGGTGCTGCCCAGTGCACCCACGAGATCGCGGTGGGGACTCGACTGTAACACACAGCCGGGACCCTGCCGCACTGCCGGGACTGAAGTAAACTTCGGTCCCGGCAGTTTAACCCTTACAGCCGTGGTCGGAAGTGACCGCGGGCTGTAAGTGCTATGACAGAGGGAGGTAGCTCCCTCTGTCACCCCGGCAGCACCCTGCAGCGCGATCACAGGGTGCTGTGTGTGATCCCCGGCGGGCGGGGACCTGCCGCACTGCCGGGACCGAAGACAACTTCGGTCCCGGCAGATTACCCTTACAGCCGCGGTCGGAAGTGACCGCGAGCTGTAAGGAGTTTTGACAGAGGGAGGGGGCTCCCTCTGTCTCTCTCCTGTAGCACCCCGCAACGATCGCGGGGTGCTGCTGCTTACCTGGTCAGCTGGGGGTCTTTACAAGGACCCCCAGGTCTACCTCGGTTATTGCCTGTGAGGACGTGCCAGAGGCACGTCCTCATTTGCTGCCTGCTAGTGTAAAACTAGCAGGCAGCATATATCTGCAATGCTTTGGAATACTAAGTATTCCAAAGCATTAAAAAAAAGTGAAAATAAAATAAAATAAATAAAAGTGTATAAAAACAAGAAATATAAAAAAGTGTAAAAAAAGTGTGAAAAAATAAATAAATAAAAAAGTGTAGAAAAAGTGTGAAAAAAGTGTCAAAAGTTTAAAAAAATAATAAAAACACATTTATTAAATAAATATAGTAAAAAATTAAAATGAATAATGTGTAGGATCACACGGCGCACATCTGCAGCATATTACGTGCTGTGGATGCCCGCCAACAGTCACAATAATGAGCTCCCTGCTGTGGCTGGGTGGCTTTGTGTGTCCACTAATAGCATCTGATTTCCCGCCGGCAGTCATGAGCGGACAACACTGAGTTACCCAGCCACAGCAGTGATCTCACCCTTGTGACTGCCGGGGGCATCCGCTGTGTGAAATATGCTGTCCCTACACTGCATCCCATTCATACTGCGTTTCCGCAGTATTAGAGGTATCCGTCAGCATCACGTCAAAAAGAGTGATGCTGACGTATACTGTAGCAGCTCCAGTCATTTCTGAATGAGACGGTACAATATACATTGGCATCCCTTTTTTGACATGACCACGGACACCTATACTGCAGAAACGCAGTATGAATGGGGACTATTCATATAATGATGCCCTGAAAGCCAAAGGGGGCTCCTCTCCTTCTGGGTCCTACCACCCGGCCAAGGAACCAAATATGGCCTAAGCGGGGGTATTTCCAAACACGGGCCAAGCAGCTGAATAAAATATAGGGTGCATTTCTTGCAATATCAGAAGTGATGTACAAAAAATATGTCCCACAAATGATGCATTTGTGAAAAAAGGCAAATTTCGAATTTTTTACACTGAGATTGTAATAATTCCTGCCCAAAAACTATGGTGTTAAAATACTCACTGTACCCCCTAGCGAATACCTTGAGAGCATTTAAAATTGGGTAATTTGGGGGGTGTTCCTATTTTCTACTACCTTAAAATGTCTGCAAATCTTGCATAGCACACACAAAAAAGATGTACTTTTCAAATTTTCTAAATTTCAAGTTAAATTGTTAGGCTTCTAATTAATTTAAAATGTTAATTAAAAACGAAAAAAATTCTTTCAAAATAAAGTAGACATCTGAACGTATAAGTTTCATGAACTATTTGGTCAGTATGTATAAATATACGCAACCTATTAGTGTTAAAATAGCAAAAAATCGTAATTTTTAAAAAAAATTCATGATTTTTTGCATTGTAAAAAAAAACTAAAAATATTTGTAAGTTTTGGGGGCTTCCGTTTCTACACAGTACATTTTTCGGTAAAATTGACACCTTACCTTTATTCTGTAGGTTCATACGATTAAAATGATACCCTACTTATATAGGTTAGATTTTGTCGTACTTCTGGAAAAAATCATAACTTCATGCAGGAAAATTAATACGTTTAAAATTGTCATTTTCTGACCCCTATAGCTTTTTTATTTTTCTGCGTATGGGGCGGTATGAGGGCTCATTTTTTGCGCCGTGATCTGATGTTTTTAACGGTGCCATTTTTGCATTGATAGGACTTATTGATCGCTTTTTATTCATTTTTAAATGATATAAAAAGTGACCAAAAATGCACTATTTTGGACTTTGGAATTTTTGCATTGATAGGACTTAGTGATCGCTTTTTTTTTATTTCGAACAAAGTTTTATTGAAAACATGCAAAATACAAGCCATGAATATATTAGCAGTGACATCCATGCATGAGCAATAAGTAGCAAATAAAGCCACTGTTCTCATAAGTACATGAGAACAAAGTAAGAGTGCTACTGCTGGTCAGCAATCAATAAAGAGCAATGCTGAGTTTAGGAAGCATTGAAAGGCAAATCATAGCAAGTATAAAAATAGGGAAACCAAAAATCGGATAGGTAACAATGGGACGGGTTAAGCTGTTTCCAGCGGAAGAGAGAGAGTGGGTGAAAAGTCATATGAGAAATAGTGAGAAGAAAAAAGGGGAGAGAAATAAGGGGGGGGGGGGGGGAGAGGAGAGGGGGAGGGGTCACCAGAAGCAGAATTGGGAAGTCACTTACTTGATACCAGTGTCACAGTCACCGCCGGGGCCCCGTGTCCCGAGGCAATCATGTAGGTTCGAAACATTTCAATAATGACTCAGGAGGAGAGGTCCGAAACACTGAGGGGGGGGGGGGGAGAGGGAGGGAGGAGGGGAAACCTAGACAAACTCGTTAGGCCTCCCTGTAGAGCTGGGTACCAGTAAAGCTAATCCATGGGCCCCAAATCTAGTGATCGCTTTTTATTCATTTTTTCATGATATAAAAAGTGACCAAAAATGCACTATTTTGGACTTTGGAATTTTTTTGCGCGTACGCCATTGACCGCGCGGTTTAATTAATGATATCTTTTTATAATTCGGACATTTCCACATGCGGCAATACCATATACCGTATATACTCGAGTATAAGCCGACCCGAGTATAAGCCGAGGCCCCTAATTTCAACCCAAAATGCCAGGAAAAGTTATTGACTCGAGTATAAGCCTAGGGTGGGAAATACATCATCCCCCCTGTCATCATCCAGACCCCCGTCATTAACATCCTCATCATCATCACCGCCTGTCATCATCCAGACCCTCATCATCATCACCTGTCATCATCCCCTTGTCATCATCCCACACCCCCCCTTCATCATCCCCTTGTCATCATCCCCACCCCCCTTCATCATCCCCTTGTAATCATCCCACCCCCCCCCCCTTCATCATCCCCTTGTCATCATCCCCACCCCCCTTCATCATCCTCTTGTCATCATCCCACACCCCCCCTTCATCATCCTCTTATAATCCGCCCTCAGTGGTCTTCAACCTGCGGACCTCCAGAGGTTTCAAAACTACAACTCCCAGCAAACCCGGGCAGCAATCGGCTGTCCGGGCTTGCTGGGAGTTGTAGTTTTGAAACCTCCGGAGGTCCGCATGTTGAAGACCACTGCGGCCTTCGACATCATCCAGCCCCCTCTCACCCCCCTTTAGTTCTGTACAGTACTCGCCTCCGCTCGGCGCTGGTCCGGTGCTGAAGGACTGTCCGGTGAGGAGGTCGTCCGGTGGGATAGTGGTTCTGGGCTGCTATCTTCACCGGGGGCGCCTCTTCTCCGCGCTTCGGGCCCAGAATAGAGGCGTTGCCTTGACGATGACGCAGAAGTACGTTGGTAATGAACGTACCTCTGCATCGTTGTCAAGGCAACGTGACTATTCTGGGGCCGGGCCCGAAGCGCTTAGAAGAGGCCTCCCCGGTGAAGATAGCAGCCCGGAACCACTATCCCACCGGACGACCTCCTCACCGGACAGTCCTGCAGCACCGGACCAGCGCCGAGCAGAGGCGAGTACTGTACAGAACTAAAGGGGGGGAGAGGGGGCTGGATGATGTCGAAGGCCGCAGTGGTCTTCAACCTGCGGACCTCCGGAGGTTTCAAAGCTACAACTCCCAGCAAGCCCGGACAGCCGATGGCTGCCCGGGCTTGCTGGGAGTTGCAGTTTTGAAACCTCTGGAGGTCCGCAGGTTGAAGACCACTGCGGGTGGAGAGTTCACTCGAGTATAAGCCGAGGGGGGTGTTTTCAGCACAAAAGTGCTGGATCTCAGGCACTGAGCAGTCATTCGACGATCAGACAGCGAGGAGGCAGGTAGGGACCCTCCTGCTGTCCTGTAAGCTGTTCGGGATGCCGCGATTTCACCGCGGCTATACCGAGCAGCCCACTGAGCTAACCGGCATGGTTTCACTTTCACTTTAGACGCGGCGTTCAACTTTGCACGCCGCGTCTAAAGGGTTAATAGCACGCATCACCTTGATTAATGGCGCGCGCTATTAGCCACGGGTCCCGGCCGTTGTTAGAGGCCGGGCCCGACCCGCTATGACACGGGGCCACGCCGTGGCCCAGCATTATAGATCGGGAGCGGACACATGACGTTCCAGTCTTTTAAAATTCTTGTTAATCTATTCTTAATTATATCATCTCAGTCCTGGTTTTAGAGACTAGCTTTTAATATACAGTGACCCCCCGACTTATGATGGCCCCGACATATGATCATTTCAACATATGATTGCCTCTCAGAGCCCATCGTATGTTGAAGGCAGCATCGACATATGATGCTGCTGTGTGTCAGGGCCATCGTACAAACAGCTATCTGACAGCGCTGACAACTTCAGCAACTGACAGATAATTGTTTAATGTGCCCGTGTGCCCCGTTCTGCCTCCTGTTACTCACATGCTGTCCTGCTAACTCACGCAGGCTTCCACTGTGAGCTCTGTGTAAGCCCCGCCCCCCAGTGCAGCCATAGCCAATAGCCTGCAGCATCTTGCTGCAGGCATCCAATGAGCTTCTGGCTGCCCTCCCCTTCCTTTCCTATAGAGCTTTAGTCGGCAGGATCGTAACGGAGGACATTCTGTCCCCCCTGAAGGTATTTAAAGAACTGTACAGTACTGTATGCGATGTCACACATCACATACAATACATATACACACTATACACCCCATACATCAATGTTTCCCTATCAGTGTGCCTCCAGCTGTTGCAAAACTATAACTCCCAGCATGCCCAGACAGTCAATGGCTGTACATGAATGCTGGGAGTTGTAGTTGTGCAACAGCTGGAGGCACCCTGGTTTGATAAACACTCCCCATACACTCCACATACAATGGTCATCCCAGAACCAATTAGCAGTTTCCCATAGAGATATGTATTCAACATACAATGGTTCCAAGGCCCCAGAACCAATTACCATTTTTACATAGACATATGTACTCGACATATGATGGTTTCAAAATATGATGGTTCTCCTGGAACCAATTAATATCATATGTTGAGGGACCACTGTATACCTTATAATAAGCACATTATCTAATAAGATAATTAGGGAGAAGTCATATATACAAGCTTAAAGGAGTACTCCGGCGCGCACTTTTTTCCTTTTATCCCGTCCGGGCTGCAAAATAAAAAAAAACACACTTTCTCTTACCTGCCAACGAGCCCCTGGAGCTCCGGTACAGGTGTTCGGTCCACGGGCTGTATTCTTCTTACTTCCTGTTAGCCCGGCATGTCACACGGAGCTCCAGCCTATCACCGGCCGAGGCGAGACAGCGCTTCGGCCGGTGATAGGCTGAAGCTCCGTGTGACGTGCCGGGCTAACAGGAAGTAAGAAGAATACAGCCCGGGGACCGAACACCTGTACCGGAGTGTACCAGAGCTCCGAGGGCTCGTTGGCAGGTAAGAGAAAGTGTGTTTTCTTTTATTTTGCAGCCCGGACGGGATAAAAGGAAAAAAGTGCGCGCCGGAGTACTCCTTTAAAGGGGTATTCCGGGATTTTTTTTTATTTGACTATGCTACAGGGGCTGTAAAGTTAGTGTAGTTCATAATATAGTGTCTTTACCTGTGTGTGACGGTTTTCTCACAATTCTTATGTGATTTTCACCCCAATATTTATTTTTAACAGCATATGTGGTTGTACAGTATCCTATCCTTTTATTGTGGGTCCCCATAGCCAGAGTCCCTAGGACGTCGGGGTCCCAATTGTCTAGTTCACCCCTAGTCACCTCTCATCCAGTTGGTAATTGTCCAGTAACCACTTAGGATTTGGATGTATAAGATTGTATAAATGTAAATAAATAGTTAATTACCGGGCCATAGCATAGCAGGACCTGCGGGTCACGTGGTCAAGTGAACTCTATGGTATTTCTGCTTGAGGACCTTTGGAGGTCCCTGTGACATAGTCAATCCCATCACACTGTGTAACAATGAGTGACAGATGTTCGGACCAATCAGATAGCCCCGCCCCCTGCCCATATAAGGGAGCGGCGGGCATGTTCTCGCTCTCTTGTTCCTGTGCAAGCAAGCAAGAAGCATCTGCGCTGCTGTGATCAGTGAGTCTAGGCCTGAACCTTGCAGCGACGGCCGATAACTTCTAATTTCTTAGTGTATCAATCCCCACGCACTCTGCAGGATCACCGGACCTTATCTATCGCCGAAATCTGGACGGATCTGCAATTACTACCCTAAATTCAGATACTTTTAATGTCATTCAAGGTCCGCAACAATTGTCAGTCATTGAGATATATAGAGACTGTTTGCCTGAGACTGTCATTGTTCATTGGATGTACTGCAAGCACTTAAGTAAAGTTTGTTCAAGTTCAAGTACCTTGTGGACCTTCAGTCATTTTATTACATGCACCTATTGTTTCTGGGAACGGCAGTGATAGGCCGGAGAATTACCTCAGCATACTAGCCCTCAGCCTGGTGTCACAAACTATAGGGTTAACATTAACCCCTTATCTACTACAACATCCCAACTACCCTACACCCCCGAGGCATACCACAAAGCCTTTTTGGTGTCAAGAACAGGATACAGTTGTGCGCCTACTACAGTCGCCATTAGTGAAAGTGTACTCCCCCCCAGAAAAATAACTTCATTCATGTGCTGTAAACCGTGTTGCTGTGTACAGGAACGGTGCTTTTGGTGCACCAAACAAGGGGGCCAAGAGAAAAGTAAGGGGGAGGTGAAAATTCTGTTACAACTAAGATGTGTAAACTGCGCAATGAGTTCATGCTGCGATCCGGAGCCGAACTGCTGCAGGAAAAGCGCACGAGGAAAGCACACGCTGTGCCACGTCACGCCCCTGGGCGTGGCCACCAAGTTGCTGTGTCGCAGCCAAAAGGGAACTCGGAGATACAGGAGTCATTTCTGGAGGGACCAGAAGTCGGGGCTGCACCGACAGTGTCCTTCCTGCCCAGCGCCATTTTGAAGAAGCCCACTATAAAAGACACCACGCAGAGCAACCTCTTCAGTCTGCACGGAGAGCCGGAGAGTACAGACATGGCGGAGAGCAGCGTACTACGTCGTGAAATTGGCAAAATGGCGCCGAAAACACGGAAAGTTGTGGCAGTCGCAGCCCAACTTTTTCAAGAGCTTGCTGACCGTCTGCAGCGGTTGTCATTAGACGAAGAGGGGGCCTGCAATCTTCCCCCACTGCCTGATGATGATGACGATTGGCCAGAAACACCTCCAGCGGAAAGCACAGGGATACCTGGAGGTGCGTCACCAGTGAGATTGTCCCCTCACCACAGAACCTGGGGCTCGTGGGCTGAGATCCCGTTGGAGGAGTCTGCTGTGAGTACCCCGCCAGAGGTGGCCTATTCTTCCTCCTCCAGCCCTGAGGTCATTCCTTGATCAAGCTTGCCAAGTGCACGACCGTGCTCACCAAAATTGCTGCAATGGGTGTTCGGAGATGAGCCGGAGCTGATCGAGTACATGCACAGAGTACTTCAACCTTTACCTGGGAAGCCACTCCCATCAATCCCAACTGCAGAAAGGGAAAGGGCCCGTCAAGAAGCCGAGCTGGCCGAATTGATGGAAAAGCTAAAGGCCCGATACAAAGAACTCTATGCTCCCAAGCACGTGCATTTGCCTTATGAAGAAAGAGTGCGGTATCAAGAAAATACCAAGAAATTGAGGCATTGTACATCCGTAAATGGGATCACCCCGAGAAGGGGAGGAGCCATTAGAAAGAAGAAGAGCAACTGTGGCCAAGTTCGACAAGGTCAGAGGTTATGGGACACCTCTTGACTGCGACACTGGGCAGACCATCCTCGTAAACCGGCGAGCAGTGCAAAGGCCATATCTCCATAAGAAGTTCTACTCTTTGGAGGTGGGTGAAATTGTGGAGTACACCCCCGTCTCGAGCCTCCGTGGAGAATGGGCTGCCGTGGTCACCAGACCAACAGCCCCAACACAGCTTCCTTTCAAATATTTCCCGTCAACGGATTGGGAGTCCGATCCCTTCAACTTGAGACCGAAAAGGTCTGCTCCTAAAGCCTCCACCAGCGCACCCAAGGAGGAGGAGCTTCAACAGTCAAGTTCATCATCTTCTATGTACAGCAAAGAGTCAAGTTCATCATCTTCTACGTACAGCAAAGAGTCAAGTTCATCATCTTCTATGTACAGCAAAGAGTCAAGTTCTTCATCCTCTTCATACCGTCGAGAGTCAAGTTCTGCACAGGGTGAAGAAAGTAGGCCAAAGTTGCGGCTACCAAAGTCAGTACCCAGACCCTCTCGGAGCAATGAGAGTTTGTCTAACCCTGGGGTACCAACATATGTACCTAGGCCCTCTCGGAGCCATGAGAGTTCGCCTGTTCCTGAGGTACCAACGAAAGGGTCATGGGTTGCTCCTAATTTGGAGATGGTACTCAAGCCCTATTGCCCCACTTTGATCCCGGCTAGTAAGCCTATAACCCCTTCTCAAGCTGCCATCCACAACTCCATCCTAACCAATGTGGTGTGGCAAAGCTATGTCAATTCTAATCCTTATGTTGGCAGATATAGAGGAACCAAGAGAGGCACTACAAGAGTAAATAACATCTTCTAAAGAGACTCTAAAGTAATGTCATATTGTTTTCCTGTCTAACCATTTTTGTTTTACAGCAACCAAGTTCAAGAATAGTGCCTAGCAGGACTGTGCTAAGTTGTTCCAGTTCAAAGTTCAGCAACGTCACCACTAAGCTTGTGCCTGACTATTAAGTCAAGAGACTCCTAGCCTGTAGGAGATTCACTAAGGACTGTACCCGGCTGAGTTGTGGTTAAAGCCGTGTTTACCTTTCCCTTCCTATGAACTCTTCGTGTACGTGGACTGCTGATCCTTACACGTCAATTTGTATATTTGCCTTGGACTCTTAGTGTAGGTGGACTGCTGATCCTTACACGTCTGCTTTATTTATATACCAGCAGCTTCATAAGAACTCTTATGCTAAATGTTGCACTTATCAGGTGAATGCACCTGAAACATATTGGAGTGTTGATAAATGTATAGTAAATATGTATATGGTTCTGTACACAGGAAGGTGTTCTTATGTCTGTGTGCATAAAAAATAGGTAAGGTTTGTACATAGAAAAAAAGTAGTCTAATGTCTATGTACATATAAAAGTAAGTTAGAGCTGTACACAGAAAATATTGATGTACTGCACGTGTACACTCAACACTAGAAATATATATAATTCTTGTACATACAAATGTATGAAATGCTAAAGGTGTTTAGTAGGTAGCTCAACAGGGGACACCTCGGCTCCTCCGAGGGTAGTATTATTGTTGTCACCCATCGCTAGCACCTGTCTCAACAAAAATAATAGGGAGGATTCCCCTTAAAATAGTACTTGCACACATAGTACCCTAGAATACTAACTTAAATGTACTACCTCAAGTTTCTCTAGTACATACATCAAAATAAATATCTCACTTAAGAAAACACTTAGAAATTGTAGCATATTGATACCCAATTCCTGCCACTGTTAGGTACACTGCTTCTTCTCCTTCATTACGTGTGTGAAATGCTCTGCCTGGCCAGTAGGTGCTCTTGCTGATACAGAATTAAACACGTAATTCTAAGAATAACCTAGTTAGGTTGTTTTTGAAAGTGCACTAGGGATAAGTAGCGTGTAGCCGATAGACCCTAGCAGCCACCCTTACTGTGACCTAGCTTCCGGCTAGCCAGTATAACCTTATGTGTACTTACAGGTAACTTATTGTTGGCAAAGAAATAAAATGTGTGAGATAATAAAAGTGTCTAAGTCAGCTTGAAACTAAAGGTAAATAGAGCTGTACTAATGTCTAGATAGTCTCATGTATAGAGAGTTATACTAATGTTCAGTTTAGCCTCATAGAATGTGTAGAGAGCTAATAGGATGTCTTAGGAGCTAGCAACTACATGTCAGATAGCTGCCTAATTGTCTAGTAAGCTTTGAAATGTATAATAAGTTTAATAAAGTTGTCTAGGAAGCTAGAAACTAAAGGATAGATAGCTTCTTCAAATGTCTTGATAGCATTCTTGTCTAGATAGCACCAATGCCTAGATAGATTCTAATTGTCTAGTCCAGATACTAGTACGAGTATCAAAAGAATGTAAATATGTTCAATGTTTACTTAGGATGTATAGTGAATTTAAAGACCATCCTGTCCTTGTCCTAGTCCCTCTGTCTTAGGGGAGAGACGTTGAGGTTGACTTATCTTAAGTAAGGGGGTTTGTGGTGTCCCGGTACCGTATCCTATTCGGTACCTTTTATTGTGGGTTCCCATAGCCAGAGTCCCTAGGATGTCGGGGTCCCAATTGTCTAGTTCACCCCTAGTTACCTCTCATCCAGTTGGTAATTGTCCAGTAACCACTTAGGATTTGGATGTATAAGGTTGTATTAATGTAAATAAATAGTTAATTACCTGGCTATAGCGTAGCAGGACCTGTGGGTCACGTGGTCAAGTGAACTCTGCGGTATTTCTGCTTGAGGACCTTTGGAGGTCTCTGTGACGTAGTCAATCCCATCACACTGTGTAACGTGGTCAAGTGAACTCTATGGTATTTCTGCTTGAGGACCTTTGGAGGTCCCTGTGACGTAGTCAATCCCATCACACTGTGTAACAGTGAGTGACAGATGTTCGGACCAATCAGATTAGCCCCACCCCCTGCCCATATAAGGGAGTGGCGGGCATGTTCTCGCTCTCTTGTTCCTGTGCAAGCAAGCAAGAGGCATCTGTGCTGCTGAGATCAGTGAGTCTAGGCCTGAACCTTGCGGCGACGGCCGATAACTTCTAATTTCTGAGTGTATCAATCCCCACGCACTCTGCAGGATCACCGGACCTTATCTATCCCCTAAATCCGGACGGATCTGCAATAATTACCCTAAATTCAGAGACTTTTAATATCATTCAAGGTCCGCAACAATTGTCAGTCATTGAGATATATAGAGACTGTTTGCCTGAGACTGTCATTGTTCATTGGATGTACTGCAAACACTTAAGTTAAGTTTGTTCAAGTTCAAGTACCTTGTGGACCTTCAGTCATTTTATTACATGCACCTATCGTTTCTGGGAAGGGCGGCGATAGGCTGGAGAATTACCTCAGCATACTAGCCCTCAGCCTGGCGTCACGAACTATAGGGCTAACATTAACCCCTTATCTACTACAACATCCCAACTACCCTACACCCCCCAAGGCATACCGCACATACAAACTGACTGCTGTCTCAGATTTTTCCCAGCTTGCAATGCGGTCGAGACCTGACTCACTAGTCAGCTGATGACAGGGAGCCTGTCTGCTTCAATGGGTGGAGAAAGTAATCTGCAACTAATGCAACAGCTGGAGGCATCCTGATTGAAGACCACAGGTCTGCAGCTCATTTATGTTTCAATGGGTGGGGTGGCTGATGTGTGGGAAGGAGGAAAATGGTATCATGGGATTTGTAGGCAAACAAGAAAACTGAAAACAGGAAATACAAGTTCACAGAAAGCTAGCCACAGTGTTATCATAATCTCACAGCATAGCCATTTAGCCCAAGACAAGTGCAGATCCTTCCTAAGCATGTCCATTACTGTCTGCCAAGTACGTACTAAAATAACCTTATGCTGGATAACCCCTTTATAATATGCTTTCCTATATTTTCTATTGCTCACTTGTAGAATGGTAATTGCTATGGTAAACATGCCAGTATTCTATGCATGAGCTCTTGTAAGTCTATATAAGTAAAGTTTAAAGGGGTACTACAAGAAAGTGTATATATATACATATTTATGCTCAAAAGCCACCAAACTACCTGGATATATTCCCTGTAAACCATCCTGCCTGATATGCATCACTCCTGTGGCCTCTGTTGTCTTCACTGGCTGCTTGATATTCTTTGCCATCCTTCTTTCCCCTTTCCTACATCTTTCAGCAATCATTGCAGCTCTGCTATGCCAGCCAGATCACTCTCTGAGAGCAACCCTTACCCTCCTGCTCTGAGCAGCAGAGAGAGGTTTAGTGTCTGATTGGCTGAGGTTGCACACACCTTCCAGTTCTCTGCACTGAATATGGCATGACTCATCAGTGCAGGGCAGAAACCACTAGGGATGTAAGAAAAAATTGATTCTCGCGATAATCGCGATTTTTTCATTTGCCGATACTGAATCGATTCAAAATATTTTTGAATCGATTCTTTTAGGGATGTGGAATTTTTAACTCCTGACGCCTGGAACAGCATGTCCTGTCCTGGGCATCAGGAGATAAAAGTTCCACATTTGTGGAGCCGGGCAGGCCGGATCTGACACGGCGTCGCTCTGGGTGTATGGAGCGGGCTCCGACTCGTGCCCGCTCCGTACTATGCGACCCCCGGCTGATTTCAGTAGCCGGGGGCCGCCGATAATAGCCAGCATGCGGCGATCGCCGCGGCTGGCTATTAAAGGAGTACTCCGGCGCACACTTTTCTCATGTTATCCCGTCCGGGCTGCAAAATAAAAGAAAACGCACTTTATCTTACCTGCCAACGAGCCCCCGGAGCTCCGGTACAGGTGTTCGGTCCCCGGGCTGTATTCTTCTTACTTCCTGTTAGCCTGGCACGTCACATGGAGCTTCAGCCTATGACTGGCCGCAGCGATGTCCCGCCTCGGCCGGTGATAGGCTGAAGCTCCGTGTGACGTGCCGGGCTAACAGGAGTAAGAAGAATACAGCCCGGGGACCGAACACCTGTACCGGAGCTCCGGGGGCTCGTTGGCAGGTAAGATAAAGTGCGTTTTCTTTTATTTTGCAGCCCAGGCGGGATAACATGAGAAAAGTGAGCACCGGAGTACTAGATCGCCGCTGTCAAAGCTGACAGCGGCGTCTATTGGGATCTATGAATGCTCCCAGGTGGGCGATGTATCGGGATATATCGCGATGTATCGTCACCTAGACGGTATCGCGATATATCGGGATATATCGAATCGCCACACTGGTATCGCGAATCGAATCGCCAAATTCTTGGCGATTCACACCCCTAGAAACCACATGGTCTGTGTCTCTCAGGAGGGTGGGGGCTGCTTTCAAAGAGGGATTAGGACAGAGACCGAGTGGATGGCTGGATGATATAATTCCCTTGCTTCATGCATGTTAGTTACAACCCAAGAGGGGAAACTGCTCTATATAGCTAATTAATTATATTTAGACAATTAAAAAAGGTTGATGAGAGGGAAAGGATGGACTATGGTTTAGTACCCTAAGAGTACCCTTTTAAGGAGTTGAATTGTATCCCACAAATTCTTGGATAATTCAAATAAATATTACCCGATGGGGTTGGGCTAGGATAGCATCTATGAACCAGAGTAGAGAGTTGCTACCAAACAGCTACTCTTTCTCTAGTAATCCATCTGAATGGTTGCACCATGTCATTCTGTGCAGTGGCTGCTGCATGATCCATGTCTTGCTCGTTATAACTTTCTCTACAAGATCATCTACCCCTAATAATATATATTTTACCTAATAGTAGAACAAGTTACAGTTGGTTAAAACAATTTAGATTTTTTTTGCCAATTTTTCTAATTTTATTCTGTAATTCAAACTAGTTGCTAGTCAAACCATATACCATCCAATGTCCCATTACACTTCCACAGTGCAGCACTGCAGTGCAGGCAAAGAGGTGCCAAGCAGTCACATTTCTACCACATAGAAAGACTTTTTCTGAACAGATTTGCATTTCACATTCAAAGTGCAATAACTCTAAAACATCTGTTGATGGAGCAGGGAGCAGGGACTAAAGCGTCGTCTCTGATGAAGCAATTGAGTTTCCTCACTGAACATTCTGTTGATGTTTGCATTGCTAAGTAAAGCAAGTTCACAGCTTTTATCACCATAATTAAAGGCAATGATTTTCTGTAAGTATTTTTACCTCTTTTCCGATGAAATGCTATAAGAAGCTGTAATAAGCTATAACAAGAAGCATAGTTTAATTTCAAATACAAGGGCTGTATCTTTGGTGCTTGTCATAAGATCATGTAAGACAATATGTTTCATTAGACTGATAATGATATCCTAGACAAGCATACACAGGTATTTTATAATTACAGTATAGATGAAATAGTAGCATTTATAATACATTGGGTAAAGTTATCTGGCGCACCATCTATTTCTACATAACTACATAACTGGCAACTTTAGACCAAACTATACCACCTCATTCTAGTTTTATGACAGTCTGCAGAACCATAACTATCCAAAATCCACAGATAGACAGAAATAACTGCAATATACAAAAGTTATCTTTATTAAGCATTCATGTCGATAATAAAATGTTATATCCTTCTAATATATAGTTCCAATACAGGAAGAAGAAAAAAACATCAATAACTCCTTTTGGGGATTTTACTTAAAGGGGTTACCACCATAAGGTGATTTTAGTACATAACTGCCAGATAGTAATGGACATGCTTAGGACAGATCTGTGCTTGTCTTTACATTAAATGGCTATGTTGTGAGATTACCATAAAGCTGGGTTTTCTTTTTGTTATCTGGGTATTTCCTGTTGAAGTTTTCTCTTTTTCTACAAATCCCATAATTCCACTTTTCTCCCTCCCACACATCAGCCTCCCCACCCATTGAACCACAATCAAGCTGAATTCCATGCGAAAGACCAGTGCTTTCTAACCAGGGTGCCTCCAGCTGGTGCAAATTCCCTGTGGTCGTTTTGCCCATTGAAGCAGAACAGGCTCCCTGTCATCACCTGACTAGTAAGGTAGTGCCGTACTGCATCCTGGGAATACCTGAGAAAGGAATTATTTTGTATGCTATTAAAAATGAACATCCAGAGCAAAGATCACATAGGAATGAGAGACCAACCATCAGAGACAGGTACAGACTTTATATTATGAACTACACTAACTTTACAGCCCCTGTAGCTTAGTCAAATAAAAAAAAAAAATCCTGGAATACACCTTTAAATCATATACATAATGATCTCCTACTGATTTTTGCTAGGGCAAAGTTTCATTTTTTTAGTTGACATACGGTTTACAGTCCATCCTATCATTTTTACATTCATCTTTTTTTCTCTCTTAAATGGGCACTGTCAGAATCAAAAACTTTTTATATGTGGTCAATCTTGGCAAAACATTAACCCCTTAAGGACGCAGCCCTTTTTCACCTTAAGGACTGAGCCCTTTTTCGCAATTATGACCACCGTCACTTTACAAATTGATAACGCGAAAACGCTTTTACCGAATATTCTGATTCTGAGATTGTTTTTTCGTGACATATTCTACTTTATTTTGGTGGTAAATTTTCGGCGTTAATTGCATCCTTTTTTGGTGAAAAATCTCAAAATTTCATGAAAATTTTTAAAATTTTGAATTTTTCTAACTTTGAAGCTCTCTACTTGTAAGGAAAATTGATATTCCAAATAAATTTTATTTTTATTCACAAATACAATATGTCCACTTTATGTTGGCATCATAAAATGGACATGCTTTTGCTTTTTGAAAAAATTAGAGGGCTTCAAAGTAGAGCAGCAATTTTCAAAAATGTCATGAAAATTGCTAAATCTGAAGGGACAGATGTTATAGAACTACAACTCCCATCATGCCTGGGCAATCGAGGCATGCTGAGAGTTGTAGTTTGGCAACATCTGGAGGGCTACTGTTTGGGCACCACTGTAACAGTGGTCTCCAAACTGTGACCCTCCAGATGTTGCAAAACTACAACTCCCAGCATGCCCAGACAGCCTTTGGCTCTCTGGGCATGCTGGGAGTTGCAGTTTGGCCCCCCTAGTGGTTGCCACAGTAAAGATCGATTTACTTTCACTTTCAATTCCCCCCCCCCCACTGTCGATTCCCTACCTGATCAGGATCCTGCAGGCTCCAGCGAAGATCCCAGGTCCCCAGGCATCTTCTCCTGCAGGTAGGGCCTCCATCTTCTTTCCAGAGCCCCTTGACATCCAGGGGTGGGCAGAACGGGGGGTTGCCATGGTAACCCCCTGTCCTGCGCTGCCATTGGTCAGAACTCCATTCTGAGTAATGGCAGGGGATAGGAGTAGATCGCAGCTTTGCAATCTCACTCCAATCCTTTAGGCTGATCGGGGCTGTTGCTGACAACTACGATCAGCCCTATTTTCCGGGTGATCGGGTCACCAGAGACCCGATCAGCCCGGAATTGGAGAAAATCGCATGTCTGAATTGACATGCAATTTTCTCTGATCGCCGACATGGGGGGGTCTCAGGACCCCCCTGGGCGATGTGCCAGGGTGCCTGCTGAATGATTTCAGCAGGCATCCGGCTCCGGTCCCCAACCGACTAGCGGTGGGGACTGGATTTTCCAAGGGCGTATGGATACGCCCTCGGTCCTTAAGGACTCGGAATGCAGGGCGTATCCATACGCCCTGTGTCCTGAAGAGATTAAAGGGGTATTCCAGGCAAAACCTTTTTTTACATATATCAACTGGCTCCGGAAAGTTAAACAGATTTGTAAATTACTTCTATTAAAAAATCTTAATCCTTCCAATAGTTATTAGCTTCTGAAGTTTTCTGTCTAACTGCTCATTGATGATGTCACATCCCGGGAGCTGTGCGTGATGGGAGAATATCCCCATAGGAACTGCACAACTCCCGGGATGTGAGTCATCAGAGAGCAGTTAGACAGAAAACAAGAACTCAACTTCAGAAGCTAATAACTATTGGAAGGATTAAGATTTTTTAACTGAAGTAATTTACAAATCTGCTTGACTTTCTGGAAAGGAATTTTGAAAGGAATTATGCTGCTGAAGCTGTTCTTGACAAATGGCGAGCATACTGTCTGACACCCAGTGAGTACTGTGCACAAGTTTCACTAAAGTGGGACAGAGGCACAAAACTATAGTAAGCATCAGATAGTAACCTCAACAATTGTCTTGGTTTGTAGCGTTTCCTGTAAAATAATTTTACAGATATGTCAAACATATTTGTTTTGCACAATAAGCTAATATCAACGTACGCACAGGACAAGTGAATGGCACATACAGTATGTTGTAAATGGAGAAAACTGCACTTATACTGCAACTATACTTAAACTCCTAACCATAATTTTGAGGTTATTTATTCTTCTGTATGTTTCGTTTATATGAAATAACACTTTTCAGAGGTCAATTTCACACTCCAGCACTCTAACACTTTTGGAATCCTGTTCCACTGGGTAAGGTCTCAGCAAACTTTTATTGGTTTCATCAATTTACTGTACCAGAAACATTCAGATAATTTGGATTTGAAGAGTCTGCGGTGATTAATGTCTGCAATGTGTGGATTTACTTTCAGGTTAGGTTCACTCAGTATTTTTCAGGTGTATTTTATTTGTAAAAATATGTCCTCAAAATTGCAGCAAAATTGTGTTTCCGTTTTTAACATTAATGTCACTCAATTAGGCAGCTGTAGAAAATGTGTGCGCATTTTTACATATTATGTGCACCGACATGTGCACCTGGGGCGTAAAAATCAAAGGGCAGAATACAGAATTTGTTATACAGTCTTAACCCCAATATCTAAAACATCTTTACCCTTTCAGTGCTTTTTAGCAGCTGTATGCTACAGAGGAAATTCTTTTTTTGTCTTGTCCACAGTGCTCTCTGATGACACTAATGCCTGTATCAGGAACTGTCCAGAGCAGGAGAAAATCCCATTGCAAACCTATGCTGCTCTGGACAGTTCCTGACACAGACAGAGGTGTCAGCAGAGAGCACTGTGGACAAGACAAAAAAGAAATTCAAAAGGAAAAGAATTTCCACTTCAAAATACAGCTGCTAAAAACATAATTGTTATGTGTCTTGTACCTATATTTATCACAAATACCTTGTCTCTGTTGATTCCTTGGTTTGTCATTCTGTGCTTTGAAGGGAAAGTGTCCTCATTCTGCATGACTCATCTTCCTCCCTTAGTGCTGGGTCTCTTCATCCAATCACTGCAGGCTGCTCTTTAACCCCCTCTTCCCTTTTTTGCATGCTGCAGTCTGATAGGACAGGAGTGAGGAAACAGATGCGCTAGTCCTGCTCTCACTTACCGAACTTTTCAATGCATGTGCTTCGACTTGAACAAAGAAGATGCTGCAGCCAGGCAGAATTATGTTGTGGATGGTATGGGGACCCCTAGTGGTGGTTTGTTAGTTAGTTATAGTTAGTTAGAAAAGTTAATGTTTGCCTATATGTATCTTACAGTGCCCATTTAACAGGAAAGGTTAAAGGACCTTATTATGTATAAACTACATGACTTGGTAAAAAAATACCTGAGACAACGCGTAGAACGCGTACAATGCATCCAGATGCCTGATGAAGCGGTGAAACGCGTTGCATTATTGGAAATCCGAATAAACCGACTGCTTTTTACTCTATGCTTCTGATCCTGGTCAGCGCCATTCTTAACCATTCACTGCTCTGAAGTCCACTTCCTACTACGTTCCTTCCGATTGGGAAGGCTGCAGACTGGGTATTATTACCTCTCCATGCTTACCATTGTTGTGTGTGAGGCCACACAACCACCGAGGGTAAGAGTTTCTAGTTATGTTACTAGAAGGTGGTTTTATGCTATGGAGTGCTCTTCTTTTTATTTTTCAATGCAAAGTTATGGCTTTGCAGTGAACAGTGTATAAGATCAGTATGTGTAGTGTTATAGCCCCCTATAGGAGCTATAACACTGCAAGAAAAAAGTGTTAAAAAAAAAGTTAATAAATGCCATCTAACCCCTCCCTAATAAAAGTCCAAATCATCCCCCTTTTTCCATAAAAAAAAACATGTAAATGAAAATAAATATAATCATATGTGGTATCGCCATGTGCGTAAATGTCTGAAATATAAAAATATATCATTAAATAAACCACACGGTCAATGGCGTACGTGCAAAAAAATTCCAATGTCCAAAATAACATATTTTTGGTCCCTTTTTATGTCATGAAAAAATATATAAAAATCTATCAAAAAGTCTGATCAATACAAAAATGATACCGATAAAAACTTCAGATCACGGCACAAAAAATGAGCCCCCATACATCCCCGTTTATGGTAAAATAAAAAAGTTATAGGGGTCAGAAGATGACAATTTTAAACGTATATGTCACGATGCCGGCTGGCAGGAGGTGGATCCTCTGTGCCAGAGAGGGATTGGCGTGGACCGTGCTAGTGGACCGGTTCTAAGTCACTACTGGTTTTCACCAGAGCCCGCCGCAAAGCGGGATGGACTTGCTGCGGCGGTAGTGACCAGGTCGTATCCACTAGCAACGGCTCAACCTCTCTGGCTGCTGAAGATAGGCGCGGTACAAGGGAGTAGACAGAAGCAAGGTCGGACGTAGCAGAAGGTCGGGGGCAGGCGGCAAGGTTCGTAGTCAGGGTGGATAGCAGAAGTACTGGTACACAGGCTTTAGGACACACAAAACGCTTTCACTGGCACAAGGCAACAAGATCCGGCAAGGGAGTGCATGGGAGGAGGTCAGATAAAGGCAGGGAGCAGATGGAAGCCAATTAAGCTAATTGGGCCAGGCACCAATCATTGGTGCACTGGCCCTTTAAGTCTCAGGGAGCTGGCGCGCGCGCCCTAGAGAGCGGAGCCGCGCGCGCCAGCACATGACAGCAGGGGACGGGAACGGGTAAGTGACCTGGGATGCGATTCGCGAGCGGGCGCGTCCCGCTGTGCGAATCGCATCCCCAACGGCCATGACAGTGCAGCGCTCCCGGTCAGCGGGACTGACCGGGGAGCTGCAGGGAGAAAGACGCCGTGAGCGCTCCGGGGAGGAGCGGGGACCCGGAGCGCTAGGCGTAACAGTACCCCCCCCCTTAGGTCTCCCCTTTTTTTTGTCCGGTGACTGCCTCCCCTGGGATGAGGACACCGGGAAGGAATGGATGGTTTCCTCAATGGCAGGCAGTACAGCAGGAGTGGGAATGGGGAGGGAGGGCAGAGGGCGAGGCCTGGCACGGGGCAGTGTGACACCAGGACGAGGGCCATGAGGAGGCACCGAGGCTTGCCTGAGTGGACTGGGAGGGGGGGGAGAGGCATTTTCTGTGGCAGGCAGAGTCCCTAACGACCTTAGGGGGACCGGATACAGGAGGAACCACAGGGTCACGGCAGGGAGTACTGGGAACCGGTTTAAGGCAGTCCTTGGAACAAGAGGGACCCCAACTCCTGATCTCCCCAGTGGACCAGTCCAGGGTTGGGGAATGGTGTAGAAGCCAGGGTAGTCCAAGGAGAATTTCGGAAGTGCAATTGGGAAGGACCAAAAATTCAATCTTCTCGTGATGAGGTCCGATGCACATTAGGAGGGGCTCCGTGCGGTAACGCACGGTGCAATCCAACCTGGCTCCGTTGACCGCGGAAATGTGGAGTGGCTTGACAAGACGGGTCACCGGAATGCGGAATTTATTCACCAAGGACTCCCGAATAAAATTCCCAGAGGCACCAGAATCCAGGCAGGCCACGGCTGAGAGGGAAGAGCTGGCTGAAGTAGAAATCCGTACAGGCACCGTGAGACGTGGAGAAGCCGACTTAGCATCAAGAGACGCCACACCCACGAGAGCTGGGTGCGAGCGTGCGTTTCCCAGACGTGGAGGACGGATAGGGCAATCCACCAAAAAATGTTCGGTACTGGCACAGTACAGACAAAGATTCTCTTCCTTACGGCGATTCCTCTCTTCCAGGGTCAGGCGAGATCGATCCACTTGCATGGCTTCCTCGGCGGGAGGCCTAGGCGCAGATTGCAGTGGAGACTGTGGGAGAGGTGTCCAGAGATCTAAGTCTTTTTCCTGGCGGAGCTCTTGATGTCTCTCAGAAAAACGCATGTCAATGCGAGTGGCTAGATGAATGAGTTCATGCAGGTTAGCAGGAGTTTCTCGTGCGGCCAGAACATCTTTAATGTTGCTGGATAGGCCTTTTTTAAAGGTCGCGCAGAGGGCCTCATTATTCCAGGATAGTTCAGAAGCAAGAGTACGGAATTGTATGGCGTACTCGCCAACGGAAGAATTACCCTGGACCAGGTTCAGCAGGGCAGTCTCAGCAGAAGAGGCTCGGGCAGGTTCCTCAAAGACACTTCGAATTTCCGAGAAGAAGGAGTGTACAGAGGCAGTGACGGGGTCATTGCGGTCCCAGAGCGGTGTGGCCCATGACAGGGCTTTTCCAGACAGAAGGCTGACTACGAAAGCCACCTTAGACCTTTCAGTAGGAAACTGATCCGACATCATCTCCAAATGCAGGGAACATTGCGAAAGAAAGCCACGGCAAAACTTAGAGTCCCCATTAAATTTGTCCGGCAAGGACAGGCGGAGGCTAGGAGTGGCCACTCGCTGCGGAAGAGGTGCAGGAGGTGGCGGAGGAGATGGTTGCTGCTGCTGTAGCTGAGACTGAATCTGCTGTAGCTGCGACTGGAGTTGCTGAGTCATGGTGGTCAAGTACGACAGCTGGTGATCTTGTTGGGCAATCTGTCGGGCTTGCTGGGCGACCAGTGTGGGGAGGTCGGCGACAACAGGCAGAGGAACTTCAGCGGGATCCATGGCCGGATCTACTGTCACGATGCCGGCTGGCAGGAGGTGGATCCTCTGTGCCAGAGAGGGATTGGCGTGGACCGTGCTAGTGGACCGGTTCTAAGTCACTACTGGTTTTCACCAGAGCCCGCCGCAAAGCGGGATGGACTTGCTGCGGCGGTAGTGACCAGGTCGTATCCGCTAGCAACGGCTCAACCTCTCTGGCTGCTGAAGATAGGCGCGGTACAAGGGAGTAGACAGAAGCAAGGTCGGACGTAGCAGAAGGTTGGGGGCAGGCGGCAAGGTTCGTAGTCAGGGTGGATAGCAGAAGTACTGGTACACAGGCTTTAGGACACACAAAACGCTTTCACTGGCACAAGGCAACAAGATCCGGCAAGGGAGTGCATGGGAGGAGGTCAGATAAAGGCAGGGAGCAGATGGAAGCCAATTAAGCTAATTGGGCCAGGCACCAATCATTGGTGCACTGGCCCTTTAAGTCTCAGGGAGCTGGCGCGCACGCGCCCTAGAGAGCGGAGCCGCGCGCGCCAGCACATGACAGCAGGGGACGGGAACGGGTAAGTGACCTGGGATGCGATTCGCGAGCGGGCGCGTCCCGCTGTGCGAATCGCATCCCCAACGGCCATGACAGTGCAGCGCTCCCGGTCAGCGGGACTGACCGGGGAGCTGCAGGGAGAAAGACGCCGTGAGCGCTCCGGGGAGGAGCGGGGACCCGGAGCGCTAGGCGTAACAGTATACATTTTCCTGCATGTAGTTATGATTTTTTCCAGAAGTACGACAAAATTAAACCTATATAAGTAGGGTATCATTTTAATCATATGGACCTACAGAATAAAGATAAGGTGTCATTTTTACTGAAAAATGTACTGTGTAGAAACGGAAGCCCCCAAAACTTGCAAAATTAATTTTTTTCTTCAATTTCATTGCTCAATGATTTTTTTTTTCTGTTTCACCGTAGATTTTTGGGTAAAATGACTGATGTCACTGCAAAGTAGAATTGGTGGCGCAAACAATAAGCCATAATATGGATTTTTAGGTGCAAAATTGGAAGGGTTATGGTCTTTAAAAGGTAAGAAGGAAAAAATGAAAGTGCAAGAATGGAAAAACTTGTGGTCCTTAAGGGGTTAAAGAGTACCTCTCATGATCTTGTTAAATGTTAAAATCCTCCCAGTTCACTGCCCCCATCTTGATAAACCACCCCCTGCCTTTATTTTTATTATTGTTTAGTTTTCTACCTTGATATTGCTCTGTATTTTCTGCTCAGTCTCAGTCAGATTCACAGACTGGGAAGGGGCGTTACCCAGCAGGTGTGACATCATCTGAAGCCAAAAAGAGGAGTACTTCCTCCCTAACTCTGCTACACACAGCCCAGAACAGTTTGAGATGAGCTATGATTGGCTAAGGCTGCACACACACCCCTTAGCACTCCAGACTGCATTACCTAATTTTGGACATCTGCCAGGCCAGCATGAGTCCAAAGTCTGTGCAAGAGATAGGGGAAAATGTGCTCTGGACAAGTAGGGATACACCTAGAGGCAGCTTTTTTAAACACAAATAAAACATAGAAAACGTTATTTTGTTTTACAACAAAGTAGATTAGAAAGATTTTTTTGTTTACCATAAGGAGTGCAATAGCAAAATTTAGATTTAATGAGAGTGCCTATTAAATCAATTATTAAAATTCATCACTATCACACAATAATGTGAATCCCAAAATAATTCCCAAAAATGTACAATGTTAATACTGATCATTAGCCTGCCACATCATCATGTACAATGCTCTTGAGTATAAAGCTGGCATAGAGGGTCAAAAGTTATAGCATAGTTAGGTCTCCTAAGTACATCAAATGAATACAAGAAGGCGCATATAAATCCCCTTTCCCAAAATAAATAGGGAATCAACACGGTAAAGGAGGAGAGTATATTTATAAGAAGAAAAACTTCCACGAGAGGACATAGTTTTATATTGCAGGGGAAAAGGTTTATATCAGGAAGTATTACTTTACTGAGAGATTAGTGGATACATGGAATAGCATTCCTGCAGGACTGGTAGCTGCAAATACAGTAAAGGAGTTTAAGCATGTATGGGATAAGTTAGACGGGCTGAATGGGTCTTATCTGCCGACACATTCTGTTTCTATGACATCCACTTTTCCATAGAGTTACATACACCACATTAACCTCTTTAACGACACAGGGTGTAAATGTACTCCCTGCGTCTGATCTTATTCTATGATTTGTGCTCAGGAGCTAAGCGAGCATCATAGTGGGATCGTCCCAGATGCTATCAGCAGCCGGGACCCGTGGGCAATGCCAGACATTACCAATTAGGGTGATGTCTGGCATAAACTTTTTATACGCCATGATCAAAGTCTAAAATCTAAAATAAATAATCCCAGCTGCTCAGCGGAGCGGTGAAATTGCAGGGTCCTGATCAGCTGAGAGGGTTGCGAAAGGGCTCCTACCTGTCTCCTTGCCATCTGATTGGCGATCCAATGCTGCAAAAAAATGGTTAAAAAAATTTATAAATGTGAATTGATTGCTTCCCTAATAAAAATGTAACCTCCCCATGTTCCCATTTTTTAACCCCTTAAGGACGAAGCGTTTTTCAGTTTTTGCACTTCGTTTTTTCCTCCTTACCTTTTAAAAATCATAACCCTTTCAATTTTGTACCTAAAAATCCATATGATGGCTTATTTTTTTGAGCCACCAATTCTACTTTGTAATGACATCAGTCATTTTACCCAAAAATCTATGGCAAAACGGAAAAAAAATGATTGTTGGACATAATTTAAGAAACAAAACACAATTTTGTAAACTTTGGGGCTTCCATCTTGTCACGATGCCGGCTGGCAGGAGGTGGATCCTCTGTGCCAGAGAGGGATTGGCGTGAACCGTGCTAGTGGATCGGTTCTAAGTCACTACTGGTATTCACCAGAGCCCGCCGCAAAGCGGGATGGTCTTGCTGCGGCGGTAGTGACCAGGTCGTATCCACTAGCAACGGCTCAACCTCTCTGACTGCTGAAGATAGGCGCGGTACAAGGGAGTAGACAGAAGCAAGGTCGGACGTAGCAGAAGGTCGGGGCAGGCAGCAAGGATCGTAGTCAGGGGCAACGGCAGGAGGTCTGGAACACAGGCTAGGAACACACAAGGGAACGCTTTCACTAGGCACAAGGGCAACAAGATCCGGCGAGGGAGTGCAGGGGAAGTGAGGTATATATATGGAGTGCACAGGTGAACACACTAATTAGAACCACTGCGCCAATCAGCGGCGCAGTGGCCCTTTAAATCGCAGAGACCCGGCGCGCGCGCGCCCTAGGGAGCGGGGCCGCGCGCGCCGGGACAGGACCGACGGAGAGCGAGTCAGGTACGGGAGCCGGGGTGCGCATCGCGAGCGGGCGCCACCCGCATCGCGAATCGCATCCCGGCTGGAGGCGGTATCGCAGCGCACCCGGTCAGTGGATCTGATCGGGGCGCTGCAGTAACGAGAGTGTAGCGAGCGCTCCGGGGAGGAGCGGGGACCCGGAGCGCTCGGCATAACACATCTCTACGCAGTAAATTTTTCGGTAAAAATTAAACTTTTTCTTTATTTTGTAGGTCCATACGATTAAAATGATACCCTACTTATATAGATTTGATTTTCTTCCTGCAGGAAAATGTATACATGTAAAATTGTCATCTTCTGACTCCTATAACTTTTTTAATTTTCACCATACGGGGCGGCATGAGGGCTCATTTTTTGTGTCATGATCTGAAGTTTTTATCCATATAATTTTTGTCTTGATCTGACTTTTTGATTGTTTTTTTATAAAAAAAATGTATGGTATAAAAAGTAATCAAAAATACGCTATTTTGGACTTTGGAAATTTTTTGTGTGTACCCCATTGACCGTGTGGTTTAATAAATTATATATTTTTATAGTTTGGACATTTCTGCACGTGGTGATACCACATATGTTTATTTTTATTTACACAGTTTTTTTTTTAAATGGGAAAAGGGGGGGTGATTCAAATTTTTATTAGGGGAGGGGTTAAATGATCTTTATTAACTTTTTTTTCCAACTTTTTTTATGCAGTGTTATACATTGCTGTTACGCCTAGCGCTCCGGGTCCCCGCTCCTCCCCGGAGCGCGTACGGCGTCTCTCTCTCCGCAGCGCCCCGGTCGGTCCCGCTGACCGGGAGCGCTGCACTGTCATGGCCGTCGGGGATGCGATTCGCACAGCGGGACGCGCCCGCTCGCGAATCGCATCCCAGGTCACTTACCCGTTCCCGTCCCCTGCTGTCATGTGCTGGCGCGCGCGGCTCCGCTCTCTAGGGCGCGCGAGCGCCAGCTCCCTGAGACTTAAAGGGCCAGTGCACCAATGATTGGTGCCTGGCCCAATTAGCTTAATTGGCTTCCACCTGGTCCCTGACTATATCTGACCTCCTCCCATGCACTCCCTTGCCGGATCTTGTTGCCTTGTGCCAGTGAAAGCGTTTTGTGTGTCCAAAGCCTGTGTACCAGAACTTCTGCTATCCACCCTGACTACGAACCTTGCCGCCTGCCCCCGACCTTCTGCTACGTCCGACCTTGCTTCTGTCTACTCCCTTGTACCGCGCCTATCTTCAGCAGCCAGAGAGGTTGAGCCGTTGCTAGTGGATACGACCTGGTCACTACCGCCGCAGCAAGACCATCCCGCTCTGCGGCGGGCTCTGGTGAAAACCAGTAGTGACTTAGAACCGGTCCACTAGCACGGTCCACGCCAATCCCTCTCTGGCACAGAGGATCCACCTCCTGCCAGCCGGCATCGTGACAATTGCGCACACTGATTTTTTTCACACTGATCATTGTTATCCCATAGGATAACATTGATCAGTGATCCTACCGCTTGACTGCTCCTGCCTGGATCTCTGGGAAGGAGCCGTCATTCGGTGATCGGACGCACAGGAGGCAGATAGGGAACCCTCCTGATGCATCCTAGCTGATCGGGACATCACGATTTCACTGTGATGGTCCCGATCAGCCCGACTAAGCAGCTGGGAGTGTTTTTTCTCAACTTTAGATGCGTGGATCAACTTTGAAAGCCATGTCTTAAGGGTTAATTTCATGCGGCACCACGATCAGTGACGGGTCAACGGCCGGGCCAGACCCGCATTATAGAAACCTGCATGACCCCATGTTAGAGAAAGAGAGCGTACTCAGGGCGTACAGGTACGTCCTGGGTCCGGGTACTCCGGTGGAAAACTTTTTCTTTTTTTTTTAATCAACTGGTGCCAGAAAGTTAAACAGATTTGTAAATTAAAAACAAAGATTGACCACACCTCAAGAATATCACCCTACTGGGTACGCAATGAATAAGTTTGCAGACAGAGGGCTTTGATATATTGCAAATTTTAATAAAAACAACAGTTACATAGGTAAAAGACTTGATGATAAAATTAACAGAGCATTAACATTATTAAACTGTCATTGGGCCCTAATGACAGGATAAATAAAATATATGGGGAGCAACTACCTAATTTAAAAAAATATCTGCAGATCCTGATTGTCGATGGTCCGGAATGGACCGTTAGTCCGGCACTTATAGTGGGGAAAACTAGTAATCCAGTGCTAATGATGGAAAAAGCAAAGTCACTTTTATAATGTATTGCCCACAGTCTTTTGACAAATAAATGGCTCAATCTCACCATGGCTGCTGGTCCTGCACTGCGACAGGCCGATGGAAGCAAGCACTGTGATCTCCGTGATGGTTCTGGCGTGGATGCCTGGGTGGATGGAGGGTTTCGGCAAGGGGCTCCCTCGTGTGCAGTCCATGGTGTCGGCAAACACCAGTGCAGGTATCGGACTCTCGCTTGGTTCTGATGGTAAAGGCAACAGGCTTGCGGTGCACTTGGTGAGAGAGATTAGTTGGTTAATGCAGCAAGGTAGTGCATATAAATGGCGCTCTGTTCAGACAAGGTAACGGCCTAGACGTGTTTCCGGGTGCTAAAAACGACTCCTTCCTCAGTAGGAAAGTAGGCAAGTTTAGTCACTTGCCTACTAAGGAAGGGGTCATTTTTAGCACCCTGAAAAGCGCCTAGGCCGTTACCTTGTCTGAACAGAGTGCCATTTATATGCACTACCTTGATTCAAGCCGGCACGGAAGAACGCAATACAAAACACCTGCTGCATTAACCAACTAATCTCTCTCACCAAGTGCACCGCAAGCCTGTTGCCTTTATCATCAGAACTAATCAAGAGTCCAATACCTGCACTGGTGTTTGTCGACACCATGGACTGCACACGAGGGAGCCCCTTCCCGGAACCCTCCATCCGCCCAGGCATCCACACTGGAACCATCGCAAAGATCACAGCATTTGCTTCCATCGGCCCATCGCAGTGCGGGGCCAGCAGCCACGGTGAGTTCAAGCCATTTATTTGTCAAAAGACTGTGGGCAATACATTATAAAAGTGACTTTGCTTTTTCCATCATTAGCACTGGATTACTAGTTTTCCCCACTATGAGTGCCGGACTAACAGTCCATTCCGGACCATCGACAATCAGGATCTGCAGATATATTTTCAAATTAGGTAGTTGCTCCCCATATATTTTATTTATCCTGTCATTAGGGCCCAATGACAGTTTAATAATGTTAATTAGTTCAAACCAAGAAAGGCTATGGCACAGCAGGTGTAATGAATTACTCAGGGTCGGCGTCTGTGGGTGGCGGGGTGCTGACTCTATATGAAAACCATGTAGTACGAGAATATATCAATCATAAGAAGAAAAGAACAGGCTTTAATGCAACATGCCACAGGGTCCATAAACAAAGACGTCCGACATCGGGAGAAGACGGGGAGGGTGCAGGGGAAAAACAGAGTGAGACCGGATGAAGCATCACTGGATGTGAAACAGTCTGTTGTCTACTCTGTTTTTCCCCTGCACCCTCCCTGTCTTCTCCCGATGTCGGACGTCTTTGTTTATGGACCCTGTGGCATGTTGCATTAAAGCCTGAAGTTTTACAGTACAGTGCGGTGAGTTGCGACTCTGTTCTTTTCTTCTTGTGATTGATATATTTTAATAATGTTAATGCTCTGTTAATTTTATCATCAAGTCTTTTACCTATGTAACTGTTGTTTTTATTAAAATTTGCAATATATCAAAGCCATCTGTCTGCAAACATATTCATTGTGTACCCAGTGGGGTGATATTCTTGAGGTGTGGTCAATCTTTGTTTTTGATCTTTTTCCCATTGGATCGATGGGGATTGATCTTTTAACCACATTTTAACCTCGAATACCTGGTTGTGAGCTGCACACACATTTTCTCATATTTGTAAATCACTTCTATTAAAAAATCTTAATCCTTCCAGTACTTAATAGCTGCTGAATACTACAGAGGAAATTCTTTTCATTTTGGAACACTCTCTGCTCTATGCTGACATCACGAGCACAGTGCTCTCTGCTGACATCTCTGTCCATCTTTAGAACTATCCAGAGTAGGAAAAAATCCCAATAGCAAACATATGCTGCTTTGGACAGTTCCTAAAATGGGCAGAGATGTCAGCAGAGAGCACTATGTTCCAAAAAGAAAAGAATTTCCTCTGTAGTATTCAGCAGCTAATAAGTACTGGAAGGATTAGGATTTTTAATAGAAGTAATTTACAAATTTGTTTAACTTTCTGGCACCAGTTGATAAAAAAAAAAAAAAAAAAAGGTTTCCCCCAGAGTACCCCTTTAACAGGTTAAATAAAATAAACAGAAGTGGTATTGCGGAATCTGTAAATGTCCAAACTATTAAAATATAATGTTAATTACACCGCATGGTCAATGGTGTAAACATAAAAAAAGAAAAACAACATAGGCCGAAATTGTGTATTCTTGGTTACTTCATGTACTATAAAAATGTAGCCCTCACACATCCCTGTATACAGCAATTAAAACAGTTATAGGGGTCGGATATAGACAATTTTAACCTGTTAAGGACCAAGGGCTAAATCATATCGCGGCGGGCCTGGCGTCATAGTGAAGCCGGGACCCGCCTCTAATAGCGCACGGCACTGATCGCAGTGCCACGCGCTATTAACCCTTTAGCCGCGCGCTCAAAGCCGCGTGGATAAATACGAAAGTAAAAGTGCCCGGCTAGCTCAGGGAGCTGTTCGGGATCGCCGCGGTATAATCGCGGCATCCCGAACAGCTGTAGCACAGGAGGAGGTCTTCTTACCTTCTCCTGCGCTGTCCGATCGCCGAATGAATGCTTCAAGCCTGAGATCCAGGCTTGAGCATTCAATCGCCGAAAACACTGATCGATCCATTCCTATGGAGATGGATCAATCAGTGTAAAAGATCAGTTAATGCAATGTTATAGCCCCCTATAGGAGCTATAATATTGCATAAGAAAAGTGTAAAAAAATATTGGCCTATTGCCAATCTATCCCTAACCCCCTCCCTGCTTTTAATTTTTATCTTTACAATATTAAAAATGCCTTTTGTCTGCCTGGCAGTGTGCTCACTACCAGGCAGACTTCCCCAGCAGGCACCACGTCACTGATGCCTGCTGGGGGGGACTTCCGCCCTTAGTTCATCTACACAGGGTGCCTCCAGTTGTTTCACCACTACAACTCCCAGCTTGCCCTGACATCTATTGGCTGTCAGGGCATGCTGGGAGTTGTAGTATTGAAACAGCTGGAGGCACCCTGTGTAGATAAACTATTAGTTAGTTACAAGCGGCGCTGCGGCGCTAGCCCGTCCCCCCCCCCCCGCTATGGTGCTAGCCCGTTCCCTCCTCCCCCCCCCCGCCCCGCATACCCCATACCCTCATTACACTTGCAGTTACTGCAGAGTCCGGCAGCGGGAGTGCAGGGACAGCGGCGGCGACGAGGCGGTGGCGACGATGTGCGGGAGGAGTGGCCTCCCAGCCAGTGGCCGGGGAGCCAATGAGCTCGCTCCCGCCTGTCTGATTGACAGGCAGGGAGCGAGTGCAGCCTAAATGAAAAAGGACTGATTGCCACTCCAAAATCAGTCCTTTTTCAGGCGTGATGTCACGCCAGGCTGCAGCCGGCCAGTAGGAGGGTGACCCCTAGTGGCCGGTTTTTAAATTTAAATTAAACCTTTTTAATGAAAAAAAAATAATAAAAGTATATTAGAGATAGTTGGTGACAGTGCCCATTTAACCTTTTCAATGATCCCTTCCCCTAATAAAAGTTTGAATCACCTGGCATTTCCAAAAATAAAAAATAAACTGTGTAAATAAAAATAAACATATGTGGTATTTCCGCGTGCGGAAATGTCCGAATTATAAAAATATACCACTTTTTAAACCGCACGTTCAATTGCGTACGTGCAAAAAAATTCCAAAGTCCAAAATAGCGTATTTTTGGTCACTTTTTATATCATGAAAAGATGTATAAAAAGCGATCAAAAAGTCCGATCAATGCAAAAATGGTACCGTCAAAAACTTCAGATCACGGCGCAAAAAATTAGCCCTCATAGCCCCCTGAACATGGAAAAGTAAAAAAGTTATAGGGCTCAGAAAATGACCATTTTAAATGTATAAATTTTCCTGCATGTATTTATGATTTTTTTTCAGTAGTAATACAAAATCAAACCTATACAAGTAGGGTATCATTTTAACTGTATGGACCTAGAGAATAAACAAAAGGTGTCATTTGTAACGAAAAATGTACTACGTAGAAACGGAAGCCCCCAAAAGTTACAAAATGGCATTTTTTTTTCTATTTTGTCGCACAATGATTTTTTTTTCCGTTTCATCGTAGATTTTTGGGTACAATGACTGATGTCATTGCAAAGTAGAATTGTTGGCACAAAAAATAAGCCATAATACAGATTTTTAGGTGCAAAATTGAAAGAGTTATGATTTTTTAAAAGGAAGGAGGAAAAAAATGAAAGTGCAAAAAATGAAAAACGCACGGTCCTTAAGGGGTTAAGCATATTCATTGTTGTACAAAAATATATCATTTTTTAAAAGTAGTAAAAAAAAATCGACATGAATTGGGTAATGTTGCAATTGAATTGACATACAGAAATTGGGTAATGTTGCAATTGAATTGACCTACAGAATAAAGAAAATGGGGCAGATTTATCAATCAGCCTGAAAACCTAATTGTCTGTTTTTTCCCATAGCAACCAATCACAGCTCAGCTTTCCAATCTTAACAAACTCTTGTAGAGTGAAAGTTGAGCTGTGATTGGTTGTTATGGGAAGAAACAGACAATTAGGGTTTCAGGCTGATTGAGAAATCAGGGACAATGTGTCATTGTTACCAGAAAAGTGCACTGCGAAGAAATGAAAACCCCTAAAGTTACAAAATGGCATTCCTTTTTTCAATTTCACCCCACAATTTTTTTTGTTTGTTTTGCCGTAGATTTTGTGGTTTTGCCATAGATTTTGTGGTGAAATGATTAATGTCCTTTTAACCCCTTAAGGACCGGGGGTTTTTCCGTTTTTGCATTTTCGTTTTTTGCTCCTTGCCATTAAAAAATCATAACTCTTTCAATTTTGCACCTAAAAATCCATATGATGGCATATTTTTTGTGATACCAATTCTACTTTGTAATGAAGTCAGTCATTGTGCCCAAAAATCTACGGTGAAATGGAAAAAAAAATCATTGTGAGACAAAATTGAAAAAAAACCCCGCTGTTTTGTAACTTTTGGGGGCTTCCGTTTCTACGTAGTAAATTTTTTGGTAAAAATGACACCTGATATTTATTCTGTAGGTTCATACGGTTAAAATGATACCCTACTTGTATAGGTTTGATTTTGTTGTACTTCTGGAAAAAATCATAACTTCATGCAGGAAAATTAATATGTTTAAAATTGTAATTTCTGACCCCTATAACTTTTTTATTTTTCCTTGTATGGGGCGGTATGAGGGCTCATATTTTTCACTGTGATCTGAAGTTTTTAACGGATTGCATTGATAGGACTTATTGATCGCTTTTTATTCATTTTTTCATGATATAAAAAGTGACCAAAATTACACTATTTTGGACTTTGGAATTTTTTTTGCGCGCACGCCATTGACCGTGCGGTTTAATTAAGGATATATTTTTATAATTTGGACATTTCCGCACGCGGCGATACCATATATGTTTATTTTTATTTTTATTTACACTGTGTTTTTTTTTTTAATGGGAAAAGGGGGTGATTCAAACTTTTAATAGGGAAGGTGTTAAATGGTATTTATTCACTTTTTTTTAAACTTTTTTTTTTGCAGTGTTATAGCTCCCATAGGGACCTATAACACTGCACACACTGATCTTTCACATTGATCACTGGTTTCTCATCAATGATCGATGATTCTGCCGCTTGACTGCTCATGCCTGGATCAAAGGCACTGAGCAGTCATTCGGCGATCGGACAGTGAGGAGGCAGGTAGGGACCCTCCCGCTGTCCTGTAAGCTGTTCGTGATGCCGCGATTTCACCGCGGCTATCCCGAACAGCCCACTGAGCTGACCGGCATGGTTTCAGTTTCACTTTAGATGCGGCGTTCAACTTTGAACGCCGCGTCTAAAGGGTTAATAGCGCGCGGCACAGCGATCAATGCCGCGCGCTATTAGCTACAGGTCCCGGCCGTTGTTAGACACGCCGTGGCCCCGCGTTATAGATCGGGAGCGGACACGTGACGTTCCAGTATGTCATGTGTCCTTAAGGGGTTAAAGTACAATTGTTGGCACACAAAAAAAAAAAAACAAGCCTTTATGTGGGTCTCTAGATGGAAAATTTTAAGTTTTACGATTTTTAGTAGGTGAGGAGCAGAAATTCCTGCATCCTCAAGGGGTTTATTTAAAAAAAAATGTAAATACAATTTGTCATTGATTTTGCATACACATTTTTACAAATGAAATACAATTAAAAAAAACAAAACACTTTGTGAGCCTAGTGTTAGTCTAGGTTGTGGTAACCCCCGAGTTGTGGGGTGACCACGGGACGTGAAGGGTGTAGATGGATGGGGCCGATGGTATTAACCCCAGGGGAAATATGTTATTAACCCCTGATGTTCGTGACGCCAGATTGGTTTTAGGGGATCGGTAACCACCCAAACAATATCCCCGTTATCCCAAGGTTAGGCAGGGCAAGAAGAGTCCACGACCAGGTTATGGTTAACGGTGGCTTTACTGAGGTCAGACAGTTGTTACAGTCTTTACAGCTAGGTCAGCCAGTAACAGGGAAAGGGCCCTGCAGCTTGCTTGGGGTTGCAATATTTTTGGATCAGACTTCCATGCAGCCACTCTGACTATAAATTGACTAGTTGACTAGACTGGTAACTTGACTTGGTTGTAGGTAGAGACAGTAGACATAGATGACTGGACGTACTGACATATGCAGGCTTGAGGCCTCCAGGTGTACTGGATGCTGGATCTGAGGTGTCTGTGCTTTGCTGTTCCTCAGCAGGAGCGATGGTGTAAGAGAGAGAGATTGTAATGGCTCCCCCTGTTATAAAGAGGGGCTGAGCCAGAAGCCCATAGGTCAAGCTACAGGTCAGGTGGTCAACTGGTGCTCTCTGTGTAACATAACACATCATGTGAAAATAACAGGTGATTCCTCCAAAGGTCCTTAACATAACATGTGATACCTCCAAAGGTCCTTTATACTTTATACACATAGTACATAAAATTATACTGACTATACATAGTAACACTAGCTTCAATACATGTGAAAACACTGCAGGAGAGCTCCTAGGACAATGAGGGACTCAACCTGACAGGGCCTAAGTACTGTACAGGAGTATATCCTGGGCACATGGGTGCCGATATAACTGGAACTTTAAATCATAAATCCTTATCTGTTTGGGCTTACATATTTGGATCCCTAAGAAATTAGGCAGATTTATCCTCTTGGGGACACAGGTGTATGCATACACCCTGCATCCCCGATCCTTAAGGACTCAGGGTGTATCTGTACGCACTGGTCCCGTTTACGGGGTTTAAACCGTTCACACCAGCAGAGAACGGGTTAAATCTGGTGGGTCCCGGTTGCTACGGGCAGCCAGGACCAACAGCTAATGATCGCGGCATCTAAAACAAAAGTAAAAGAATCCCGGAAGCTCAGCGGAGCTGATCGGGACTGTCGCGACAAATTTGAGATGTCCTCATCAGCTTACCGGATGACGGGAGGGTCCTCACCTGCCTCTCCGTTGTCCGATCAGCGAGCTACTGCTCCAGGCAGAAGCAGCAGAGCGCCGGTTACACAGATCAGTGCTTTGCAATGGCAGAGCACAGATCAGTATATGCAATCAGAAGATTGCATGTTTTAGCCTATGGGGGCTAAAAAAAGTGTACATTTTTTTTAAAATAAAAGTTCATTAACCCCTTCCCTGTTAAAAGTTTAAATCACTCCCCTTTTCCTTTAAAAATAATCATATGTGGTACTGCCACGTGCGTAAATGTCCGAACTATTAAAATATTAGGTTAGCTAGACCACACGGTCGATGGCGTACACGTAAAAAAAAAATACCAAAATTGAGCATTTTTCGTCACTTCATATACCATAAAAATATTAATAAAAAGCGATCAAAAAGTCCCATCAAAACAAAAATGGTATCTATAAAAACTGAACAAAAAATTAGCCCTCATACCACCTCGTACACGGAAAAATAAAAAAGTTATAGGGGTGCCAATTTTAAACATACACATTTTGGTGAATGTAGTTTATAATTTTTTTAAGTATTGAAATAAAATAAAACCTACATAAATTGGGTATCCTTGTAACCGAATGGACCTACAGAATAAAGATAAGGTGTAATTTGTACCAAATATTGCACTGCGTAGAAATGGGAGCCCCCAAAAATTACAAAATGTATTTATTTTTTATTTAACCCCACAAATATATATATATATATATATATATATATATATATATATATATATATATTTTATTATTTTGTCGCTGGTTATATTATAAAATAAGTGATGTCATTGCAAAGTACTATTGGTGACGAAAAAACAAGCCCTTATATGGGTCTGTAGATGCTAAATTGAAACCGTTATGATTTTTAGAATGGAAGGAGAAAAGAGCAAAAATGCAAAAATGAAAACTTGAGGTGAAAATAGGCCCTAAGGGGTTAAAGTTAAAATAATCTCAGAACTTTCTTTACCTATATAATATAAAACAATGTAATACATCTGTAAAAATGATGTATGGACAATAACAGAGAACAGTTGTTTAGTAAACAAATACATACTTTTCTGTAAAAAAAGATTATTTAGTCTTTTATCTAAATGCACATAACTCCTAAGGACTTAGACTAATGTCCACCATGGGTCTTAATTGCAGATTGAGCTATTAGTATGAGATTTAGCTAGTCAATGGCTTTAGATAGATTAATAAAGCTGGCATCAATATATTGACACTGTCTTAAGGCTAAGAAGATGCAATTTGTTTAATGACTGTGCAATAAAACAGACATAAAGAGACTATAGGGAAGCAAGTGGAATTTGCCAAAAAAAGGTCTTGCCTTGAAAATACTGTGTAATAAGCAAAAAATAACTATATTCTATTGATGCCACTGCAAGATTTCTCATAGACCTAACATTCACCAAAAATAGTTCTGCAATTTTAAATGAAAATCATTTAGGTACCTCTTGATAAAGGGAAACCGAAACGATCGTAGGGGTCTGGGCTCTGCAGTCTAACATGGGTAAGCTTACTATATGCACTTTATCTTACTAGTCTTTGTGTCTCTTTGCAGTCTGCATGGATCCATAGATAAGCGCCTGTGCTATCATTATACTATTACACTATTATTGCGCAATATTATATTTTTGTATATATATGCACATGCAAGTTGAAATCTATTTTTATTCGTTTGTACTAAGTTATACTCTATTATACCCACAATTGTGGTCATTGTATACTTTGAATACCGTATATATAGCACTTTAGTAGCAATAACCAAAGATGCAGCGCAGTTCTCTTAGAGACTGAGACACTATATTAATTGATTGTTACATCATATTATATGGTAGCCCATTGCAGCTGGCAGTAGCCCTACTTTTTTTTTTTGTACTGGAACTCAACCTAATCCCAATTTCAATTTTTGGCGTCTGTTCACACTGTGTTTTTTTTTTTAAATTTGTACTAATAAAATCATGATTTTAATTAAGGAGTTGTTTGAACTCGATTTTCTTTTTGTGTACACCATTCTAAACCATGTTGTTAACCTCCCCAAGCCATGTATTCCTTTGTACTTCACCAGACCCCTCTGTACTTACTACATCAGACCCCTCTGTACTTACTACATCAGACCCCTCTGTACTCCACCAGACCCCTCTGTACTCCACCAGACCCCTCTGTCCATCCGTGACCCCTCTGTTCTCCACCAGACCCCTCTGTTTTCCACCAGACCCCTATGTCAGTACCTGACCTGTCTGTACTCCACCAGACCCCTCAGTCCATTCCTTACTCCTCTGTACTCCACCAGACTCCTCGGTACTCCATCAGACCCCTCTGTCTGTCCCTGACTCCCCTGTATTCCACCAGACTCCCTGTCTGTCCCTTACCCCTCTGTACTCCACCAGACCCCTTTGTCCATCTCTGACCCCTCTGTATTCCACCAGACCCCTCTGTCCATACCTGACCCCTCTGTACTCCACCAGACCCCTCTGTCCATCCTTTACCTCTCTGTTCTCCACCAGACCCCTCTGTCCGTCCCTTACCCCTCTGTACTCCTGCTGGTGGGGTCACTGTGTACATACATTACATTACTTATCCTGTACTGATCCTGAGTTATATCCCGTATTATACTGCAGAGCTGTACTCAATGGTCTGCTGGAGGAGTCACTGTGTACATACCATACACTTGTGTCTGTCGTGCTGTTCCAGTAAGCTCTGCTGACCGCTTCCTACCTGAGCTGCCACTGACACAAGTAGGGTAAGAGGGCATTGAATACAACAGAACTCTGCTGCTGTGGAATTCTGCATGGGAATTTTGACATGTGAACATAGCCTTGATAGAAGTGTATCTTTGTTGTGGAATAGTGTGAAGCTCAGAACACTGCTGCTTTACACTGACTTCACTGACTACAACAGATTGTTTGTAACATGTATGGTGATAATATTCCTCCTTCTATACTGGTATTATTGGTAATATTGGTCTCAGTATACAGGATTTGGTCAGTAACAGTAGGATAGTAATATGTATGGTAATAATATTCCTCCTTGTAGACTGATATTATTGTTAATATTAGTCTCAGTATACAGGATTTGGTCAGTAACAGAATGGTGGTAATATGTATAGTATTTTTCCTTATATACTGGTGTTATTTGGTAACTATATGACTTATTTAGAGGTATGTGTTTTTATCATGGGAAATTGTCTTAGCCTAGCAGGTTAGGTTAACAATGTATTTTTGGGCATATTTTATTATCCAAAAATGTATCCACAAAATCACAGAACGATTGTAGCAGTATTTTTAACATTAATGTTCTCTATGTAAGTCTATGGGAAAATAGTATTTTTGCACACAATATGTTAATTAAAGGACAAATATCATGTTAGAAAACTTATCTCCTATCCAAAGGATAGGGGATAAGTTTTACAGTAGATTGTGGGAAGTCCGAGTACTGGGGCCCCCCGCAATCTTCTGTTTGGAGCCCCTGTGTTGTAGCACAGGAGCACGTCACGACCCCCTCCATATAGTTCTATTGGAGAGACGTTCGGCAATCTTCGGCTCTCCCATAGAGCTTTATGGAGGGGGTGTGGCGGACTCTGCTTCGGGCGGGGATACGTTTTTTAACATGAGATTTGCCCTTTAAAAAAATCAAAAAAGATACACATTTTAGCATCCCAGAAATGTGACTTATTTACGCCCTTTTCACACTGCCGTTGATTTCCATTGAGAACGGCCGTCAATTTGTTTTTTTCATGACTTTAATGGCCTTTCTTATAATGGAGTGCAATGCCAAACAATGGGTCCCAGCAGCTCCCATTTACTATTATTATACGACATATATATATATATATATATATATATATATATATATTGTACGACGCTGTAATTGTTCTCCCGTTATTCTGGCCAGCTCTCGCAGCGGCCGTCACACTGCCGTGCACTATCCGCAGTATGAAAGGGGCCATAAACGCCAGTGAAAAATATTTCCTTTTTTTTTACATGTTGTGTGCACAGACATCTACTTCCCTATACACTTACGTTAAGCACATTTATGATAACAATACGATTTTGCGGACCCGGTTTAAAAAAAAAAATTAATATGCCTATGTGACCATAGCACGTATATATATATATATATATATATATATATATATATATATACACACTTCCCCCCTCCCCCCGTTATGTACCCTATTACACCCAACTATGATTAATATTTGAACCCTCGCATTTGCGGCTCTGCCTCCACATAGCCACACCCACCCATGACTCAAATGGGCTGCTAATTTTAAAATGCCAGGGCCTAGTTTTGGTCCCAGTCCGGCCCTGATATACACTAACATACATTTTATGGCAATGAGGTAAGTAGATACTTATTACTCTTTGCAGGGAATAATAGTACCATTCCACAGTTCTGGTACTCAAGAGTCTGTAGTAAAGGATCACGGTTTGAGCCGGACACATAAACTTATACAGAATGGTTACAGGTAGTTCTTGGTTAGTCCACCAGGTGCATTTCTTGAACGTTACGTTGAATGTGTAAAACAGTAGTGGTACTCCCACAAAACAATTGCCAGTTTCACACCTAAGTAGTAATAAAAAGAAACAAGATTAACACATGTGAATTCATCCCGGAAATTTGCCATCCCAACCTTGCCTATCAGGATGCTTTCTAGGTTGGGACATGTAAGGGGAACCACGGGACTGTGCTCCCTCCAAGGGACTGACTTGTGTGTTCCAAGACACTTGGGATAGCTTGGAATCAGTGATGGTGGGTCTCACTGTTACCACCATCTGTACCGCAGCAGCTTGCGCCACTGGGGGACAAAATGTTGGTGCCTGTTGGACTGTCCAAACCTCCACCTCCGCAGGAGTAGGCCGAGGCACTTTAGTTGGTGCCCGGTGGGTAGGCCAAACCTCCTCAATGCTAGGAGTAGGCCTGGGCACATCTGTACTGGATACTGCTGCTCCTCAACTCGGGGTGTACTTGGGAGAGGTGACAGCCATCTTAGGTAGCTTTGGCAGGTACTCAGGTAACTTTAACAGGTACTCATGCATATCACAGACTACTTGCGGCTCATCGCAGAACACCCATCAGCATGCAAATTATTGGCAGTACAGACACAATTCAGACTGGGGGGTTACTTTTCGCATAAGGTGTAGACCCTTATCCTGTTTATGATGCCAAAAATTGTGGGAAGAATGCGATGAAAGGGCAGATGTTATTACCCTAGGGGCAGATGGCATTAACCCCTTGTGTTCATGATGCCAGGGCATGGTTATCCTCTACATGGTTCCTGGGCCAGGCACGGGGCAAATAATCACTATGATGCAGGGTTACAGAATAACGGCAGCTTTACTGAGGCAGACAGGTGTTATAGTCTTTACAGCTCAGTTAGGCCTAAGGTGATAACAAGTGACTTAGGAGACTTGCGGGATCGCTGGGACTTGTAGTGGACTTGGACTTGTAGACCCAAGCTGACTTTAGACTTAAATATGACTGACTAGACTTCTCCCCTGTGGTTGCTTACCAGGTTTTGATTTTCACCTGAAGGAGTAACGCGATTGCGTGATTAGGCCTTGGTCTCCCTTAGGACACCAAACAATCTCAGGTCTTGACTTCACTGCAGCTGCACTCAGAGTAGAACTGAACTTACCAGCTCCTCCAAAGTATATAAGGGAGCAATTTTGAGCACTCCCATAGGTCACCCACAAGTCACCTGGTCACTGACACCTTCTTTGGTTACATGACTTAATAACAGGACTTAAAGACATATTCACTTTCATACAACACATTAACCCTTTAGATAACCATAGTGAGACGAGAGTCCTGGGGAGTGTGGGGCCATGGGACTGGGACTGAGTCTACCTGAAAGGACCAAACAGTGTACAGAAGGGGTACTTCTGTACTGGGCAACCACAGTTTATATGCATATAGAGGTATCGGAAGAAGTATCAACTTTTTCCAAGAGGTCCACAAATGGTCTCTTTTTGGGAGTGGCAACAGATTTTGCACCCTTCCTTTTTTCACACAACCTGGTGCATATTACAATCAATAAAATTCTAATTCAGTTTTGAACCCCTCCATCCCCCATTATTCTTTTCCTTCACAAAAGGGAAGTCTGCAGCAAAATCTAGTTTGGTGCAGGTTTGCAGCTTCCAACTTCCCTGTAGCTTTCTGTGGTTTGGCTGCTGACATTTCTGTGTGAACCTAGTTCCAGATAGCTAGTACTAAACGCACAGTCAGCAGCAATCATGTTCAGCCAGTACTTTCATGGATAAAGTAAATAAAGTCTATACCACCTGGAGAAAAGTAATTTAGCTCATCTATTTTACCATATTGCTGCAAATAAATATGACCTTGAAAACACTTACCAAAAAGATATAAAATGGTTGTTCAACAAGATGTTATTCTGTGAAATAAATATAATAGTGCTGAATGATGGAGGAGAACAATATTGTTTCATCCTTTATTTCAATTACTGCGCACAGCATGGCTCTTTCATCTATTTGTAGCATTAAAATAATGGGGAATTTTCTTTATACCTGCCTGCAGCCCAGAACCTTATTTCTCGATTAGCGTTAATCTGGTATATCATCTAGAAGCAATTACCGCACCTTGTGCTCTTGTTACTCTGTGGTCATTTACTTCTGATGTTTAGAGATAAGTGTATAGGAAGAAGAAGACCTAAATGGTGGTAATTGAAATTCACAACAATGGAGGGATTTCCAAAATAACAGGCTATAACAGCACATTACCTTCTGTTTTTAATTAAAGTTTCATTTTTAAATACACATGAAAAGAAAAAGTCCTAATGCTCAGTGTAACATGCATATTTAACTTCACATCCCATTCATGCATTTTCCTTCAATACTTTAAAGGGTGTAACAGAACACAAACGTTATGTAAGTTCTGTAGTTCTGTCCTATTTAAAGGGGTTATTCTACCTCGGTACTTCCTGGTTTCCGACTCTTCCGGCCTTTTGGCAGCAGCCAGTGGTCAGAAGAGCCGAAAGCAGCCAAAGCAGGGAAGTTATGCAATTTGTGTAACTCCAATTGACTTTAACCCCTTAAAGGGGTACTCTGATTACTGAGGTGCCGCAACAGACAGAGTATAAGGGATAGCATGTCTAGCAGCGGAGTTCCCCTTTAATATGGCATATAGCCAGAGGTTATCACATCAAGGCTATGGGGGGGGGGGGGGGGAATTTAATTGGTTTTACCCAGTTTTTTTTTTTTTTTTTTTTTGTTCTTGCTGTTGTACTGTTGCAAATCTTTACACAATAGGTGAATAATACATTATTTTTCAATAAGTAGTATGTAGAGCTTTCACTTTTGCAATGGTAGCCAATTTATCAAATGATTGAAATGTAGAAAGAAGACCTTATAGCAAACAGGCCCATTCAAAAGAAGTCTCCCGATGCAGAATATTTTCAAATCCACAATGAAATATTTATTAAAATAACAAAGCAGTGACAGTAAAGGCGATGAAGGTGATGTGGCCTTCAATATGTGGGTTGCCTGACTTGGTGTCTGAGGGATCATATTAGTAAACATAGGAGCAATATGAATTTAGGCTTCATGCTGCAGAGTGTTTCCAGACACCTGGCACAACTGCAGAAATCAGACTTTGGGTGCATAAAAATCATGAAGATAGAGAGTATATCCATTGAAAATCTTAAGCACTCTTAAAAAAAAAGAGAACTTCTAGATTGATAAACTGCAAAGTTTCGTTCCTTCGGGCCTTATAGTGGTATTCTGGTAGAAAACATTTTTTTTTTTTTAAATCAACTGGTGCCAGAAAGTTCAACAGATTTGTAAATTACTTCTATAAAAAAAAAAAATCCTTACTTATTAGCAGCTGTATGCTGCAGAGATAATTCTTTTCTTTTTGAATTTCTTTTTTGTCTTGTCTACAGTGCTCTCTGCTTGCAGTTCATTTAAAAAAAAAAAAAAAGTTTTCCACCGGAGTATCCTTTAATGAAATGATGAAAGTCTCTCTGTAGCTAGAGCTAGTTAAACTCTCCCCCACCCCTTCCCTCTGCTACATCCTTTTTAACCTCTTCAGGACATAGGGTGTATGGATACGCCCTGCATTCCGAGTCCTTAAGGACCGAGGGCGTATCCATAGGCCCGTGGGAATTCCGGTCCCCACCGCTAGCCGGTTGGGGACCGGAGCCGGATGCCTTCTGAAATCGTTCAGCAGGCATCCCGGCATATCGCCCAGGGGGGTCATTATGCCCCCCCATGTCGGCGATGGCCGCAGATTGGTGGACAATTCAGTCCAGCGATCTGCGGCAATTCCGGGTCAATCGGGTCTCCAGTGACCCGGTGAACCGGAATTACTGGCTGATCGGGGCCGTCTCTGATGGCCCCGAAAAGCCATAGCCTGCAGGGGTGAGGTGGCACTGGTGCCACCTCATGATCGCCCTGATTCGTCGGCCGGATTACCGGTCGACCAATCAGGGCGCCTACTGCGGGTGTCACTCCTGCAACCCGCTCCGCCCCTCTTCCGGAGGACGTGAGCGGGTGCGGGACGTGCACCCCGGGTGCTGGGGACCCCGATCCCCAGCGTCAATGTTGGGATCGGGGCCCAGGTGCGGCGGCGGCGACGACGAGGGACTGACCTGTGTGCCGGCAACAGCAGGAGGTGAGTGACGGCCTCCTACTGTTGCTGAGCAACAGCTCCCAGCATGAAAAAAGGGCATGCAGGGAGCTGTAGTTATGCAACAGCAGGAGGCAGACCACCACAACTCCCAGCATTCCCTTATGGGCATGCTGGGACTTATGGTTTTGCAACAGCTGGAGGCACATTTTTTCTATGGAAAAGTGTACCTTCAGCTGTTGTATAACTACAGCTCCCAGCTTGCACAAACAGCTAAAGTGCATGCTGGGAGTTGTAGTGGTGCATCACAAAAAAGGCGGCCTGGATTGTGGGGAATGACCCCCACCCTTTGCACTTGGTCATTCCCAGTAAGAGCCGTCCCGGATTGGCCTTCCAGCCATACTATGGCCGTAGTGTCAGTCTGCCTTGCAGCACAGAAACTGAATGAACACCGACTCACCAAAGCCAGGATCCTTGATGACACATATCGCCCATCCACCATGATACCTTTCACCTTCTCACATACCCCCCCCCCCTTTGCTCAAGCCTGAGGGGGGGGGGACACTTGCACAACAGTGGACTCGTGATAGGGTATCGGCATTGCCTAGCAAACGACCCGCTCTGTGTTCCACCCTAAACTTGAAGTTCTGCAATGACAGAAACCACCTAGTGACTCTGGCATTTTTGTCCTTGGCTTGACACATTTACTTTAGGGGGGGAATGATCCATGACAAGACAAAATTTCCTGCCCAACAGATAATAGCGGAGAGACTTGAGTGCCCACTTAATGGCCAGGCACTCTCTCTCCACTATACTATACCGGGTCTCGGCTGAGAAAGACAATGGGATGCTCTTCCCTGTTGATTTCCTGGGAGAGTACAGCACCAAGACCTACCTCAGAGGCATCGGTCTGTACCACAAATTCCCTTTTGAAGTCGGGTGTCACCAACACCGGAAACCCACATAGGGCCGACTTCAAAGTGGAAAACGCTTGCTCTGCCTGTTCGATCCAACGCACCATGACAGACTTGCGTCCCTTCAGGAGGTTTGTTAAGGGTGCGGCCACTGTTGCAAAATGGGGGATAAACCTCATACAGTAACCCACCATTCCTTAGAATTACCTCACTTGTCGGGTAGTGACAGGTCAGTGCCAATTCCGAATGGCCTCTATTTTGTTTACCTGGGGTATGACAACTCCACGCCCAATGACATACCCCAGGTTTTTGTTCTCTTCCAACCCTATGGCACAATTTTTGGGGTTAGCAGTTAACCTGGCCTTTTTTAAGGGAGTCTACCACTGCCTGTACTTTTGGAAAGTGACTCTCCCAGTCTGTACTGTGGATGATGATATCGTCCAGATAAGCTGAAGCATACCAACGATGTGGCCGAAGTACAATATCCATTAGCCTGTGAAACGTAGCAGGAGCCCCATGTAAACCAAAGGGTAATACCTTGTACTGGAACAAACCTTGATAAAGGTTGTTTTCTCTTTGGCAGCCTCCGTCAAGGGCACCTGCCAGTACCCTTTGGTGAGGTCTAAAACAGAAAAATACCAAGCCTGTCCTAACCTTTCAATAAGCTCATCAACTCGGGACATGGAGTATGCATCAAACTTGGACACCTCATTAAGTTTGCAGACGTCGTTACAGAACCATAACGTACCATCTGGCTTGGGTATTAAGACTATTGGACTGGCCCACTCACTCTTTGATTCCTCAATGACATCCAGATTTAACATCTGCTGTACTATATGGTTTCAACCGTATTTTTACTTGTTGTTCAGTGACAATGTCATGGCGGATGACAGAAGTACGCCCAGGAAGGTCTGAGAACAAGTCAGTGTTCCTGCTCCGTGGCCTGAGTCTGTGCAGGGGAAAGGCTGTCAGCAATTTTCACTGTGGCAACTGCTTCCCTCGCACCAGACTGAGGGACGGGAAACTCAACCCTTACAAACCTGGCCGGGGGCTGTCATCCACACTAGTCTCCCTATCTTTCCAAGGTTTCAACAAGTTTACATGGTACACTTGCTCTGGCTTTCTTCGCCCTGGCTGATGTACCATGTACGTCATCTCCCCTACCTTTTCGATCACTTCGTAGGGACCCTGCCACCTGGCCAGAAATTTACTGTCGATCGTTGATACCAGAACCAGAACCCGATCTCCTGGGTTAAAATTCGGAACCCGAGCCTGGCGATTATGAACTCTGCTCTGAGCTCGCTGAGCTGCCTTCATATGTTCCCTCACCCTGGGCAACACTGTTTCCATCCGTTCCTACAACTGAGTGACATATTCAATTACACTTTTATGCAGCGTGGGCTGTTGTTCCCACGCCTCTTTAGCTATGTCTAACAGACCACATGAATGTCTGCCATATAACAGTTCGAAAGGCGAGAACCCAGTAGAAGCATGGGGCACTTCTCGCACTGCGAACGTGAGATAGGCCAATTTTTTCCATCTCTAGCCACCACCTTCTACATATTTTTTAATGTTTGGTTAAACTGTTGTACTAAGCCGTCCATTTGCTGGTGATACACGGAGGTCTGTAGTCAACACCTCTTAGGTAAGCCCACTCGGGAAAACATCTCCATTAGCTCCTTAGCTATGAGTTTTGCCGAGGTATGTCGCAGAGGCAGCGCCTCGGGATACCTAGTCGCATAGTTCAGGACTACCAGGATGTGTTGGTGCCCCTTAGTGGATTTTGGCAATGAGCCTACCAGATACATAGCAATCCGTTCAAAAGGGACCTCGATAATCGGGGGTGGAACCAGAGGACTATGGTAATGTGGCTGGGGGCTAGTTATTTGGCATTTTGGGCAAGATTCACAATACCTCTCAACCTCTTTCTACGCACTGGGCCAGTAAAAATGCTGCAAAATTTGGTCCTGTGTCTTCTGCTGGCCCAGGTACCCCCCTAAATCATGTTGTTTCGCTAACTCTAACACCAGTCTCCGATATGCTTTAGGTACCACCAATTGTTCCACATTCTCATCCCATACCTGATTTACCCAGTATAACATCCCCTGATTGACCACAAAGTGGGGGTACACAGTTGTTGTGGTGCACTTAAGACATTCTCCTAGGCTCGACATAATGTCGGGTCTTGATGCTGTGCTGTACCGAAATTTTCTCCCGAGACATTGAGGTCTGCCAACTCGGGACCTGACGGCAGCTCTTCCACATCTCCTGCCATTACATTCAGTGGAGATGTCTCCATCTCTTACACCATAGGAGTGGTCACCCCAACTGTGGTTGCTTCCAACTCAGGTTCCCAGGGTTCCAGGGTAACCCCTGAGTAGAGCCAGTCTATTGGGGACACTCCTGCCTCACAGGTCTGGGGAGCTCTTATCTGGGGCCACAAAGACACAAACCCTGGAAAGTCACTCCCAATAATCAGTTTGTGTGGTAACTTTGTAGCCACGGCCACCTCATATGTCCATCGGCCGTTTGGGGTGGATACGGTCACCAGGGCGGTGGGATAGTCTTTTAGGTCACCGTGGATACACAATACCCCAGCCTGTTGTCCCGTGTAGTCCGTGTAGGGCACCAGGTTGGACCTCACTTGGACCATACTCCCCGAGTACAACAACACCTCCACAACACAACCTCCCACCTTCACCTGGCGGGGGTGACCCGGGTCTCTGGGCATACAGGGACGGACGAAGTGCATAGTTTGTGTCCATTGGTTCCTGCTGCTCTGGACAATTAGCCCTAACATGTCCCGGTTCGTGACATTCCCAACATAGCAATGGGGTGGGACTTTTAGGGCTTTCCAGGCACCTGGGCAAAGGTGGGGACCTCCTGGGTTTAACCGCCCCCTCCTGCAGTTTTACGGTGACCTCGAACCTCTCTACGAGGCCAACCATACCCAGTGCGTTGCTAGGGGATGCCTGGCCAATCCAGCTCTGGAGGGTTTAAGGCAGAGCCCTCCAGAACATATCGTCCAGGAGACAGTCCATCATGGCAGTGGGACTCAGGGCCTCCGGCTGTAGCCACTTCTGCAGCCGTTGCAACAAGTCATAATATTGCAGTCCGGCAGACTCAGATGGCTTATATTCCCACTGCCTTACTCTCTGGGCCCGGACCCACACATTTATCCCCAGTCTTGTCAAGATCTCACCCTTGACGCTGTCATAATCCACAGCCTGGTCATCGGGTAAGTCAAAATATGCCTGCTGGGATCCGGATGTCAGGAACAGAGAGATTACCTCAGCCCACTGGTCCCGGGGTAACCTCTCCCTCATGGCCACTTTTTCAAAGACCGCCAGGTAGGTCTCAACATCATTCGCGGGGGTCATTTTTGGCATCGCCATCTGAACAGCCTTCCGGGCGTCAGTGGTTGTCCGGGCTGTTGCTGCGGCTTGAAGCGCCATCACCTGCTGTAGTAGTAGCTGGTTGGTCTCCTGGTGGTGCTTATTGGCCTCTTGCTGGTGCCTGTTGGTCTCCCGCTGTTGCAAGTTGGCCTCCATGAGCGCTTTCACCACGGCCTTTATTTTGGCAACACTTCAAACACTGGATCACAGCAGACACTGGACAGTCACTTATCGGTGGTTCGTTGCCCCTAGCAACAACTCCCGCTAAGGCCAACCAAAAAGGCGGTCTAGATTGTGGGGAATGACCCCCACCCTGCACTTGGTCATTCCCAGTAAGAGCCATCCCGTATTGGCCTTCCAGCCATACTACAGCCATAATGTCAGTCTGCCTCGCAGCACAGACACTGAATGAACACCGGCTCTTACTTCACCAAAGCCAGGAGCCTTGGTGTAACAACAAAGTATATTAGAAAGATTTTTTATTTACCATTAGTGATGAGCGGCATTGACAATATTAGAATTTGTGATATTTCGCGAATATAGAGACGAATATTTGTCATATATTTGGGAATTTTGCGTATTCGTTATATTCGCATATGTGAATATTCGCATATATGAGGAAGAAAACAGTGAGGGGGTTGACAACTTTACTATTGGTTGCTAGGGATGTTGTTGATAACCTCTGAAAAGTGTGTTTGCATCATTCTAATTGGCCCACAAGTGAAAAGAAGGAATATGCAAATAGTGAAAAAAGTGAATATTAATAATTTTGGATATTCATGATAAAAATAAAAAAAGTGAATAGCAAAAATTTGTTTTAATGAGAGTGCCCATTTAAGGGTAACACATGAGGCACTATCTTTTGGTCTCTATTTTTCTACTTCTATACAATTTTATCAAATAAGACTATAAAAAATTGTCGCAAATTTTTGTGCAGTCTCACTCCAACTTAGACCTCACACTGAAACTTGCTTAGATCTAAGCTATTGATCAAAAACATACACTTTTTTTGATAAATTTGGGCGAAGTACACCCAGGAAAATGGCAGGAAAAAGAACTTGATTTAAAGGGTACCTCTCATCAAAAAAACTTTTGATATATTATAGATTAATGTATGCAGAATAACTTTACAATTGCATGTTATTAAAAAATATGCTTCTTTCTATTTAATTTTCCACTTTGAAGAAATGACCACTAGGGGTCTCCCTACCAGTCCTGGCAGCAAGCATTTCAGACTCATGCTGGAGTTCTAAACACTACGAGCTGCCAGTCTGGTTTGTTCACAAAGGAGAACACTCAGAGCTGCCAGCCTGCTTTGTTCACAGCCTGTTTGGCTGTGAACAAAGCAGGCTGGCAGCTCTGAGTGTTTAGGACTCCAGCATGAGTCAGAAATGCTTGCTGACAGGACTGATCGGGAAAAATACAATAGAAAGAAGCATATTTTTCATTAACATGCTATTGGAAAGTTATTCAACATTCATTAATCTAAAATATATCAAAAGTTTATTTGATGAGAGGTACCCTTTAAACATAAAATGATAAATTAAGGAACTGTACAAAGCAAGCTGATAACCTTTAGGAGCATTGTAAAGATAAGGCCATATGTAGTAGACCTTAAAGGGGTATTCCAGGCAAAAACTTTTTTATGTATATCAACTGACTCCAGAAAGTTAAACAGATTTGTAAATTACTTCTATTAAAAAATCTTAATCCTTCCAATAGTTATTAGCTTCTGAAGTTTTCTGTCTAACTGCTCTATGATGATGTCACGTCCCGGGAGCTGTGCATGATGGGAAAATTTCCCCATAGGAACTGCACAGCTCCCGGGACGTGAGTCATCATTGAGCAGTTAGACAGAAAACAACAACTCAACTTCAGAAGCTAATAACTATTGGAAGGATTAAGATTTTTTAACCGAAGTAATTTACAAATCTGCTTAACTTTCTGGAAAGGAATTTTGAAAGGAATTATGCTGCTGAAGCTGTTCTTGACAAATGGCGAGCATACTGTCTGACACCCAGTGAGTACTGTGCACAAGTTTCACTAAAGTGGGACAGAGGCACAAAACTATAGTAAGCATCAGATAGTAACCTCAACAATTGTCTTGGTTTGTAGCGTTGTAGCTAATAACTATTGGAAGGATGAAGATTTTTTAATAGAAGTAATTTACAAATCTGTTTAACTTTCTGGAGCCAGTTGATATATAAAAAAAGCTTTTGCCTGGAATACCCCTTTAATAAATATTTGAAAGCCTCTATATATCTTTATGAGTTGCCTTCCTCTAATGGCTGAGGTTATCTTTTGCACCTATTAATAATGTGTTACCTAGATACCATAGCAACATCTGAATAGAATATTAAAATACTTAAGGAGTCTCAAGGACATTTTTTCATTACTGTTTTAGAAACATATAAATCATTTTAGAAAAATATATTATTTAATTCCCACGACTGCGGAGGTTACACATACAGTTGGTAAGCAGATTATTCATTCAGTTGCTTACACATGAATTACTAGCAAGTGATCTTTTGATTATGATGAACTCTGTTTGTACATGACCTGAGGCATCACTTAACCTTTTCTAGAATATAAACATTTCCTTGACCCAACTTTGCGGCTGTGTGTGTCTCAGAGTATGATCCACATTATATATTGCTCAAAAAAATAAAGGGAACACTAAGATAACACATCCTAGATCTGAATCAATGAAGTAATCGTATGAAATACTTTTGTCTTTACATGGTTGAATGTGCAGAACAAAATCATACAAAAATTATCAATGGAAATCAAATTTATCAACCCATGGAGGTCTGGATATGTAGTCACACTCAAAATTAAAGTGGAAAACCACACTACAGGCTGATCCAGGAACTTTGATGTAATGTCCTTAAAACAAGTAAAAATGAGGCTCAGTAGTGTGTGTGCCCTCCATGTGCCCGTATGACCTCCCTACAACACCTGGGCATGCTCCTGATCAGGTGGCGGATGGTCTCCTGAGGGATGTCCTCCCAGACCTGGACTAAAGCATCCACCAACTTTTGGACAGTCTGTGGTGCAATGTGGCGTTGGTGGATGGGGCGAGACATGATGTCCCAGATGTGCTCAATCGGATTCAGGTCTGGGGAACGGGCGGGCCAGTCCATAGCATCAATGCCTTCCTCTTGGAGGAACTGCTGACACACTCCAGCCACATGAGGTCTAGCATTAGCTTGCATTAGGAGTAACCCAGTGCCAATTGCACCAGCATAAGGTCTTACAAGGGGTCTGAGGATTTAATCTTGGTACCTAATGGCAGTCAGGTTTCCTCTGGAAAGCACATGGAGGGTTGTGCGGCCCCCAAAGAAGTGCCACCCCACACCATTACTGACCCACCACCAAACCTGTCATGCTGGAGGATGTTGCAGTCAGCAGAACATTCTCCACGGCGACTTCAGACTCTGTCACGTCTGTCACATGTGCTCAGTGTGAACCTGCTTTCATCTGTGAAGAGCACAGGGCGCCAGTGGCAAATATGCTAATCTTGGTGTTCTCTGGCAAATGCCTAACATCCTGCACGGTGTTGGGCTGTAAGCACAACCCCCACCTGTGGATGTCTAGCCCTCATACCACCCTAATGGAGTCTGTTTCTGACCGTTTGAGTGGACAGATGCACATTTGTGGCCTGCTGAAGGTCATTTTGCAGGGCTCTGGCAGTGCTCCTCCTGCTCCTCCTTGCACAAAGGCAGAGGTAACGGTCCTGCTGCTGGGTTGCTTCCCTCTTACAACCTCCTTCACGTCTCCTGGTGTACTGGCCTGTCTCCTGGTAGTGTCTTCATGCTCTAGACACTACTCTGACAGACACAGCAAACCTTCTTGCCACAGCGCACATTGATGTGCCATCCTGGATGAGCTGCACTACCTGAGCCACTTGTGTGGGTTGTAGACTCCATCTCATGCTACCACTAGAGTGAAAGCACCGCCAGCATTCAAAAGCATAGGAACTGAGAAGTGGCCTGTGGTCACCACCTGAAGAACCACTCCTTTATTGGAGGTGTATTGCTAATTGCCTATAATTTCCATCTGTTGTCTGTTCCATTTGCACAACAGCATGTGAAATTGATTGTCAATCAGTGTTCTTTCCTGAGTGGACAGTGTGATTTCACAGAAGTGTGATTCACTTGAAGTTACATTGTGTTGTTTAACCCCTTAAGGACCGGGGTTTTTTCCGTTTTTGCATTTTCGTTTTTTGCTCCTTGCCTTTAAAAAATCTTAACTCTTTCAATTTTGCACCTAAAAATCCATATGATGGCTTATTTTTTGCGCCACCAATTCTACTTTGTAATGACGTCAGTCATTTTGCCCAAAAATCTACGGTGAAACGGAAAAAAAATCATTGTGCGACAAAATTGAAAAAAAAAACGCAGTTTTGTAACTTTTGGGGGCTTCCGTTTCTACGTAGTACATTTTTCGGTAAAAATGACACCTTATCTTTATTCTGTAGGTCCATACGGTTAAAATGATACCCTACTTATATAGGTTTGATTTTGTCGGACTTCTGGAAAATTAATACGTTTAAAATTGTCATCTTCTGACCCCTATAACTTTTTTATTTTTCCGTGTATGGGGCGGTATGAGGGCTAATTTTTTGTGCCGTGATCTGATGTTTTTAACGCTACCATTTTTGCATTGATAGGACTTATTGATCGCTTTTTATTCATCTTTAAATGATATAAAAAGTGACCAAAAATGCACTATTTTGGACTTTGGAATTTTTTTGCGCGCACGCCATTGACCGAGCGGTTTAATTAATGATATATTTTTATAATTTGGACATTTCCGCACGCGGTGATACCACATATGTTCACTATGACGCCGGGCCCGCCGCGATATGACGCGGGGTTACTGTGTAACCCCGCGTTATATCAGGAGAGCAGGACCAAGGGCGTACCTGTACGCCCTTGGTCCTTAAGAGGTTAAAGGGGTATTCCAGGAAAAAAACTTTTTTTCATATTTGAACTGGCTCCAGAAAGTTAAACAGATTTGTAAATTACTTCTATTAAAAAAGCTTAATCCTTTCAGTACTTATGAGCTTCTGAAGTTAAGGTTGTTCTTTTCTGTGTAAGTGCTCTCTGATGACATGTGTCTCAGGAAACGCCCAGTTTAGAAGAGGTTTGCTATGGGGATTTGCTTCTAAATTGGGTGTTTACCGAGACATGTGTCATCAGAGAGCACTTAGACAGAAAAGAACAACCTTAACTTCAGAAGCTCATAAGTACTGAAAGGATTAAGATTTTTTTAATATAAGTAATTTACAAATCTGTTTAACTTTCTGGAGCCAGTTGATATATAAAAAAAAAAGTTTTTTTCCTGGATAACCCCTTTAAGTGTTCCCTTTATTTTTTTTGAGCAGTGTACTATTTTCTCAGCAGCAAATTCTTTATCTTAATGTTGACTTTTATGTGCATGCATATGCATTACTCTATGATGTATTATGCACAATGTACATCGTTTTAATCCTAGATCATCATACAACACTGTGTTCCCTGCCTTATAGGAACGGATGTAATATTCATATAACGTAATCCATGCTAAAATATTAAACGCTAACATTTCCTGCTTCATGTTGCATTGTTGTTATAGGGTAAATCTCAAATTTCTGAAGATACATTTTAAATATGAATCGTGAAGAATTATTCTGATGCATCAATTATTCATGTATAACATCCTGATTGAGGCCCTATGACAAAATGAAATGTGCTGGAGACATTCAGAGCTTTCAAAGTCATCTCTCCTGACACTGATTATATAAGTAAAGTCTATGGCAAGTTTTCTCAATATGGCAACATGTGATAAAGTGATTGATGCCTTAAAATTTGTTAAATGGAAAAAAAAAAAAAAAAAAAAAAAAAATATATATATATATATATATATATATATATATATATATATATATATATCTATATATATCTCAATAAGGGAGATTTATCAAAACCTGTCCAGAGGAAAAGTTACTGTGTTGCCCATAGCAACCAATCAGATCGCTTCTCTCATTTTTCAGTGGCCTTTTAAAAAAATTAAAGAAGTGATCTGATTGGTTGCTTTGGGCAACTCAGCAACTTTTCCTCTGTACAGGATTTGATTAATCTCCACCAATGTGTGTTCCAGCATCACTTCTAAACAGCTAAAAATATTGGGGGAGATTTATCAAAACCTGTCCAGAGGAAAAGTTGCCCAGTTGCCCATAGCAACTAGAGCTGTTGAATCCTAATTCGTAATGAATTTCATGAAAAATTTGATTTACAATGAATGCAAATATCACCGCAATTCGATCTCGTGAATCGTTTCATTGAACTCCATTTAGTGCGGTCCAGGCTCCCGGGCATCTTCAATGGCGGATCCACATGTAAGGACATGGGGCAAGGAACTCTAGGAACGAGGGTAGGCAGGATGAACTTGAATCACATGCAGAATGCAGCCTATTAGCAGCCAGTCACAGCCCTATGTCACAGCCCTATATAATTCCGGATCATCAGAGAGAGATAGGATGGACGTCCTGTGTGTGTGTGTGTAACACAGAAGAGCTTTTTCCAGCAGCATTTCACCTCCTAGTCACATCAGTGTTCTGGTGGACAGAGAGCAGTGCGTTTTTGCTCAGAATTTTGTTTTTACTGCAGCCATTAACTCCCAGTCACTTTCTACTGTATTGTATTACAGAGAGGGGCAGAGAGCTGTGTGTTGCCTCATACATTTCAACAAGCTGGCTCTTCTTGATGAACCTTAAAGGGGTACTCCGTCCCTAAGACATCTTATCCCCTCCCATAGACTTGCATTGAGGGGGTGGGGGGTGACGTCACACAGGGGCGGAGTAATGACATCACAATACTCCGTCCCCATGGTCGGGAGGCAGAAGACTTTGAGCCTCCAGTGCATCCTGAAGTGCTCACAGGCGGTTGCTGAATGCTAGATTGTGGGGGTCCCCAGCGGCGGGACCCCTGTGATCAGATATCTCATTCCCTATGCTTTGGATAGGGGATAAGATGTCTTAGGGCCGGAGTACCCCTTTAAGAAAATGGTGGGAATAATTTTTCAGTGCAATTCTGTGTCTCTTTTTCCTCAACAAATGGTCTGCTGGTTAGGCTAGTCTGTAGACTGTATAATACCCAGCAGTCCATTTCTAATGGTCTTTAAGAGAATGCAATTTTGGGTTTAGTTCACAGTGACTGTGTACTGTTGGTGTTGTGCAAAAATAATTTTTTAAAGCATACTGTAGCGCATTTTTCTGCCCTCATAAGTGCATACCACATACGTACATCTAAGTACAATTTTGTACCTGTTAATCTGTCAAGGACCTACATACTGTGAAAGTCCAGGCAAAAGTAATCACGGGCTGGTGTTTTACTCCAATACATTTTTCTTAAAGCGTACTGTAGCACATTTATTTGCCCTCATAAGTGCATACCACATACGTACATCTAGGTAGTGTAGACTTTTGTACCTGTTAATCTGTCAAGGGCATACAATATATACTGTGAAAGTCCAGGCAAAAGTAATCACCGGCTGGTGTTTTACTCCAATACATTGTTTTAAAGCGTACTGTAGCACATTAATTTGCCCTCATAAGTGCATACCACATCCGTACATCTAAGTAGTGTGCAATTTTGTACCTGTTAATCTGTCAAGGGCCTACATACTGTGAAAGTTCAGGCAAAAGTAATCACCGGCTGGTGTTTCACTCCAATATGTTTTTTTTTAAATCGTACTGTAGCGCAATTTTCTGCCCTCATAAGTGCATACCACATATGTACATCTAAGTAGTGCACTATTTTTTACCTGTTAATCTGTGAAGGGCCAACATACTGTGAAAGTCCAGGCAAAAGTACTCACCTGCTGCTGTTCTAGACAAATACTGTTTTAGGCGTAGTGAAGCACATTGTATTCCCCTCCTATACGCACTAAGTACATGCTCAGAGGAGTGGCAGAGGCCTAAATTCATCAGATGCAGGCAGAGGACGTAGCAGACTAGGGATGAGTGGCAGCAGGAGTCGCAGCAAGAGGCCTGAGCTCCCAGTATCGGCTAGTGGTCGTGTCTCAACCAAAAACCCATCTGCCGTCATTGATTGGTTAACATGGTCATCCCCTTCCTCACAAGTGACATCTGATACCCCCAGTCAACAGTTGGTGGGTTCCTCAGACATAAACGTCAGTTGGCATGGCCCGGGAGCAGTCCCTGTTCTCCCATTGCCTCTGTCCTATGCTGTTCCCTCTCCTAAAGTAGTATCTTATGTTGTGAGTTCAGCTCCACTATTCAGTGAGGACGATCTAATAGAGGACAGTCAGCAGCTACTGCCCAGCTCCGGCTGTGCCATGTAAGCGGACAAGTAGTGATGAGGAGAGTGACGTGGGAGGCGGTGTTGCCATCATTCAGGGTCCTGAAGCAGACACTGTTGAGGAACCTGAGGAGGACATTAGTGACGTGCAGACACTTGTTGATGATGATAAAGCCGATCGCAATTGGGAGCCGGGTGCAGAAGGGGCTTCATCATCATCAGGAGAAGAGGGTTGCAGGTTGCCTGTGAGGCAGCAGCTTAGCCAGCAAGGTGGTAGCATGGTTGGCAGTCAGCATGGTGGCAAGAGTGGAAATTCTGGAGCCAAATGTGCCTGGGGGAGACCACCTACTTCATGGCAGCCTACCTTCCCGGGAGGTAGTGGATCAGGGGTTCCTGGTGACAGCGGCAGTAGCAGTCAATTAGTACGGACTGTTGGTGGGAAAAGCGGTGTGGCAGTTTTTCAACAAGCATCCGGACGAGGTTAACATAGCCACATGCAGGATATGTCGGCAGAAGGTTAAGCGTGGCTAAGGTCCCAATGTTGGCACCACGGCCCTGAGTCAACATATGCTGTGCCACCATAAAGCGGCCTGGGAGAACCGTGGCTCCGATATAGTGGTCAAGACTGCTGCAAAACCCAGTGGCATGCCGCTCGCTTGTTTAGCTAGCCAAGGCTCCACCACCTCAGCCAAAGGGAGCTGTGTGTCATACCCTCCTTCTCTCGCTCCAGATACTCCTGCTCCTCCTACTTTTAGTCACTCATTCCGCCAACAATCCATCAGCGAAGCCATGTCCAAGAGACAACAGTATGCACCCACTCATCCAATGGTGCAGAAGCTGAATGTGCTCCTTTCCAAGTTGCTGGTGCTATAGTCCCTCCCTTTTCAAGTGGTGGACTCTGCACTGATGGCTGATGCACTGATGGCTTTTGATGAGAACTGATGGCTTGTGCCGAGCCGAGGTGGAGAGTGCCATTTATTTGCAAAGAAGGCAGTACCAGCCCTGTATAATTTTGTGGAAGAGAAGGTGGGCCAGTCCTTGAGCATGTTGGTGTGTACCAAAGTGCATGGCAGCGCTGGCGTCTGGAGCTATAACTGTGGTAAGGGACAATATATGTCCTTTATGGCTCACTGGGTGAATGTGGTTCCTGCACAGCCACAACACCAGCTTGGACAGGTCAAGCCGCTTCTTCCTCCAAGCTCTCAGGCCATTGGTCCTGTGACAGTGTGCGACTCCGCCTCCTCATCCTCCACATGTCCTCAGCCTCCACTGCCCAGACAAGTCTCAGTGCCCATTCAGCATACAATGGCGGTGTCATGCTGTTCTTCACATGGTTTGCCTTTGCGAACGGAGTCACTCAGGGAAGGAACTGCTAAAAGTTATTCATAAAGATATTGAAGCATGGCTTACTCCACGAAAACTGGAAATGGGAACCATGGTGACTGACCACGGGAAGAACATCTTGTCTGCACAGGGAAGGCTGAGCCATGCGCCCTGCATGGCACATGTGTTTAATCTGGTTGTCAAGCAGGTTCCTAAAGTGTACCCCCATTTGCAAGACATCCTAACAATGGGAAGGAAACTTTGCATGCACTTCAACCACTCAAACACCCTGCTGGAGTTGCAGCGTCAGAACGGTATCCCCCAACACAGTCTGATTTGCGACGTTTCCACATATTGGAATTCAACCCTCTGTAGGTTGGACCGACTGTACGAACAGAGAAAAGCCATCACCGATTTCTTGAAGATCCAAGCAGATAGGGGTAGTCCCCTGTTTAACTTCAATATAAACCAGTGGCAGCTCATACGTGAAACCTGCTGTTTGCTCGGGCCCTTTGAGCAAGTCACATTATTAGTAAGTCGCCAGGATTACGGGATGAACAATGTCATTCCACTGCTTCATTTCCTACAACACGTGTTGGAAAAGATGGCTGGTCAGGGCAATGGAGACGTGGCACCTACATCTCAGGGCCACATGAGCCCTGTGGGGGCTAAACTGGAGGAGGAGGAGGGGGAGGGGCACAGTGGAGCACAGTTTAGGTTTCACCAAAATGGGCGATGTTTCTAGTCATCTGACAGGAGAGGAGGAGCAGGAGCAGCCAAAGGAGCTAGAGGGTTATGAGGCGAGACAGAGGACCCAGACGCACCGTGGCAGTATGCTGCGGAGATGCAGGCAGGGAGTCCCTCTGAGTCACTTGCACAAATGGCACGATGCATGCTTACTTGCTTGTTTAGTGACCACTGAATTGTCACCATTTGGCAGCGGGATGACTTCTGGCTCTCCACCTTATTGGACCCTCGCTACTGCCACAAAATGGGATCATTTTTTATACCCAATGAGAGGGAGGACAAACTGACCTACTACAGAGACATTCTACATAATCAGTTGGCCGATTCCTATGGGCACCATCGTCCATCCTCTCGCAGATCTGACTCGGGGCGCCCTCTGCGCTCACCTTCCACTTCCATGGCTACTGGGGAGGGGTGGGGTGGCAGGAGCAGTACCAGCTCCATCAGCAGCAGCCTGAGTCTACAGTCGCTGATGAGTGCCTTTCTTCACCCGCATAGTAAAGCAACTCATCAGCAGCAGGTAGACTATGAGCAGGACCTGAACCAGCAGGTGGTGGCATGCCTTGGCATGACAATGCCAACACACCTTTAAGATCCGCTGGACTTCTGGGCAGCCAAACTTGATTTGTGGCCGCAACTAGCAGAGTTTGCCCTGGAAAAGCTGTCCTACCCAGCCAGTGGTATTATACACCGGCCATCAGAGCCGGTCGACCATGGTACCAAACCAAGAATCCACAAATATGGATAGTGCCAAACAGATTTAAGACGCTGCTCCCCTGTTACAAACATTCCTCCGCATCAGACCCTTTTTTCACCCAACTTCGTCACCAGGTACTGGTATTGCCACACATCGCACCAGTCTGTCACCAGGTCACTTTCAGGACTCTTAATGCTGCTGCTGCCACCTCCAGGCTGTGCCATTCAGCCACTATATGGTCTCCTCATGCTTCAACCAACTCCAAGCTGTCCCATTAAGCCACTATATGGTCTCCTCATGCTTCAGCCATAACCAGGCTGTGCCATTCAGCCACTATATTGTCTCCTCATGTTTCAGCCACCTCCAGGCTGTGGAATTCAGCAACTATATGGTCTTCTCATGCTTCAGCCACTATATGGTCTCCTCATGCTTCAGCAAATTTCAGGCTGTGCTATTCAGCCACTATATGGTCTCCTCATGCTTCAATCAATTCCAGGCTGTGCCATTCAGGCACTATATGGTCTCCTCATGCTTCAGCCACCTCCAGGGTGGGCTGTTTAGCCACTACGTGGTCTCCTCATGCTTCAGCCAATTCCAGGCTGTGGCATTCAGCCACTATATGATCTCCTCATGCTTCAGCCAATTCCAGGCTGTGCCATTCAGTCACTATATGGTCTCCTCATGCTTCAGCCAACTCCAGGCTGTGTTATTCAACCATTATGTGGTCTCCTCGTGCTTCAGCCAATTCCAGGCTGTGCCATTCAGCCACTCTATGGTCTCCTCATGCTTCTGCCAACTCAAGGCTGTGCCATTCAGCCACTATATGATCTCCTCATGTTTCAGCCACCTCCAGGCTGTGAAATTCAGCCACTATATGGTCTCCTCCTGCTTCAGACACTATATGGTCTCCTCATGCTTCAGCCAATTCCAGGCTGTGCCATTCAGCCACTATATGGTCTCCTCATGCTTCAGTCAATTCCAGGCTGTGCTATTCAGCTACTATATGGTCTCCTCATGCTTCAGCCACCTCTAGGCTGTGTTATTCAGCCATTATGTGGTCTCCTCATGCTTCAACCAATTCCAGGCTGTGCCATTCAGCCACTATATGGTCTCCTCATGCTTCAGCCAATTCCAGGCTGTGCCATTCAGCCACTATATGGTCTCCTCATGCTTCAGCCAACTCCAGGCTGTGTTATTCAACCATTATGTGGTCTCCTCGTGCTTCAGCCAATTCCAGGCTGTGCCATTCAGCCACTATATGGTCTTCTCATGCTTCAGCCAATTCCAGGCTGTGCCATTCAGCCACTCTATGGTCTCCTCATGCTTCAACCAACTCTAGGCCTGGGCCATTACCTAAAAATATTTTATGATAGCACTAGCTACCATAAATCTTCAATTTAAATTTTGGAATTCATCTTTCAATCTTAGGGATTGTGAAGCCCTATTGTCTACTCATGCTGCCGCCAGCTCCAGGCTGTGCCATTCCGCCACTATATGGTTTACTGATACAGCAGGGCCTGGTACATTACCTAAAAATATGTTATGGTAGAAGCAGCTACGAAAAATCTTCAATTTAACTTTTAAAATGTATATTTTAATGTTAAGGATTGTGAAGCCCTATTGGCTACTCATGCTGCTGCCAGCTCCAAGCTGTGTCATTCAGCCACTATATGGTTTACTGATGCTGCTGGGCCTGGGACATTACCTAAAAATATTTTATGGTTACACTAGCTACCATAAATCTTCAATTAAAATTTTCTAAAATATCTTTAATCTTCTCTATTGTGAGGCCCTACAGTCTTGTCAGGCTGTTGCCACCTCCAGACTGGGTCTTTCTGCCACTACATGGTCTCCTCGTGCTGCCGCCAATTCCAGGCTGTGCCATTCTTCCACATTATGGTCTCCTCATGCTGCTGCCACCTTTAGGCTCTGTTATTGTGCTCCATGTGACTCATTGTTAGATTGGGTTTTGAGGTCATACAGTATTAGTTCAAAGTAAACACCAGAACATTAAACTTGGGAATCTAATATAAATCTTAAATTTAAAGAAATCGATGTCATCTTTACAAGACTGAGGCCCTATGGTCGTTGACATCATATTACCTGTGGAATTATCACAAGAATCCAATGAAACTGCTTGGAGGGATAACAATGAACCATAACTGATTAAATGAAACATTCACACTTTCATAGTCAGTGGGGCGCTGAGAGGCAGAGGCTGGAACAGGTGGTATCTCGCCTGTCGGAGGACCGACAGCTCGATGCTCACCAGAATTGATACTCAAAAAATTAAAGTAAATTCAAATAAAATTACATAAAAATCTTTTTATTCTCTTCAATTTTGACACCATATGGTCTCCCTACTGCCACATCAACACTCTGCATCAGTGATTCGAATAGCAATGCCTGTAATCTGCACATCATACTGAATAACACTATTATTTCAGCACACTCCCTATGCGTGTTAGGACAAGTCAAAGCACTCTACACCCCTATTGAGGCTCTCAGTAGGCCAGAAATAGCCGTTTTTATTAGTGATTTGCCGAAAAAATATTCAACCTGAACCAAATTGTTTTAAAAAACTTCGGTGAATCGTCTGATTCTAATTTTAAAAAGTTCGCTCATCTCCAATAGCAACCAATCAGCTCACTTCTTTCTGTATTAACAAGGCCTCTACAAAATGGAAGATGCATTCTGATTGGTTGCTATGGGCAACTGGGCAACTTTTTCCTCTAGACAGGTTTTGATAAATCTCCCTATTAACTTGAAACTTGATACACATGTTACTAATATGTCAACTACAAATATAGGCGAGGGTCAGGGTTTTTGTTTAAACTCCCGTACAATTCTATTGGAAATATATGTTACTTCCTAACAGCTGGTGATATTTCGAAAATTCGAAAATAACTCACATGTTACTTATATGTCCATAGAAAATCCAAGAAGGAGAGAGCACACCACATAGCAAACCAAATAGGTGGAAAAATGCAAACATACGATACCGCAAGGTAACCGCTAGGAACGTCCGGACTCACTTCAATGGGTAAGCAGCACCTGCAGGGTGCATGCACAAGGTAAAGTACCAAAATATACAAAAACAAAGAGAAGCATGCACTCACCGCTGGTAAGCTGCAGCGGGCTCCGAGTCCGGGATCACCATGGCATAGACGTAGACGGTAAGGGGCGCTCAGAGGCTACGCCGGCTGTTTCGGATATAGGAACGTCCTTCTTCCGGCCTTCTTAGGCCGGAAGAAGGACGTTCCTATGTCCGAAACAGCCGACGTAGCCTCTGAGCACCCCTTATTGTCTACGTCTATGCCGTGGTGATCCCAGACTCGGAGCCCGCAGCAGCTTACCAGCGGTGAGTGCATGCTTATCTTTGTTTTTGTACATGTTACTTATATGTAAACTAGAAATATAGGATAGTTAATTTAACCCTAACCTACCCCCATTTGCAAGGGTCAGGGATTTTGTTTAATGTCCCATGCAAATCTATGGGGAATGTATGTTCCAGCATAACTTCCGTACTGCTGGAGATATTTTGATAATACTTGGTCACATGTTACTTATATGTATATATATAGTTCAATTAACCGTAACCTACCACTTTATGTGAAGAATGGGGTTTTTGTTTCCAGTCTCATGCAAGTATAAGGGACTTCTGGTACATTACTCCACAAGCTCAAAATTGCATCTCCTGGTGAATGCGTCAGTCCGGCTGGCAAGCCACACTTTCCCTGCATGCCATACCCCATCTTGTAAAGACATGCTCACTCTTTAGGGACACCCCTTTTATTTTCTACCCTTTTTGTGTATCAGTCTGGCTTGCAAATCACGCCAACTCCCACAAACCCCTGCCCCTTCTATTTTTGGCTTACAATATTTTCATCACAACACTACCCCAGATATGACAAGATATGAGGATGGAATATGGGGATGGGATATGAGGAGGGGATATGAGGACAAAATATCAGGACTGGATATGATGTAGGGATATGAGGACGGGATATAAGGACGGAATATGAGGTTAGAATATGTGGACGGCATATGAAGATGGGATATGAAGTCGGGATATGAAGACAAAATAAGAGGACGGGATATGAGGTTGGGATATGGGAACAGGATAGGAGGACAAAATATCAGGATGGGATATAAGGTTGGGATATGAGGCCGGGATATCAGGATGGGAAATGAGGATTGGACATAAGGACAGGATATGAGGTCAAAATATGAGGAGAGGATTTGGGGTCGGGATATGAGGAGGGAATTTGGGGTTGGGATATGAGGAGGAAACATGGGGTCAGGATATGAGGACGGGATATGAGGACAATAGCTTCCTCCTTTGTTGCCTTTCCTCCTCCACATGGATTAGGTTGGAAAATCCGGGCAACGCCAGATACTCAGCTAGTAATTTATAAATCTCCCTATTTCTGCTTTCAGATAAGTTTTCACTTGTTTTGTTTTTGTTTTGCAAAAACACCAATAAAATTACAGTATACAAATGCAGCACATTTTTTTTTTGTGTTTGTGTGATAAAACTCTGTGGCCAGATGTTAGCTGAAAGTGGATAGGGTTTTATGAAACACCAAACCCACTTGCCATTTCTTTGGCGTTTTTTGATTCATCTTTGGAAGTTTTCTTTCCAGGTCAAAAAAATGTCAGAGAAAGAGAAAGAGAACAGCCTATATTCTTATTGTTTAGTAGAATTCTATAAATTACAATATTTATCAGGGCATTTATTTGTTATATATATATATATATCACTTTCTTCAGAGTTAGACCATTTTCACATAATGGGATTTCCGATAAACAGGTCAATTGTTTCTGCAGATTCTGGTTGGAAATGCATTGCTTTCTATGAAGATGGTGCATTTCCAAGGGGTCCTAGTGCTGTTGGAACAAGCAAATGTGCGGTATTTCCGTCCATGTTAATACAGTACATAAAAGAAATACCGATGTACACCAGCCAAGGGGAGCAAAAGGACACTCTTTTAGCTTGCATCAGGTAAATGGTAACCTATGGATACAATTAAAGGATAAACTTAATCTGCCAGTTGCATTTCAATTTTCAAACTGCTCAAACTGTCATACCTATAGCTTTTAGGACAAGGATACATTTTCGGGCAGAATCTGGCTGAAAAATGGAATCAATGGGGGACATGTATCAAAGATTTTACCCCTGTTCTGTGTGTATTTTTTGGCGCAAAATTTTGCGCAAGCCCTTTTTTTGCGCAATTTTTTTGCGCACGTTTTGGTAGAGCATGTCCTCCAGATGTGGCTGAATCAGGGTACCTTGGAGTGACATCTATAGTACATCTATAGTATTTATTAACTGCGTACTTTTTTTTTACACCAAAAATTTTGCCGCAAGAGCTGTTTTTTTTGCGCAAATATAAGCCATCTTGGACTTAACGTAGCAAGATGCTCTAAATCATCGATTCTATTTTCCAAAGAGTGGATTTAGGAGATTACTATATTTACCCGCAATTTATGAAGCTCATTGCGCTTGATTGATAAATTTAGCACTTCTGCACATAATTTAGAATTCGGGAAAAGGGGTAAAATGCTTCTACCATACACAAATAATGATACATGTCCCCAATGAGTTTTTCCTGCATTGTGCACTCAATGGATTTTTCACGGTGAGAACATCTGCTGCTGGGAGTTTTTCAAACGGACATTTCACAAAAAAATGCCATGTTAATATACCCTAACCCTCTCTTTTTGCCTTTTGGGCATGGGGTTGTCTTATTTAAAATTGGAGCTAATAACATGTAATTTTGTAGATCCTATTTCAGAACAATGGCTGGAAATCTTTTTATTTTCTGTTTTAGGGTACGTTCACACGTACGCAGATTTGATGCGCAGGATTTTCTGCTGCAGATTTCAATTTAATCTAAATCTGCAGTTACAAATCCTGCGCATCAAATCTGTGCAGAATCCTGTACGTGTGAACGCACCCTAAAGTTAGTTTATTCAATAAATATATCTACCACAACATTATCTTCTAATTTTACCACATATAGCATGGGTGTAACAATGCTGGTTTGTTACTAGTGTGCAGGCCTTGGCTTCAGCAATAGCTTCCAGTACTAAGATACCCCCAGGGTTTATGGTAAGGGAAAAAAAAAACAAGAACAAAATGACAACTTACTGTTAGATTAATAGAACTGGAGATTGTGATATGATGGATGAACCAACTGGATAATAAATAAGAGCCAAGACGGGTCTAACAAGACAACAGAAGAAAACACTGAGCATCTTTCTCTCTCTATCCCTCCCATTCGCCCTGACCTATTCTGACAAGGAAACTAGCCTGCCATAATTCTGGACTAAGAATGCAGAGAAAAGCAGATGGCACTGGGACCCTAGAAAAACAGCAAAGAAAAAATGGTGAAACTCTTAAGAAAAACTCATAAGCAAAGACTTTATAACCTCCAAATAACAAAATCAGGATTACATGAACAGGGAACTGGAAAACAGACAATACTGCTCCAAAGCATGTGCATAAACCTTGGCCAAACATACCGTTATAGTTTGCATTGGATTGACAGATCCTTGATCCTTATAAAGACTAACAATTGCAACCACACATCCTGACCTAAGGAATTACATGTCTCAAAACTGTCTCAGCGCTAGTAAAAATGATTTCTGCTATCTGTAACAATGGGCAATGATATGCATAAACTTCTTTACACTAGGGGTTCCTCAACTATCCAGAACACTGTCTTGTCCCTGCAGCAATTGCCTGTGTGTCTCTGTGCCAAGACAAAATACAAGAAGTGTAGGCGGAACAAGCAGGACTTTCAGTTGTCAGCTCTGAGGAGTGAAGGAGGCCGTTCCTACATGAGATTTGAGGGCAAGCATCATGCTTATCCAAGGTACATGTAATATCAGCAACATAAGGAAGGGAATTAGGAGCCGTAACAGGATGAAAACCAGAATTTAAACATGTCTCACTTTCGCTTCAGTACTTTAGGCTATATAGCCGTTTCTGAAATGTGCTGTAATAGACAAATCTTGATGACATTTTCCTTACATTAGACCCCATGTAGTGACCTGTCTATTTTATAATAAAGCCACTAATAATAAAGAACATCTGTATGTATGTACTTATGAATGTATATATTAGCTATGCAAGTGTGTGCATGTGTGTGTGTTTAGTTCAGATCCAGTTTCATCCATCATTTTCCATACATATATGATCACCACACATGCAAGATCATCACACTTTTTAACTTTATGGCACACAAACAATTCCCATAGATGAAAGACAGTGCAACACATCTCATTGGGGGACATTTACTAATCTAGTCTATTCTGGGTATGCTTATAGACCAGCGTATGTGGTAGTCTCCTGTCTATTGTGCTCCTAATTTATCAAAGGTCTCACAGCCCTTGATAAATTCTGTGCTCAGACTTTAGGGTCTACAGCTTAAACTGCATTTAGACCTGCTCCAACATGGTCTGACATTTCAGTGTATTTTGGGCAGATGCGACTTGTCGCACAAAAGTCACACTTGATAAATTCAGCACCAATGCATTTTCCAATGCATTTCCGTTTGAAATAGACTTGCATGCATCATGTTCTAAAAATCCTCTACAGCAAAAGTTGCAGAAAAGTCGCACATATTTAGACTGAGACTTTCTGTGAGACAAATTTAGACAGGAAAAAACAGTCTAAATCCTTTGATAAATCTCCCCCATTGTATTTGTTAAGAGAGCAGATAAAGTCTATCAGACCTTCAGGTTATCATAGGCATTATTCAGACAAGTGCGTTTGTGATTAATTACATTTACACACAGTTCAGACATAGTTCTTACAGAAGTCTTTTTTCTTTTCTAAATTATTCATTTATATTCAGTACAGCATTTTCATGTGCTGAAGGCTGAAGGTGTTACAGACCTCCACTTCAGACCAGAAGCGATGTTTCGAGGGGACCACCCCCTTACTCATGCGTCTAAGAGGACTGAACAATTGAAAGTTGTGTGAGCACACATTTACTAACTTTATAAATCTTATCCCCTATTCGTCATGCCCCTTCCCATAGACATTAATGGAGGGGGCATGGTTTGAAATCACAAGAGGGCATGGCGTGAGGTCACATCTCCTCTCGGAAACCCAGCGTTTCCGAGACTGGAGCAGCAGATTTCTATTTATAACTGATAAGAATCAGATACTGAAACATGTTCTGTCTTACAATCGGTTAAATTTTTTTATTGACATTCTTTTTTCTTTCTTTTACTTCTTATGTATGTTATTATGGGAATTTTATTTGGGAGTTAAGCAGGCATGGGATAGGCATAAGCCTATTCTTAATATAAGATAGAGCCAAAGACTATTGATAGTATTCAGAATATTGGGTAAACTAGATTCTATGGTATGGCAATATTGCCTGAGCTTCTGCTCTGCTATGTTAAAATGATTTAGTAGAATTGAGCGAACGTTCAAAAGTTTTGTTAACCAGGATGCAGGACTTTTCAAAAAAAGTTTAGCTTGAAGCGAACAGGTTCTACACAAATCAAAATAAATAATCCTTAAAACAGATGTATAACATGTACAATACAAATAAAGAAACATAGCCGCACATCCACCATTTGCATTTTGATCTACTTGCTTCTCAGCATAATTTAAAAAACTAACAGGTTGTTAGTATACATTTTGATCAAAAAGTACAGGCCCACTTGCCACGTCAAGGCCCCCTAGTTAGAGTGGGTCCCTAACCTAACACTGGCATAGTGCCGGGCGGCGACCACTGCCTCCGAGACACCATGCCCACAGGTGGAATGACCCAGTGGCCAGGCAGCCCCACTGCGGCCCGACCAATCCCCTGGCTTTGGGCCGCACCACCCCACAGACAAAGCATCACAGAAACAATGGCCGCCACAGAGAACCACACCAGTTATAACACTTACCATGTGCTCCATACCAGAGGGCTAGGAGAAGGTGTATGTAATGTAGGGAGGAAGGAGGAAACCCCTATGCAGTCTTCTGCTAATTTAAAACGCATGGGCCTAATGGGTGGAGTGGAGTGCTGGCCATGGAAGAAGGGAGAGACTGCAAATGTACAACACAAATAGAGAAACATAGCCGCACATCCACCATTTGCATTTTGATCTACTTGCTTCTCAGCATAATTAGAAAAAAACTAACAGGTTGTTAGTATACAGTGTTCACACTGGTGTAGTTATCTGTGGCGGCCATTGTTTCTGTGATGCTTTGTCTGTGGGGTGGTGCGGCCCAAGGCAAGGGGCTTGGTCGGGCAGCAGTGGGGCTGCCTGGCCACTGGGTCGTTCCCCCTGAGAGCATGGTGTCGCGGAGGCAGTGGTCGCAGCCCGGCGCTATGCCAGTGTTAGGTTAGGGACCCACCTGACTAGGTGGCCTTGACGTGGTGAGTGGGCTTGTACTTTTTGATCAGAATGTATACTAACAGCCTGTTAGTTTTTTTTAATTATGCTGAGAAGCAAGTAGATGAAAATACATATGGTGGATGTGCGGCTGTGTTTCTCTATTTGTGTTGTACATTTGCAGTCTCTCCCTTCTTCCATGGCCAGCACTCCACTCCCCCCATTCGGCTCAGGCGTTTTAAATTAGCAGATTGTACAGATGTATAACATGGCCTAAGAGCTCTAAAGAGCTGTATAACACTGCCAGGGTCACCTAGCAATGTATTCTAATAATTGGTATTAAGGCTAAGTTAATGTCAAAGTAAAAGTGACATGCAGAAACCCATGGTAACTAACAGCTTGTTTAAAAACACACAGCTAGCAAATTTTATATGCATATTAACACTAAAACAAAGGTTCACAAAGTATCTCTGGTTGCTGGTAGATGCCTTCATGTGTTAAAAATGCACAAGGAGGTATTGGAAGATGCAATGACTTTTTTCAAGCATCCTAAAAATCTTTTGTATGAAAAATCGAAAAAAAAAATATCCCTTTTTTGGGTGATTATGGGTTGTGTATGTGTAGGCACGACTGTTAGTAGTAGCAGCAAGATTGATAGTGGACTGCTGGAAGTTGTAGCCAGCGTAGAGAAGGTAGTGGTGTACTGGTGGAATTTGTAGAAGTCAGCGTACAGCAGGCAGTAGTGTACTGGTTGAAGTGGTAGTAGCCAGAGCACAAAAAGCAGTGGTGGACTGGTGGTGGTTGTAGTAACCAGCAGACAACAGGCAGTGGTGGACTGGTGGTAGTTGTAGTAGCCAGCAGGCAGTAGTAGACTGGAGAGAACTGTAGTAGCCAGTGAAAATTAGGCGATTGTGGACTGGAAGGAGTTGCTGTAGCCAGCGGACAGCAGGGGTGGTAGTAGTAATATCTCATCAGTGGCATTTGGCACAGTTTTTAATTCCTCACTAATGTATGCCTGATTCAGGAATTCTCCAGAGAAGGATAGGTTTGCCATGGCAATTTGTTCCTGCTCTGGACAGTTTCTGACATGGACAGAGGTGTCAGCAGAGAGCACTGTGGACGGAGTACTATTTTTAAATAGAAGTAATTTACAAATTACTGTTTATTTTTCTGGTCCCAGTTGATTTAAAAAAAAAAAAAATTCCACTGGAGTACTCCATTAAAGACAGTATTGCCAGAACCTGAGCTGGTCAGACCAGCAGGCCTATGTCTATTACGTTTGACAGGTTTTCTGGCCCTTCCTCAGTTACACCTCTTTTGCTGACAATACCACTACCTACCTGCTCTGAACATGTCCCCTCTTACTTACCAGGTTCACACACCTTGTCCATCACTAGAGATGTAGCGAATTGTTCGCCGGCAAACCGTTCCCGGCGAATTTAACATGTTCGCGTTCGCCTCACCGGGCGAACATATGTGAAGTTCGATCCGCCCCCTATACTTTAACATTGCGGTAAACTTTGACCCTGTGAGTCAGCGTCAGCAGACACATTACAGCCAATCAGCAGCAGTCCCTCCCTTCCAGACCCTCCTACCTCTTGCACGGATGCCATTTTACCCTAATTCGGCATGCTGCAGGCTTAGGAAGAGGAGGGTCAGAGAAGCTGCTCCTGCTGTATAGGGAAAGCGATAGCTAGGTTGCTGCTAGGTGGTGTATTCAGGGTCCAGTTTACTCCTAAAGCACTAGTGTAACATCTGCTTTAAGGACAGCACCAAAAAAAGCCCTTTTTAGGGCTCAAATATCAGTCCGCGTGTCTTGCAACAGTTGGAGGCACCCTGATCGGGAGGGAACCGCTGGTTAAAAGGGGTACTAGAAAAAAAAACTTAAGTTCCTTCAAGCAACTAACTACTACAGTATTGAAAGGGCTGAAAGATATCAGTCCGTGTATCTTGCAACAGCTGGAGGCACCCTGGTTGGGAGGGAACCGCTGGTTCAAAGGGGTACTCCAGTATAAAACTTTAGTTCCTTCAAGCAACTAACTACTACAGTATTCAAAGGGCTGAAAGATATCAGTCCGTGTGTTTTGCAACAGCTGGAGGCACCCTGGTTGGGGACCACTGCTTAAAAGGGGAACTCCGCTGGCAAGCTTTTTTCTTTAAAGCAACTAACTACTACAGTATTTAAAGGGCTGGGCTGAAATATATCAGTCCGTGTGTTTTGCAACAGCTGGAGGCACCCTGGTTGGGGACCACTGCTTAAAAGGGGAACTCTGCTGGCAAGCTTTTTTTCTTTAAAGCAACTAACTATTACAGTATTCAAAGGGCTGAAATATATCAGTCTGTGTGTTTTGCAACAGCTGGAGGGACCCTGGTTGGGGACCACTGCTTAAAAGGGGAACTCTGCTGGCAAGCTTTTTAGTTCATTGTCACACTAGTGCAAATCATATTTGGTGTGACAGTTGTGCAAATAAAAAAAAAGACATACCTTTTTTGTCTGTTAATTAAAACCAGTCACTGTCAGTTCACGTCACAGTTGCCAGTTTTTTTTGCCTGCAGGGCAAATTGTGTCACCCTTGTGCAAATCACATTTGGTGTGACAGACGTGTAAATAAAAAAATAAAAAAAACTTTTTGGGCTGTTAAATAAAACCAGTCACTGTCAGTTCACGTCACACCATTATTGCCAGAGGATGTAGTTAACAGGGATATGTCTCAGTCAGGCAGTATTACACACATGGATGTACGGTGTGATGATGATGTTGTACCTGCTGCTGCTTCCTTTCTTGAGGTGTCATATAGCGGTGAAGGTGTTGATGATGACGATGTGTCCGTGGATGCCACGTGGGTGCCCACTAGAAGAGAAGAAGAGGGGGAAAGTTCAGATGGGGAGACAGAGAGGAGGAGGAGACGAGTTGGAAGCAGGGGGAGGTCGTCGCAAGGAGCTAGTGGCACAGTCAGATAGCATGCATCGGCACCCGGGGTCAGCCAAACGGGACGCCATTTAACGCATGCTGTTGCCACCACCAGAATGCCGTCATCGCATAGCTCAGCAGTGTGGCATTTTTTGTGTGTGTCTGCCTCTGACAACAGCGAGGCAATTTGCAACCTGTGCCAGAAGAAACTGAGTTGTAGGAAGTCCAACACCCACCTAGGCACAACTGCTTTGCGAAGGCACATGATGTCACATCACAAATGCCTATGGGATCAACACGTCAGTACAAGCAGCACACAAAGTCAAAGCCGCCATTCTCCTCCTGGTCCAGCATCTTCAGCAAGGTCAACCACTGCTGCCCTCCTTGCCCCCTCTCAACCATCCGCCTCTCCGTCTCTCGCCTTGAGCAGTCCCTGCTCATCTGCCCATAGTCAGGTGTCTGTCAAGGAGATGTTTGAGCACAAGAAGCCAATGTCTGAAAGTCACCCCCTAGCCCGGTGTCTGACAGCTGGCTTGTCGGAACTGCTAGCCCGCCAGCTTTTACCATACAAGCTGGTGGAGTCTGAGGCCTTTAAAAAATTCATAGCCATTGCGACACCGCAGTGGAAGGCACCCGGACAAATTTTTTTTGCACAATAGGCAATCCCCAACCTTTACTCCATTGTGCAAAAGGAAGTTATGGCATGTCTGGCACACAGTGTAGGGGCAAGGGTCCATCTGACCACTGATACCTGGTCTGCAAAGCATAGTCAGGGCAGGTATATCACCTACACTGTGCATTGGGTAAACCTGGTGACGGCTGCCAAGCATGGAATGCGTGGCTCTGGAGAGGAGTTGGTGACACCGCCACGACTTGCAGGCAGGCCTGCTGCCACCTCCTCTACTCCTCCTACTCCATCCTCTTCCATAACATCCTCGGTCGAGTCCTCTTCCACTGCTGCGTCTTGCTCCACATCACCGGCACCCCCCCAGCTCCCCAGATTCCACATCCCAGATACGGCAGTGTCACGCCATCTTGGGGTTGACTTGCCTCAAAGTGGAGAGTCGCACCAGCGCTCCTGTCGGCCCTGAACGCACAGGTGGACCAGTGGCTGACTCCGCACCAAATGGAGATCGGCAAGGTGGTTTGTGAGAACGCATCAAATTTGTTGGCGGCATTGAGGTTGGGCAAGTTGACACATCTGCCGTGCATGGCACATGTGTGTAATCTGATTGTACAATGCTTTGTGCTCAAGTACCCAGGCTTACAGGATGTCCTGAAGCAGTCCAGGAAGGTGTGTGGCCATTTCAGGTGTTCCTACACGGCATTGGCGCACTTGTCAGATATCCAGCAGAGAAACAACATGAGGCGCTTTATTGACAGTCCGACACGTTGGAATTCAACACTCCTAATGTTCGACCGCCTGCTCCAACAAGAAAAAGCCGTCAACGAATATTTGTATGACCGGGGTGCTAGGACATCATCTGTGGAGCTGGGAATTTTTTTGCCACGTTACTGTAGGCTCAAGCGCAATGCCTGTAGGCTCATGCATCCTTTTGAGGAGGTGACAAACCTGGTCAGTTGCACCGAAGGCACCATCAGCGACATCATACAATTTGTTTTCTTCCTGGAGCGTGCCCTGCGAAGAGTTCTGGATCAGGCAGTAGATGAGCGTGAAGAGGAAGAGTTGTGGACACCATCACCACCAGAAACAGCCTTATCAGCATCGCTTGCTGGACCTGCAGCAACGCTGGAAGAGGATTGTGAGGAAGAGGAGTCAGGAGGAGGAATGTGGCTTTGAAGAGGAGGAGGAAGACCAACTACAGCAGGCATCCCAGGGTGCTCCTTCTCACCTGGTTCCTGTGGTGTTGTACGTGGCTGGGGGGAAGAATATTATACCTTCCCTGACATCAGTGAGGACGAGGAAGGGGACATGAGTAGCTCGGCATCTGTCCTTGTGCAAATGGGGTCTTTCATGCTGTCGTGCCTGTTGAGGGACCCTCATATAAAAAGGATGAAGGAGAATGACCTGTACTGGGTTTCCACGCTACTAGACCCCCGGTATAAACATAAAGTGCCTGACATGTTACCGCATTACAGCAAGGCGGAAATGATTCAGCAGGTCCAAAATAAATTAAGAAGTATGCTATACACAGCGTATAAGGGTCATGTCACAGCACAACAGGGATCTAACAGGGGAAGAGGTGAAAGTAATCCTCCTCCTCCTCCCATGAACACGCCGGCAAGGACAGGATGCTTTACAGACATGCTGTTGATGGAGGACATGCAGAGCTTTTTAAGTCCTACGCATCGCCACAGCCCTTTGGGGTCCACCATCAGAGAACGACTTGATCAACAGGTAGCAGACTACCTGGCCTTAACCACAGATATCGACACTCTGAGGAGCGATGAACCCCTTGACTACTGGGTGTGCCGGCTTGACCTGTGGCTTGAGCTATCCCAATTTACGCTCAAACTTCTGGCCTGTCCCTCTTCAAGTGTCCTGTCAGAAAGGACCTTCAGTGCAGCAGGAGGTATTGTCACTGAGAAGAGGAGTCGCCTTGGTCAAAAAAGTCTGGATTACCTCACCTTTCTTAAGATGAATGAGGGATGGATCCCGAAGGGACTGACACTGGGCGATACATTTGACTGAACAAGGACTGATCAGATGAGCTGACTTGGGCTAAAAATGGTCCACACGCTGATGTATTTGAACTCTGAATGCCGGATGACTTGAGTGACTTATCCGCCACCAAGTAGGGTTCAAGCCACAATGTTTTAGGGCATTTTCTGCATGGCGAAACAAACAGAAATTTTCTGGCTGCTGCTACAGCAGCGGCTGCGACAATACCAAATTTTCATCCATGTGTACATGCCTAATTTTTCTGGCCTCTGCTGTTATGGTGCTGCAATTTTTCTGGCCACTGCTACAGCTGCTACAGCTGCGACAATACCCAATTTTTCATCCATGTGTACATGCCTAATTTTTCTGGCCTCTGCTGCTGCACTTGTTATGGTGCTGCAATTTTTCTGGCCGCTGCTACAGCTGCGACTGCGACAATGCCCAATTTTTCATCTATGTGTACATGCCTAATTTTTCTGGCCTCTGCTGCTGCTCTTGTTATGGGGCTGCAATTTTTCTGGCCGCTGCTACAGCTGCGACTGCGACAATACCCAATTTTTCATCCATGTGTACATGCCTAATTTTTCTGGTACTCTCTACTGACATCTCTGTCCATTTTAGCAACCGTGGATATTAGATGTATGCTAAGGGTAGCATGGTGGCTCAGAGGTTAGCACTGCTGCCTTGCAGCGCTGGGGCCTTGGGTTCAAATCCCCCTATGTGCTGCCTAATATGGGGGAATCGTATGTGCTGCCTAAAGGGGAGTTCTAACTATGTGCTGCCTAACATGGGGGAATCTATGTGCTGCCTAATTTGGGGGAATCTTATGTGCTGCCTAAAGGGGCACTCTAACTATGTGCTGCCTAAAGGGGGGATCTAACTATGTGATGCCTAAAAGGGGGCTCTATGTTCTGGCTAAAGCACGTTATTCCAAACCATTTAGGAATGTTAGGTGATTTATGCCCTTTATGGATTAAAACCAGACTCTGCATCAACTATGTAATTTTCCATGGGAGTTTTGAGATGGATCCCCCTCCGGCACGTCACAGTCCAGGTGTTAGTCCCCTTAAAACAACTTTTAAATCACTATTGTGCCCAGAAAGAGTGCCCTGTGGGTTTTAAAATTTGCCTGCCCATTGTAGTCGGTTCGCGAACTTTTGCGGAAGTTCGCAGTTCGCGAACCGAAAATTTTATGTTCGCGACATCACCATCCATCACTTTATAGTCATTTTTTAAATTCCTCCTCATCGTCCACACCACTCCTCCCTGCATGAACTTATTATTTTCCCCCTCAGCATATCCACCATGATGCCTTAAAGTATCGCCACCACACCTACCACCACAAGTCACATTAGTGCAAAGACAGAAAGGAAGGGAAAGACTATCTAGGACAGAAGTTTCCACTGCGCTGTGTAACTGTAGATGATGACTCAACGTCATATTGTCAGATTCTTCCTCTTCCTGAGAAGACCTTAAATGAGTCAACCAGTCCACAAGGGCTGTACTATCTTCCGAAACCACACAACCCCTGGAAGACAGTATGGACTTTTGCTTGCTGGCTGGGCTGCTACTGCTACAAGGCACTTAACTTCTGCTGCTACCTGTACTGGTGCTGGTACTTCCATTAGCATTTTCTGTCGCAGAGGACATGGCAGGGGTGTTCTGTCCTCTACCCCATCAACAATTCCTTTACTAGGCATATTTTTTATCGTAAAAAAAAAATATATTTTTATATTTTTGGCATGATTTGTCGCTCAAATACTAGTCATCTTTCACTCTCAACACTAGAAATGCATATTTATGTTTAACCAAGCTACAAATGCTATGTTTTTTGTTTAACTAAACTCAGAAAATACACCTTACTTGGCCTTAGATGGCTATTCCACGTTGACTCTGAATACTTTTAAATGTGTAGTTATGTTGAACCCAGGTAGAAATATTGCATAAAACTTCAGATATCAGCCAGTGGTAATACAAAGTCATCTTTATTGGAATAAATGTAAAATCTGCTAGGCTCACGGCACAGCCAGGTAAAAACATGGAGGGGCACAGGGAGACAAGCTCCTACCTTAACCCCTTCTTTACCACCAATGGATCAAACCAGTACAACAAACATATACAAAACCTTTAGTGTGAATATAATCAAAGTGTACAGAAATGCCTGGGAAAAAACATAAAAACTAGAAATAAGTACATGAGGAACAGCACATCATAAAGCACCTAATGATTGATTGGTAAGGACTAGTGTTGAGCGGCATAGGCCATATTCGAATTCGCGAATATATGGACGAATATTCGTCATATTCGCGAATATTCGCATATCCGTAATATGCTCATTTTATTTTCGCATACGCGAATATTCGCGCGTGCGAAAATTAACATATGCGAAAATTTACATATACAAAAATTTACATAAGTGAAAATTCGCACATGCGAAAATTAGCATATGCATATTTTCGCATATGCGAACATTCGCGCACCAGTCTCACACAGTAGTATTAGAGCCTTCTTACACCACATAAGCTGGAAGTAGAGAGGGGTGATCACTGTGATGTGTACTGTAAAAAAAAAAAAAAAAAAAAAAAAAACGAATATTCGTAATTACGAATATATAGCGCTATATTCGCGAATATTCGCGAATTCGCGAATATGCGATATTCGCGAATAAAATTCGAATTGCGAATATTCGCGAGCAACACTAGTAAGGACAGAAAGAACAGTGATATTCAATAATGGAAAATGAAATCCTTTCTGTAGTTTAAACCTGATGGCTGCAAAGTCTGTAGTGCATAAAGCCAATATATTTCCCTATTGAGCAGAAGTTTCAGATGATCCCACCTCGTAAGAGTTTACGGAAAAATTACGCTCTATGTAATGAAAGGGAAGGCAAGTCTCCAGAGTGAACATCTTGAAAGTGTCGTGACACACCAGAGATGTTCACACTGTGCGGATTCTGAGATGCCCGTATGTGTTCCCGAATTCTTTCCTTTAAAGGGCGTTTTGTGCTGCCGATATAGGACGCATTGCAACTACTGCAAGGCATTCTGTATGCTACAAATGAGGACTGGCAATTCATGAAGGAGTGTACAAGAAAGCTTTTGTTAAAATCATTAGTGGGAATGACTTGGTTTTAGATGCAAATCTACAAACAACACGTGGTAATCCATGTGATAATAGGCTGCCCAAGGTAGGTGCTTGTCTTGAAGAAAAATGATACCCTTTGTGTACAAATCTATGTAACAAAGGGTCCTGACATAACAAAGGTAAGTATTTTTTTTACGATTGAAATCCCCTCAGGATATTCAACACTGTAATTGGTCACAAAGGTAATTTTATCTTCCTGATTATGAGTATATTTCCATTTTTTGTTATTGTAATGTGGAATGAGAAGGTTACTCCTATCTTTGGACATAACCCTGGACATTGCTCTATTTAATAACCGGGAGGGAAAAACTCCTATTTCTCAGGCATTCACACACCATTGTAGATTACTTTTGGAAAAGCTCAAAAGATGAGCAATTCCTTCTAGGAAGAATCAGCTCAACCACAGGAACAGCTCAAATAGTGTGCAGAGGGTGGCATGACTCTGCTCTTAATAGGGATTTATCTGCACTAGGTTTACGGTAGGTGGAAGTCTGAATACGGGAATTAATTGCAGTTAATAGAATGTCCAGAAACGGAACTTGTATAGGATCCCAAGAAAAAGTAAACCACAAGTTATGGGGGTTATTGTTGATGTACTGTACAAATTTGCTGCTTTTGCCTCAGAAGAAGACCACACTATTACTACATTATCTACATATTGACTTAAATAAATGATGTTTTCTCTGAAGGGGTTTTCATCACAAAACACATATTAAAGTTCCCATAAGAAAATGTAGATATTAGCCACTGATGGTGAGGACTTTGCACCCATAGGCGCTGGTTTTCTGGATGAAAAAATCCCCATCAAAAGAAAATTATGGGAAAGTATGTACTGAAGAGCTTCTAGTATGAACAACTGGAAATCACTGCTATTGAACAGAACAACTAGACATAATATTTATTCCTGTATTCAGACTTCCACCTACCGTTAGCCTAGTGCAGGTAATTCTCTATTAAGAGCAGGAGCCGCAGGCGCTGCAGAGCTTCTGATCCCCATCCCTTCTGATCAGAACAGAGGCCCTGTGCCCACGGCTCACTGGCTTTCAGTGCTTGCAGGGGGAGGTGACAGCTTCCGTTTTCTGATCAGAACAGAAGCCTGGCGCCCGCGGCTCACTAATCATTCATTTCCCGACTTGGGGAGGACGTGCAGCGCTGCGGCCAGCAGTGTGGCTCACAGGAGGAGAAGCAGAGCAGGACCTGTGGGTAACATATGATTAGTTCCCCGATGTGGGGACAGAGCGCTGAAGCTAATAATTAAATTGGGGGTTGGGGGGTGGCCCGACTGGTATTGCGGTATATGAAATAGGGATTACTTACAGATAATCTGTTTTTCGAGAACCCATGACAGCACCCCTGGAGAGGACCTCCCACTGTGGGACAAGAAACCTGGATATAAATTTGGACCTCCTTCCTCTCCACCCTCAGTTCAATCATAAAGTACTCCTACGGAGCAGGAAGTAGAACAACATGCACAGAGAAAACACAATAAAATATGCACCAAAAAAAATAAAAAAAAGGGAGGGATATACGAGGGGTGCTGTCATAGATTCTTGAAAAACAGATTGCCAGTAAGTAATCCATATTTACCCTATCACCCATGACAGCACCCCTGGAGACTAGAATAGAATCAACTAGGGGGGGGACAGCAGCCTGAAGAACGTTGCGACTGAAACTTAGATTGGCAACTGGTTCCAGGTGCAACCTGTAATGCTTCAGGAAGGTATGTCTAGATGACCAGGTGGCTGCCCTTCATATTTGGTCTATGGATGCATCAGCCTTTTCCACCCAAGATGTTGCAACTGCCCTTGTGGTGTGAGCTTTAAAGAAAGAAAGGGGATCCTGATTTTTTTCCTCATAGGCCATGTTAATAGCAAGCTTAATCCACCTACTAATGGTGGATCTAGAGGCAGCTTCACCCCTATTAGGGCAGGAAAACTGTAAAAGAAGGTTTTCAGATGTACGAACACTCTTAGTAGAATCAATATTTTCCTAGATTGTGGAAAAGCTTTTCTCTATCATTGGAAGGTTTGTCACAGAAGGAAGGGAGAATAATGTCTTGATTTTGGTGAAAATCAGACACCACATTACGCAAGAAATGTGGCAAAGTTCTCATTATTACCCTGTCATCAAGAATTTTGGTATAAGGAAAAAAGGCAGAAAGGGCATGTAATTCCCCCACCCTTCTTGCTTTGGTGATGGCCAAGAGAAAAGCTAGTTTGATTGTTAACAATTTAATAGAGACAGACTCTAGGGCTCAAACGGAGATGTCATGAGGGCATCTAGAACTAAAGTGAGATCCCATGGAGGAATTAATGATCTAGCTCATGATTTAGCTTAATAAGGGGTTGGTCGGCCAATTTAAAATTTAGGAAGGAACTCAGGGCAGAGATTTGGACTTTGAAGGTACTTGGACTAAGGCCTAACTCAAGCTCTCTCTGAAGAAAACTAAGAACAATAGGGACATCCTCCATCCCCTGCATCCTACATCCCTTTATCTGCGGTCTGGATGCTGAAAGGTTAATCCTTAAGAAAAAAGGCTTCTCTGATGGGGTAATTAGTACTATACTTGCAAGTAGGAAGGAAGTAACTTCAAAAATTTACCTTAGAACTTGGAAAGCTTTTCTTAACTTTGCAGGTGATGGAGTAGATCCTCTGGGGGAGGCATAAGAAGGGCATGGAAAATATTCGCAATACGAATATTCGCATGCACAAACTAATCGCCTTAGATTCTCCCCCCATGGTCTCTAATCATACCAGCAATGCAATTATCCATCGATGGAGATCACTATAATGTGATCTGTGTTTAAACAAGTTTGGGAAAAAAACGAATATTCGTAATCGCGAATATTATTCGTGATATTCTAAATTTTCGCGAATTCGCGAATATGCTATATTCGCTACGAATATTCGCATTGCGAATATTCGTGAGCAACACTATGGGAAACCTTTTCTTTCTATCGGAGACCTTAAGGAGGATATCATCTAATGAAGGCCCAAAGAGTAGGTAACCCGCACATGGAATGGCACAGAGTTTTGATTTGAATGTGAAATCCCCCTTCCAAGACCTAAGCCAAATGGCTTTCCCACGCTGAGTTTGACAGCGCTACGGACCTTGCAGAGGATCTTACAAGATCCAAGGGGGAATATGCTAAGAAGTTTGCTTTTCTTTGGAAACCACAGGAAAAGACTGTAACATTTCCTGCATAGGAGTTTTATTTTTAATATGGGATTTAAGTTGAGCTAGCCAGACTCTCAGGGACCGAGCCACACACACACTGAGGCTACTGAAGCCCTAAGGGAACCAGCTGCGACTTCACAGTTTTTTTTTATTTTTTATTAAATAGGTCAGCCTTTCTATGGGGTCAGAGAGATAACCCAAATCTTCAAATGGGTAGAGCAATTTTATTTTTTAGAAATCTTCGCCACAGGCGCATCAATGAGGGGTGCTCTATGCCAATTTTTTGAGACTTCTTCCTCAAAAGGGTACTTTCTTTTTAAGTGTTTAGTTATGTAGGAATTTTTGTCTGGCTGGCTCCATTCTTTATCAATAAGTGCTTTAACCTTATTTTGGAGACTGGAAGTGTGTCTGTCCTTAGGACCTAGACCCTCATAGAGCGCATCCTCTGCTGACAACAGCTCTTTGCTTTCCTCTAAATTCATGGTAATATCGATGGCCTTTATAAGTTGCTCTGTATACTCAAGGGTAATCCAAGATACAGTACCCAAATCCTCTACTTCTTCGTCAGAAGATAAGGTCTCACCTAAGAAAGCTTTAGTACTGGTCTGGAGCTCTTGGATTTAGTGCGTCCACCTTCTTTTCCAGTTTCAGGCATGCTGGAGAAGGTGTTTGGTTGAAGAGGAAAACCGGAATTCAGGCACCAACTTCGGGATGAATCTACTGCAGTGTAGGACTGCACCGGAGCAGGAGCCAACCACTGCGGTCAGCGGGATCTCCGGACGCAGGGAGAAACGACAGGCACCCGCCTCCTGATCCCTCGTCTGATTTAAATGTTCGTGCCTACAACACGTCCACCGGAAGTGACGCGTCTCCCAGGGTCTGCTGGGCCGGACGTCATCACTGTGCGCCGCACGCCTAGTCACATGCACAAGCGTGCACACACGGGGAACGCGCAGAGACGGGAGAGCCGGCAACCTGACCCGCACTCTCCTCAATGCTCCCCCGGGAGAGCACACTGCCAGAACCTGTGCCGGACACTGCCTGACCCTACAGCAGGCATGCCAGCGGCTCCCGAGGAGACTCACGTCGGCCGGGTAACCCCTCACAACCATTGGCAACGGGGGCCCCGCAGCTCAGGAACAGGAAAGAGGTCAGATAAATATTCCCAGGCCTCCTATCTGTAGGACAGGAAACCTGAACTGAGGGTGGAGAGGAAGGAGGTCCAAATCTATATCCAGGTTTCCTGTCCCACGGTGGGAGGTCCTCTCCAGGGGTGCTGTCATGGGTGATAGGGTAAAAACTGATATTGTAAAGAAAAAACACACCCGTATTCTGTATGAAACTGTATACCGCCCAACACTAGGTTAAGGTAGGAGCTTGTCTTCCTGTGCCCCTCCCCTAACACTTAGGGATCACCACATATACTGGTCAAGGTACTCCCCGCCTGATTGATCACATTAGACGTATTCACAAAGGAAACACAAATGATTTAAAAATTATCGGCATACAAAGAGTGAATACCGCTCCACCAGGCATTGACAAAGAGACTATGCTACGCAGACAAGAAGCCAAATGGATCATCCAAGCACGGGGTCAGGGAGGCTTAGGAATGAATGATAAAAACGACCTCAGTGTTTTTATCAGATGAACTATACTGATGTTACGCCGAGCGCTCCGGGTCCCCGCTCCTCCCCGGAGCACTTGCGGCGTTCACCTTCTCGCAGCGCCCCGGTCAGACACGCTGACCGGGAGCGCTGCATTAGTGTCACCGGCGGGGATGCGACCCGCGTAGCGGGATGCGCCCGCTCGCGGCTCGCATCCCAGTCTCCTTACCCATCCTGTTCCCCGACGGCTCTGTCCCGGCATGCCCGGCCCCGCTCCCTAGGGTGCGCGCGTGCCGGCTCTCTGCGATTTAAAGGGCCAGTGCGCCACTGATTGGCGCCTGGCCCAATTAGTGCTCACACCTGTGCCCTCTGTATATTACCTCACTTCCCCTTCCTTGCATTGCTGGATCTTGTTGCCGTTGTGCCAGTGAAAGCGTTCCTTGTATGTCCCAAGCCAGTGTTCCAGACCCTCTGCCATTGCCCCTGACTACGATCCTTGCTGCCTGCCCTGACCTTTTGCTACGTCCGACCTTGCTCTTGTCTAATCCCTTGTACCGTGCCTGTCTCAGCCGTCAGTTGGGGTTGAGTCGCTATCGGGTGGAACGACCTGGGGGTTACCTGCCGCTGCAAGTCCATCCCGCTTTGCGGCGGGCTCTGGTGAAAACCAGTAACCCCTTAGACTCTGTTCCCCTGATACGGCCCACGTCATCACCCCACTGACACAGAGGATCCACCACCAGTATCCTCACAGTATCCGGATCCTGACAACTGATATTGACATAATCTATATTTACTCACCCATTTGTATTTTAATGAATTTCTTTATATTTCTGTCCCCTTTTTCTGATATAATGCATGCATTCTCTAGCTTTATCTATCACATTCAGTTACTATGCCATTCCAGTTTTTCCTTATTACTTAGCTGGATTCGCTCGAGAATGAGGGTATTTCATCCCAGAATCCTGGGACGAGCCACATGAAGCGCATGACACGTGCGAAGTAGCTACTGCCGTGCCCGTCTGTCTCTCTTCCCATCCTGCTGCCTTGGAAGGGATTTTAACAATAAAGCATTCAAGATTTTAACCAGCTAGACTCGGTGAGTGCTGTTTTCAATCATTTTTCTTATGGTTGAAGATATACCTGTGTGTAACTAGTAATTGCATGCATAGATGAAGGGTCACAACCTGAAATGCTTCCATGCCTACTTTTCTGTGCTCTGTTGCATGTTTTTACCCCACTGTGCTGTGAGGATAGCAGCTTTTATATTGGTTCCAATAAAGGCGACTTTGTTTTACCACTGGTTGATATCTGCTGTTTTGTACTATTGTCTGGGGTTCCAGCCGTGTTGGGGACCCTTGAGAGCGGACCCTCTTGCTGCTACTATTGTCTAGAAGGATTGCATGTTTGATAAAACTCAGGAATTTCATGTAACCTAGTCTTAAATGGCTTCTCTGCATTCACTCTAAATGCTTATAAATACTTGATGTTCAATTTAACACAGAACATACTCGTAACTTAGCGTTAGATGGCTATTCTGCACTCACTTTCAATGTTTTTAATTGCATATTGGTGTTATACCTAGGAAGAAATACTATATATTTGATTAAACCTCAAAAAAGGCATATGTATCTAAGCCTTAGATGGCTTTTCTGTGCGAGCTTGTTCGTTGCTGGCTCAGATTCGTAGTGCACTAGCTCATAGTGCACTAGTCCTTGTTCTCTCTCAGCTTTCTTTCTCTTTAAAATAGTGGCCAGTGGCCTCAATGCAGTACATAGGGCTATATCAGCCTCTTAAACCCATCCCTGTGTAGTGTTCTATTGGCCTGGGAGCTGTAGGTTGCATTATGCAAAGTAATGATTGGATAACCTTGGTTTGTAATCATGTTGATAGCTGAAAGTTCTGCTGGGCTACCCTGACGTCATCTCAGTGTTCCCAGTACTTCCTCCTTTCATTCATTCATTCAGATGCCAAAATAACATGTGTTCCTCATTCCCACTGCTATTATTATCTCCATTCCCAGGATTCAGCAAGCCCAGCCCAGCCCAGCCCAGCAACGTTCTAAAGTTCTGCAAGACGCTGTCACCCCAAAGTTCTAAAGAAGACCTGGTTTACCGGACTTGGCTCGTTCATCTTCACTAAACCCATTATTCTGTCAGCATTTTGTTTGACACATCATTACAGACAGGGCACAGGCGAGTCTTCATATCAGTAAAGGGAAAAACACAGAGTTGTTAACAGCAGCATTGAAAATCATTGCCTAGAGAGGGGCAAAGCTGGCTGCAGCTTGTGCGACATGTTGACATTTCTATAATTTATGGCTGTGGGTGAGCGAGGCTGAATCTCTTAGGATTTGCAGCAGAGATGAGATGCAATATTTTATGAGGTGATTCTCCTGAACAAATAGACCAGGAAACAGAAACCTCATGAATTTTTTACAGATATGATAGAAATCTACGAGAACCAAAATAAATAGATGCAATAGGAATGAAGTATGAGCAGACAGTATCTGCTGTGTCTCTACTTCTCCTTTAATCCCTTAATCCTCTTGCTTTCCAGCTTTAATCCACATGCTTTTTCATGCCCTCACTCCAAGTTATAATGAGTACAATTCCATAGAACGAAATACTTATGATTATTCAAAGGATGTTTCATTAGAGTCCATGCAGACTCACAAAGCTTTACCTCCATTTAAGGCACACATTCATCTTCAGCTCTGTGTGACTCTTATACAGGTCAGTAGGTCAGTTGCACCTTTAATGCACAGTTATAATATTACACATATCATAAATGTAATTGACATTTATCATATGGCAGTACCCTGTACCCTGTAATATGTGGTCTGTCTACAATAGTTTTTAGCTATTATTTAGCAATCTTTAATTGGAAGGTTTTAAGTGTACCGTATTTTGCGTCGTATAAAACACACTTTTTCTTCCCCAAAACTGGGGGGGGGGGGGGGGAAGTTGGTGCGTCTTATAAGGCGAATACACACCTATCGCGGCGGTCCCTGCGGCCATCAACGGCCGGGACCTGCGGCTAATACAGGACATCACCGATTGTGGTGATGCCCTGTATTAACCCTTCAGACGCAGCGATCAAAGCTGACCGCCGCGTCTGAAGCGAAAATAACACTAACCCGGCTGTTTAGTCGTGCTGTTCGGGACCGCCGTGGTGAAATCGCGGCGTCCCAAACAGCTTACAGGACACCGGGAGGGATCTTACCTGCCTCCTCGGTGTCTGCTCCTTGCCGGGATCCCCTGCATGGTCGGCGCTCTCCTTCGTCGTCATCACGTCGTTGCGCACGCCGTCCCGTCATCCAAAAGGAGCGGCGTACATAGCGGCGTGCGTAGCGACGTCATGGCAGCAACGGAGAGCGAGGATACCGGGCAGCAGAGACGTTTCTGAGCAATGGGGACACCCCGGGGACGCGGCGACAGCGATCGAGGGCGACATCCAGGGCAGCGGTGATGAGCGGTGACGGGTCCAGAGTGGCGGGGACTGGTGAGTACAACTTCCTCTACCAGTGGTCTTCAACCAGCGGACCTCCAGATGTTGCAAAACTACAACTCCCAGCATGCCTGGACAGCCAACGGCTGTCCGGGCATGCTGGGAGTTGTAGTTTTGCAACATCTGAAGGTCCGCAGGTTGAAGATCACTGTGCTATACTTTACAATGTATAATGGTTCAGAATCTTTATTTTCTAGATTTTTATCCTATAAAATTAGGTGTGTCTTATATCCCGGAGCGTCTTATATGATGAAAAATACGGTACTTATCAAAAAAACTAAAAACTTTTGACATGTCATAGAGACTCTCTTCTTGCTGCAGGTGATGGGGTCTTTAATAAGCCTATGGAGTCCATTTAATGCAGCAAGTTGAGAGAAGGGGGAAAAAAGAGGTTAGCTGAGAGCTTCTCCCAGTACGTGTATGCAATAGGTGTGAGTCTCAACACCCAGACCCTAACTGATGAAAACTTTTGAAATGTCTCTATGACATATCAAAAGTTTTCTTTAGGCGGCACTGTCATTTGAATAAACTTTTGACCTGTTGTCCAGTCATGTCAAAAGTTTAGATTGCAAAAAGAACCAAAAGTAGTGTAATCACTTAGCAAAAGAAGTATGCCTGAGGTTACTGGTATTACCTACACCCAGATAGGCCAAATAATAGTGGGAAAGGAATAAATTATATATATATATATATATATATATATATATATATATATAAATATATATATATATACACACATATATATATATATATATATATATATATATATATAATGCAACCAGTCCTCAAAGGTATACAAAAGGAAGAATATTAGGTCCAGTACGGTACAATATTATAATATTTATTAAATAAAATGCAATAAGTTAAGTTAAGCAACTGGAGTCTAGCGCAGGGCCCTGGCCCTGGCTCCAGATACAATAGATATTATCAATGTAAATGTGATATCATGCCAATATGGTCACCATAATAAATAGAATGAATAAAATATTCCCCGCTTTCTATTTCTGGGTATATTGAGGTAGAAAAACCTTATAAAATATAATGAAAAATCAGGGGTATCATAAAATAGTCCAATATAGGAATTGTGCAAAGTCCGCTAAGTTTGGGGATACATAATGTAAAACCAATGCTGCAGGATTAGCATATAGTAAGAATTGTCGGTGCACCACACCACTAACTACCCTTTTTTGTATCCTCTGTTTAGCGTTTGATGCAGGCTAGCAGACCGCTGCTGGTAGTGCCCTCCGGAGGATGCTCTGAGCAGATGTAGATGACAGAGCTTTACGTAGTAACTGCCGTGATTTTCAAAAGATAGACGGCTGCGGTCTGGCATGGATTGCTCCCGGCCTCGAAGGTTATGATGTCCGTGGCTGAAGGTGGATGTTAGCAGACAGTATGAATGAGCTGTGGTGTTGGCATCCACGTGTGTCTTTGTCTTTGGATGTACACACTGTAACAGTGGTACTGTAACAGGGGGGTTCCAGCTGTTACAAGTAGTTTGATCAAATATAAAGACAATGTTTGCAGTAAATGTCCTTTGCACAATTGAGGGGGTAATAAAACCAAGCTAGATGCGTTTGAATACCACAGGTATTTTCTTCAGCAGCCAATATAGAGATGAAAAGTGGTGTAATGAAAGGTTTATATAATCAAGCCACGATGATGCAAGGAAAATGGGCAGGGCAAATGAAAACATGTGACAAGCATGGAATGAATTTGTTTAACCTGTGCTGCAAGGGGGGTTACATAAACAAGGGTACTGGATCTAATGGGACTGAAAGAAAGATCGATAGAAGGGTGAATGATATAGAAAAATATAGACATATGGAAATGGCTATAAATAATCATGAAATATATTTATAATGAAACATGAAAATATATGTTAAGAATGGATAAATGTACATATATAAGTGAAAATAATAATAAATATACAAAAATACAAATAGTAATAATGATAATAAAAATAAATATAAAAATATAAATAAAAGTAAGGCTCCTTTCACACTATGGATTTCTCCGTTTAGGAACTTCCGTCACATGTTCCGTCACTACAGCTGCAAAACCCGGCCGTTACAAAACCCCTGACGGCCGTGACTAAATTGCATTGCAGCCTATGGGGTTTTGTAACTGCCCGTTTGCACCCGTATATGCCCATAATTCATTACTGCATGCAGTAATTTTTCTGCCACGATGTCCCGTCACTGTATAACGCCCGTAATGAATTACGGGCATATACGGGTGCAAACGGGCAGTTACAAAACCCCATAGGCTGCAATGCAATTTAGTCACGGCCGTCAGGGGTTTTGTAACTGCCGGTTTTGCAGCTCTAGTGACGGAACATGTGATAGAAGTTTGTAAACGGAGAAATTCATAGTGTGAAAGGAGCCTAAATTTTTTTTTTTGTGAAGATATAAGGATAGAAATAAAAAAAAAAGTTTAATTATTAATAAATTTATATGGAGATAGATAAAATAAAATGGAATAAAAGATACACATGGGTATATAAATGCATAGGAGTAGGAAATGTCATTAGTCAAAGGAAATATAAATGTGTTCAATGTGATATCTAGATTGGTAACAAGATGAGAAATATAACCAAGAGGAAATATGAAAATCTTAAAATATGAAAATATTAGCCAATAAACTTGAGTGGGATCGACCATAGGCTCCGTCATCGCGTCGGTAAACGACCTGGTGACGGGCCGTGGGGAAGAGCACAACCACAAGTATAATTAGAGAAAACCATACAGGTCTTATTCGCCATTCAGCCCTCTAGGTATTATTATATCAAATTCAAAGATTTTCTTAGCTTCAGCTCTTGACATTCGTGAGATGTAGTCTCCTCTCCAACACTTCCTAACGTTCTGAATAGCCACAAAGAAAAGGTCAAATGGATTTTGGTTATGGGGGGACATTTATCAAGGCATTTAGTAGTTTTTTTTTTTTGCTTAAAATTGTCACAAAATTGTCGCATGTGCGCCTACGCTCTTTTTTTCTGCGACTTTTTGCTTGTTCAGTGTCCTAAGTGTCTTGCTTACCAAAGCAAAAAGTGATTTTTGACTTGCAGTGGTCAGAGATTTATCAAGGGCGAAAGTCGCAAAAAAGTTGCATCGCCTAAAAAAAGCTAATAAATTTACTCCAGCTCAGACTGGAGTAGAAAAAGCCACTACCAAAGCAAAAAAAGAAAAATTGCTTACGTGAAAGAAATTTATCAACAGGCTGAAAGCAGTTGATAAATAAGTCGCACATAAGCAAAAAAATAGTAAGAAAAAAATAACTAAAAAAAGGAATACATAAGCAAACATTGATAAATGTCCCCCATGGTGTTCTGTGAAATGGAGAGATGAGGGTTGTGCTTTAATTCTTTTTTTGATAGTATATATATGTTCTAATATGCATATTTTTTAGTGCCTCTTGGTGCGGCCTATATACTTTTTGCCGCATTTACATTGCATTAGATAAATTACTACTTTGGCATGACAGGTAAGGCATTCAGATATTCTGTATATAAAGTTGTTTGACATAGATGAGATTTCTGTTTTCTTTCTGGGGAAATTTCTCTTGAGCCTACGATATTGGACCGTGGGGACATTTAAAAGCCATCTAGGTAGGTGGCAGCTGTTAAAAAGTATAAAACTATTTTTTTAAACTGGTTTGTAGTATGTGCTACAAATCCTTTTTGGAGGTTTTGCAGTGATTAAAAGGTCTAACAATTCTATGGTTTATGTACAAATATGTGGGGTAAAAATTTGGTTGTGTGTTAATATTTAGTTCCTGGATAAAAACTTCCAATTGTTCTCTGGATCCTCCCCAAATTAAAATAACATCATCTATATATTGATGCCAGAGCACAAGATCTGTGCCAATCCTGGGAGTGATGGTCCTTCAAGGCTGCCATAAATAGATTTGCTTAACTTGGCATGAATTCAGGTGCCCATGGTGGTACCAGTTTGCTGTAGATAAAAATAATTTTCAAAATAAAAATAATTGTGTGTTAAGATAAAATTAATGGACTTTAAAATATGCTGCTCCAAAAATAAAGGGAACACTTAAACACCACAATGTAACTCCAAGTCAATCACACTTCTGTGAAATCACACTGTCCACTCAGGAAGCAACACTGATTGACAATCAATTTCACATGCTGTTGTGCAAATGTCACAGACAACAGGTGAAAATTATAGGCAATTAGCAAGACACCCCCAATAAAGGAGTGGTTATGCAGATGGTGATCACAGACAACATCTCAGTTCCTATGCTTCCTGGCTGATGTTTTGGTCACTTTTTAATGTTGGCGGTGCTTTCACTCTAGTGGTAGCATGAGACAGAGTCTACAACCCAGACAAGTGGCTCAGGTAGTGCAGCTCATACAAGATGGCAGGAAGTTTTGCTGTGTCAGTCAGCGTAGTGTTCAGAGCATAGTGGTGCTACCATGAGACAGGCCAGTTTATCAGGAGACATGGAGGAGGCCGCAGGACGGCAAAAACCCAGCAGGAGGACCATTACCTCTGCCCTTGAGCAAGGAAGAGCAGGAGGAGAACTGCCAGAGCCCTGCAACAAATGTGCATGTGTCCACTCAAATGGTCAGAAACAGACTCCATGAGGATGGAATGAGGGCCCAACATCCACAGGTGAGGGTTGTGCTTACAGCCCAACACCGTGCAGGACGTTTGGCATTTGCCATAGAACACCAAGATTGGCAAAATCGCCACTTGCGCCCTGTGCTCTTCACAGATGAAAGCAGATTCACACTGAGCAAAGACGTGAAAGAGTCTAGAGACAACATGGAGAACGTTCTGCTGCCTGCAACATCCTCCAGCATGACCAGTTTGGCAGTGGGTCAGTAATGGTGTGGGGTGGCATTTCTTTGGGGGGGCCACAAAACCCTCCATGTGCTTGCCAGAGATAGCCTGACTGCCATTAGGTACCGAGATGAGATCCCCAGGTGAGACCATATGCTTGTGCGGTTGGCCCTGGGTTCCTCCTAATGCAAGACAATGCTAGACCTCATGTGGCTGAAGTGAGTCAGCAGTTCCTGCAGGAGAACAGCTTTGATGCTATGGACTGGCCCACCTGTTCCCCAGACCTGAATCCGATTCAGCACATCTGGGACATCCTGTCTCGTTCCATCCACCAATGCCACGTTGCACCACAGACTGTCCAGGAGTTGGCGGATTCTTTTGACCAGGTCTAGGAGTACATCCCTCAGGAGACCATCTGCCACCTCATCAGGAGCATGCCCGGGCACTGTAGGGAGGTCATACGGGCACGTGGAGGTTACACACACTACTGAGCCTCATTTTGACTTACCGTATTTATTGGCGTATAACACGCACTTTTTAGGCTAACATTTTTAGCCTAAAGTCTATGTGCGTGTTATACGCCGATAAGCCGCCGCAGTTCAATGATTTAAAGCGGGCACTTTAAATCAATGAACTGCAGCGGCTTTGCAAGTGCAGAGACAGCCAGCGCTGCTGGCTTCTCGGCGCCGCTGCCCGTTCTCTCCCCCCGACTATCGGTGCCGGCGCCCCATTGCCGGCGCCGATAGCCAGGGGGAGAGAAGCGGCGCCGACAGCCAGGGGGAGAGAAGGGGCAGCGGCACCCATTGCCGGCGCCGCTTCCCCGTTGCCTCCCCCCATCCCCGGTTGCATAATTACCTGTTGCCGGGGTTGGGACCGCGCTGCTTCAGGCCTCCGGTGTGCGTCCCCTGCGTCGTTGTTATGCGCTGCACGGCGCGGCGCATGACGTCAGTGTGCCGCACCGTGCAGTGCATAGCAACGACACCGGAGGCCTGAAGCAGCGCGGACCCGACCCCGGAAACAGGTAATTATGCAACCGGGGATGGGGGAGGCAACGGGGCAGCGGCGCCGGCAATGGGTGCCACTGCCCCTTCTCTCCCCCTGGCTGTCGGCACCGCTGCCCCATTGCCGGCGCCGCTTCTCTCCCCCTGGCTATCAGCGCCGGCAATGGGGCGCCGGCACCAATAGTCAGGGGGAGAGAACGGGCAGCGGCACAGATAGCCAGTGGGAGAGAAGCGGCGGCAGCAGGGCTCTAGACCCCAGGAAAGGCAGGGGGGAGAGAAGCGGGCAGCGACGGCCTCTCTCCCCCTGCCTTTCCTGGGGGTGTATCGGGGTATACACGCGCACACACACACCCTCATTTTACCATGGATATTTGGGTAAAAAACTTTTTTTTACCCAAATATCCTTGGAAAAATGAGGGTGCGTGTTATAGGCTGGTGCGTGGTATACCCCGATAAATACGGTATTTTAAAGACATTACATGAAAGTTGGATCAGCCTGTAGTGTGGTTTTCCACTTTGATTTTGAGTGTGTCTCCATATCCAGACCTCCATGGGTTGATAAATTTGATTTCCATTGATAATTTTTGTGTGATTTTGTTGTTAGCACATTCAACTATGTAAAGACAAAAGTATTTCATATGATTAGTTCATTCATTCAGATCTAGGATGTGTTTATCTTAGTGTTCCCTTTATTTTTTTAGCAGTGTAAATTCAATCTGTTCTGGTAAAATATCTCCTTTTGTTATAAAATATCTGACTGCTTTAAGACCTGCTTCATGTTGAATAATGGTATATAGGGAACTTACATCTAGAGTAGCTAGTATTTAGTTGGATTCCCACTTAATATTTTCCTTAATTTCGATAACTTGTGTGGTACCTATTAATTAGCATGTGGTTTTTTGGACGAATGGTTGGAGGCCTTTTGGAAATCACTGCAGTTACCACGTAAAGCGCCATCATCTACATCTGCTCAGCGCATCCTCCGGCAGGAACTACCAGCAGCAGGTTGGATGCCAGTCAGTGCCAGCTCGCTTCCAACGCTAAACAGAGCATACAAAAACATGGTGGTGAGTGGTGCGGTGCACCGACAATTCTTGCAATAAACTGGAAACCATACCTAGGATACCTAGGATTTGTTATATATTAATCCAGCAGCACTGACTTAGCGTTACTTATCTCCAAACTTAGCGGACTTTGCACAATTCATATATTGAACTACTGTATTTTATGATACCCCTGATTTTTCATTATATTTTAAAAGGTTTTCTACCTCAATATACCCAGAAATAGAAAGTGGGGAATATTTTCTTAATTCTATTTATTATAGTGACCATATTGGCATGATATAACATTTATACTCATAAAATCTATTGGAGCCTGGGCAAGGGCCCTGTGCTAGACTCCAGTTGTTTAACCTAACATATTGCAATTTATTTAATAAATATTATAATATTGTACCGTACTGGACTTAATATTCTTTCCTTTGTATACCTTTGAGGACTGGTTGCATTATATATATTATATATATATATATATATATATATATATATATATATATATACTTTATTCCTTTTCCAAAAGTTTAGATTTCACCTGATTTCATCATGAATTACAGCCTAAAATGTACAGCCACGCCATAAGTCTCTATAAGGCTAGTTTATTTATTTTTTGGCAAAAATGCCAATAAAAACACCCATTCTGCCGCATAGCATTTTATTTTGTGAAAAAACGTAGCAGCCAGATGTTAGCTGCAAGTCTATAGGGAACTGCAAAATGCCATATCCACTTGGCATTTTTCAGTTTGACGTTTTTTAATCCTTTTGGCGTTTTTTAGCTATTATTGGCTTTTTCAAAAACGACTTCTTGTTGAGATTTTGGCGTTTTTTTAAGGAAAATCTTAGCGTTTTCCTCCCATAGAAGTCTAAAACGCCATGTGGGTTTTAACTTTTACATTTTTGCAGGCTTTTTTTTTTTTCAGTTTTTTTGTACTTTAGCGATCCGAAAAAGTGATGGAGATACCTTTTTTAATAAAATTCCATAGGGTACCATTAAAAAACAATAATGAAAAGATACAGTAGTGATGGAAAAATTGTATTTAACGAAATTTATGTTTTTTATAACAAAATTTAAAAAAAAATTAGCCGACAATAATAAAATTTTAGAAAAGGGCAATTTAAATGCAAAAATAATATATTTGTTATAATTAATTTAGTTAAAGTTTTTATTAATAATGTATTTTAATAACATGGGAAAAAAATTTAAGTTTATACCAGTCCTCAAGAACACTCGGGATATAAAATGTAAGAAAAAAGATAGTGGCTCTAATCAGGATTTAATTTAATTTATTGATATGTATATAGATATGTCAATAGCCAATCACTCTGCAGGGCCCTTGCAGGAATGAATTGGTAATTGTTCAATTAAATAGATAAAAATGTAGGTATAAAAATACAAGTAAAATAAAACAGAAAATGCACCAATTATTATCATAAATGTCCACTACAGTGGTAAGCAACGTGTCTCTTTTGGTTAATGGTCACTCTTGGTCACAGTTGTTAAGTCCAAGGAAATGCAGTTCATAAATGAATGAATGACCTCCTGTGAACTCCTATGAAATCCTCTGAGTCACAGTTCAGTAATGAATGAACTCCTATGAACTCCTGTGAGTCATATCAGTTGTAGTCAATTGTAGCAATAGTAACATTCACAGCAATTGTAGCAGCGGTTTTGTTGCAATCGTGGGATAGATAGTATCGGTGCACAGCACCACTCACCCTCCTTCTCGGCTGTTAATGATCCCGGCAAGCAGCGATGTTCACAGGTAGCGATCTCAGCATACCGTGATGTTCTGTAAGGTAGCGATACTCACGGGCAGCGATTTCAGCAGACCGCGATGTCCTGGAAGTGAGGAGAGCTGGATGCAGTGTCGGCCCGGGTCGTAGCTGTGGTGAATGGTTCTCCAGTGGGCTGTGAGTGTCCTGGGCTGGCACGGAGAGGCGTCAAGCCTGGGGAGGACGTGTCCAGGAACTCTGCCATCCAGGGCTGTGAATGAAGGGGTGGAGACAGCTGCGTGTGTGAATGATGCGCTAGCTGCGTGCGTGTTGCAGTGGTCCCAGTTCTGTGGGCATCCAGCAGTTGCTAGCCACAATAAGTGGATATAGTCTCTATTAAAGTGGTATACACTTGGATGATAAGGTGTTAGGTGTTTTTAAGAGACAGACGCATTTCAAGGCCTGCGGGCCTTTTCTTCAGTTACAATAAGGTATGTATGCCCAGTAATGGGGTCTATATTTATAAGGTGTAACATGTGGTGATGTCATGTTGATTGGGGGTCGCTACTAAACCATGGAGCCTGGCTAGTTCAACTTGGGTATAAAAACAGAAATGGATCCAAAAGAGTAAGTAAAAAAAGAAATAAAAAGAGAAAGAGGGGGATATAATGAACTATCTATGGATTTGTATATCTATATAAATGCCTATATAGGTAAGATATAAATGAAGGTATAAATTAAGTGTGAAATGGATATATATAGAGGGTAAATATACATGTTTAAAAAGGTGCAATATTATGTGTTGAAAATGAGGATGTATATTGGTGGAGATACAGTATTGTGTAATAAATTGGATGTATATATTTGAGATCAATGTGTAATAGAGTGATGTATAGAATAAAAATGATGAAACAATGATAGAAATGATGGCATAAAAATTGCATAAAAGTATATACTAAGAGCCTGGGGCAATATATATGTAGGGGTAAAATATAGCAAAAAACTTAGGGATAAAAATATAGTAATATAAATAGCATAAAAAATAATGTGGATATGAATGACAATATGATGGAATGAAAATAAAAATTAAACTATGGTAAAGATATGATACAAATATGATAATAGATAAGATATAGTAAAAATTGTGTAAAAGAGCCTGAAACAACATGTATATGGGGGGGCAAAAAATAGCAAATTATGAAAAAATGTTACATTGGTCAAAACCCTATGCATTTTTTTTCTCATAAATAAATAAAAACGCATAGGGTTCCCGTATTTTTGCCACCCAAGCAGCAACAGCCTGCAGGGTGGGCAAGGACCATTGTTATTGGCCCTCCCCAGCTAAAATAATGCCAGCCTGTTGCCGCCTAGGCCCAGGAGTGGCATTTTTGATGCTCTGGGCCTGTTGGTACTGGCTATTCCCAGCACCCCTGTGGCGGTTGGTACTGGAGTAATAATTGGTGGTTAGCGCTAGCTATTTTGGGGGCTACTGCTAAACCCTGGCTTAGTAATTGATTCTGTCTACAAGAACACTTCCACTACTAAGCCTGAAAATTCGATTAAAAAAAATGATATGACACATTGGAAAACTTATTTGATTTGATAAAACACTCCCCCACAGCCCTCGTTAGCCATTTAATTAAAAGAAAAACAAATCTAGTTCATCGCTGTAATCCACCGAATCCACCGCAATCCTCTGTATACCCGGATCTGAAATGAGAAGACTAAAAGAAACATAAAAAAATGGGTTAGGACATTTTTTGCGCTCTCCGCTGGAGAGAGCACCCAAAATGCAATGTCTTCCCAAACAGGCAGCCTCCAATTGTTGCAAAACTACAACTCCCAGCATGCCCAGACAGCTTTTGGCTGTCTGGGCATGCTGGAAGTTGTAGTTTAACAACAGCTGTAGTCTCTCTGTCAGGAAAGTCACTGGCAGAAGGGTCTGTTTACATTATACAAAACGGGGGGAGATTTATCAAACCTGTGCAGAGGAAAAGTTGACCAGTTGCCCATAGCAACCAATCAGATTGCTCCTTTCATTTTGCAGAGGCCTTGATAAAAATGAAAGAAGCGATCTGATTGGTTGCTATGGGCAACTGGTCAACTTTTCCTCTGCACCGGTTTTGATAAATCTCCCCCAATATGAACAGAGCCTCACACTTACCACTCTGCCTCCTGTCTGTAGCTCTGGCTCTAATGACGTCATCACTAGGGGGTGGAGCTAAACAGACCTGGCGGGGACAGGAGCGAGGAAGATAAGGGGATCTTGTCTTCTGTATACACTAGATACAGCTATCTATAGATAGCTGTATCTAGTGTATACCTCCCAAAGGGGCTATAGGAGCAGGGAGTCCTGTCAGTCTGGTGACAGGATTCCCGACTCCTGTATAGTATACACGGGTACACTATTCCCCCCTGTATACTATACGGCTGGGGAAGTGAGTAGTGATGCTGTACATCACTCCTCATCTCCTTACACTCTCTGGACCGGGCGCTCAGTATCTGACCCACAGAGTGGTACCTGAAGACAGTCAAAAAACTGCCCCAGGGGACAAATTTGGCTGTTTCCACACACCAGGGAAAACGCCAGAAAAACTGCCAAAACGCAGGAAAAAGCTATGGCAGTTTTTCGGGCGTTTTTGCTGGTGTTTTTTTTTTTCTCCTAAGTCTATGAAGTAAAAAGGTCAGACAGAGAAGCCAACCAGGTAGTGAAGTGTGCTGCCGCATACTTCACAGGGTTACTTATAACTTGTGACTACAGTGGGTGTAAGGAGTGATCTAAAGTCTTAAATCTAAAGTAAAAAAAGTATTCAAATGACATGGGGACACTTTAAATGATAGTAACACTTTGACCGGAAGGTAATATAGCAAGATGAAGTATACTAAAACAAAAATGTATTACATTTAGTTGTATGCCTAAAAAGTTAATCAGCACCAACTAGTATTGAGCAAACTTAACCTGGTAAATCCAGTTTCAGTCAGAACAAAAAAAAAAAAATTCAGTACTTATGTTCAGTATAAACACCAAGGACCCATAGGCACCAAGTGCACCAATGAGGCTCTGCAGCTGGAAAGTAGTGTTGAACGTGAATATTCGAAATGCTATTTAAAAAATGCTAATGCATTTTTACTGCGAATATCGTCAATTCGCGATTTCGCGAATATTTAGAATAAAGCGATATATTCTTAATGACAAATATTCATATTTTTTTTCTTCACAGTACACATCACAACAATGATGTGTACTGTGTAAAAAAAAAGTGATCATTCCTCCCTGCTTCCAGCTTGTGGTCCAAAGAAGGCTTCAATATTATTTACTGTGGGAGTCGGTGTGGAGGGCGAATATTTTGTATATGCGAATATGCAAATATTCGCCAATATCGGCACTTCCAACTGATCCCTCCCTTATTTTAGGGGAAAGATATCATCGTGGCTATGCACTATGCAAATTTTCTTACAATTTTTCACATGAAAAAAAGGGGAATGGGCATAGCGTATATGCGGATTTCACAAACATTGGATGAATATTCGTCTATAGATTCGCCAAATATCGCGAATTAGAATATGGCACCTGCCGCTCATTACTACTGGAAAGTAGCAGGCTGGTATTATTAGAATGGCTATGGCAAAATTAATAAATGAAATGCATGTGTTCCCCTATTTTTCATAACCAGGCAGGTACAAAACCAAACAGCAGCAGCTGGGCATTCCCAAGGTGGTAAAGACCATTTATTTTGGCTCTTGCCAGCCTAATAATACCAGTCTGCTACCAACAGTTCTGGAGCATCAATTTTTTGGACACTTAGACAGCTTCCACTTCTTAGATTTTGGTGATACATTTTATTAGTTGTTTGAATAAGGTGAGAGAAATTGGTTGAGTTTTGACTTGCGTTTTTCATGGTCATAGTGCTCAAGATGATACCTTTATAGCTGTCAAGTAGCACTGAGCATTCTCAGCTAACCCCTTCCCGCTATAGGACCTATGCATACGTCCCAGCACCCGACACGTTCGCGCGCTGGGGCTTATGCATACGTCCTAGAGATCTCCGGCACTGCCGAGAGCAGTGGAGGAGATCAGTGGCGGGACCCAGCTGTCAATCACAGCCGGAGTCCTGTTGCAGCTGCCGGAGCCGCCATCACGCTAGTCCCAGCAGCATTAACCCCATTCATGCCGTGACCAATCCTGATCACGGCATCTATGGTGTTGACAGGGCGCGCTCGCCCTGTTCACCAATGGCGGGGCCACGAACGATCGCGGGTCACCGTTGGTTGCTATGGCAGCAGGAGATCAGATCATGACTTCCTGTCTGCCTGCTACGAAAGCCTGTGAGATCCAGCCAAAGCCCTGTATTATCAGCAAAAAAGATCAAAAACATAAATCATATACATAATAGGTATTGCCACGTCAATAATGATGTGCACTATAAGACTATAATGTAAATTATCCAGCACTGTGAACGTCGTAAAAAAAAAGCAAAAGCGCAAAATTGGTACATATTGCAGAATTAAAAAAATCAAAAGGTAAGCACATATTACAAAAATGATGCCAATAAATAGTACAGCTCATCCCGCAAAAAATAAGCCCTTACTCAATGGCGTCGGACGAAAAATAAAAAAAAAATTATGGCTGTTTGAAAATTAATGCCAGAAAAAGAATTTTGCTCAGAAAAGGAAAAAGAACATAGAAAGCTATATAAAATGGGTATCACCGCCTAGTAGACAACTTTCTGATGTTCTTCTTGTTGTTGCTGTGTCTCTTTGCATGATATAGATTCCTCGCTCATTGGTTTTTTCCCTTTTGCGGGACTAGCCTCACTGTTCTGCCCATCAGCAGCCTTCCTCTCTTATAGGGAGTTATTGTACTCATATTAACGAACTGTTCTATGTATGTTCCCTGACCTACTGAGAAATGCAAGGAATGATACAGCTGTTATTTGAAACTCCCTGCGTGGAGCCTATTTTTATGCTCTACCTTGTGCTTATGTGTTTTGGGCCCTCCGGGCTTTGTTTGCTTTCTTGTGTTAAAACCTTAATAAAATGTACTTAAAAAAAAAAAATAAAAATGTGTATCACCATAATCGTACTGACCCACAGAATAAATATAACATCAATTTTACCGCACAGTGTACGTCATAAAAAATTTACTTTTTAAAGCCAGAAATTTTTCAGTTTTTCACAATATTTTGGAGTTTTTCACAAAAAAATGCTGCATTTGTCACCAAAAATGCACCACTTATATCAAGTATAATATGTCACAAAAGAAACTATCTCAGAATTGCTCCGCTCAGAAAAAGCGATCTAAAGTTATTACCATTTATAGAGATACATGTCAAATAAAAATAAAAAAAAAAGAGCCCGGTCATTAAGGTAAAAAATGGGTCTGTCCTTAAGGGGTTAATGGAGATTGTGAATACAAATGATAGAGACCCATAAATAAATATCCCTTTCCTCTACCTAATATCCATCCATGCATCTATTCTTGCAAAAAAATCATGTGCGGTTTATGTGTAGTATACATATGCTACAATTTGGTCACAATAAAGATGATCACATCAAATAAATTATGTAAAGCAATAGCAAAAATGTAAAGTAAGAGTTTCTTGTGCATCTCCCAATCACTTTTGTATAGTCAGTGGCCATCAATCCAAAATTGCAATAGGAATAATTCAGCTGCAGTCTGTTGTGGTAGATCACATGCTCATCCTATCACCTTCCACATGAAGCAGACTCTGACTTACCTTCACATAGAACCAAATAAGACTCACTCCAAGCGCAATTGCAGTATAGATTGAATATGACTATAGTGTCATTTTTTTTTTTTATGGCATGTCAATAAAGGGAGGACTTTTAACTGATTGAAGTGTTGGGTGATGCCCATTTAAGCAGTTGTTTGTTTTCGGTTGTAGATCATTGTTGACATTGTGATTTAAATTCTTTTAAAACAAAAAAATTATCAGACAATAGACAAGCCCCATCACAGTGATCGTTGTCTGTAAATTACAGTACAGCAATTACAGTAATTGCCTGTCATATTCTTTGTGTAAAACAGGGCCTCAGTAAGTGTTGTACTTCACCACAACAGTCCCAAAAGTGTCAGCCGCATTGCCATTTGAAGAGGTTTCCAGGAATAGAAAAACAGAGCTGATTTTCTTTTTTTTTTTAAACTGCACCCTGTTTGTCTGTTGGTTGTGTGTGGTTTTGCAGCTGAGTTCCATTTAAGTGAATGGAGCCAAGTTGTAATACCACATACAACCGGCAGACAGGGGTAATGCTGTTTTGGTGATTCTGTGGACTACTTTGATGACCTGCATTTTTTATTCTTGCAAGAAAATAGTTAAGGAAGGCTTGTAGGGAGTGTTGGAGTGTTATTTGTAATAAAATATTTTTTGCGTGTCCTTTTTTAAAAACTTTTCAGGCATAGTAGTGGAAGCCATTTCATAGATGAAGTCCATTACTAATCAGGGGCTTAGTGTTAGCCCCTGAAAATTGCAAAATGATCTCTTTCCCACCCAGCAGTTGCTCCACCCATTGAAGCAGGACAGGCTCCCTTTGCACACCTGACTAATGATGTCATGTATCGGAAGCACTGCAACCTGGGAAGACCCGAGACCTGAGTAATTTTGTATGCTGTTAAAAATAAATATTGGGGTGAAAATCACAGAAAAATAGTGAGACTACCACAGACACTATATTATGAACTAACTTTACAAAAAAAAAATCCTGGAATACCCCTTTAAATAGCTAAGTTTTCCAATGCATTAGAAGAAATCAAATGTAAATGTTTTCTAGTTGGACAAGAAATAAATAAATAGATTGCAAATATCTAAAAAGAAAAAATAATTGTAGAATAAGTCATACAACTTTAAACATCACTTTTAAAAATAAATGTACATACATAAAAAATAAGTTATCTATGTAATGGTGCAATTAAAAATACAAATGAAAAAACACAAGGCCTGACTACAAACAGCAACAAAAGATATAGAAGGAGTCATGGCTAAGAAACGAAAAATAAAATGAGAATCATTTAGAGGTTAATGTTCTAAAGTATTAAAGCTAAGATGCAAACATGTTTAATGTATGCCAACATGTAAATGGAAAACTATGTGGTTTGTACATCCTTTAGAAACAATAATCCCAAACAGAAATACATGTAAAGTATATTTTCCTATGCTTCATAGGCACAGATTATTTCTTGCAGTTTTTGTATCCCTTAATATTTGATTATTTTCAGGCAGTAAGTATATTAAATCGTTTTTTCACAATTATTATATTTTATCTTAAAGGGCTCAGTGGCATTAGAGCAGATGTTTACACTGTGTTTAAGTATGAAAGGTTTGACATTGTCCATATGCCAGTAAAGCTTATTATGTTCTTTCCATGCTAAAGCTAGTAAATTGCTTTTAGATACTGCTTAAGGAAATACAGTAGATGCCATGAACTATTAACATTTGCATTAACTAACCAAAATACAGTTATGTAATGTTGGTGTGGTTGCTTTCTGCTTCATAAATTTTATTCATTAATATAGCTAGTTTTCCTAACTTACTAGACCATTAAAGTAGTAGTCCAGTCCTGAAAAATGTATCCCCTATCCTAAAGATAGGGGATAAGTTTCAGATAGCGGGGGGTCTGACCGCAGGGACCCCCCGCAATCTCCTGTATGGGGACCCTACAGCCTGCGGAAAGGGGGCGTGTTGACCACCGCACAAAGCTGCGGCTAACACGCCCCCTCACTACAACTCTATGGCAGAGCCAGAGCGCTGCCTTCGGCCATAGCGCTGTTTTGAGGGTGCGCTATCGGGCTGGAGAGCCGGGGCCCTGTACTAGAGATCGCGGGGGGTCCCAGCAGTCGGACCCCCCGCTATCTGAATCCTTAGGATGGGGATAAGTTTTCCAGGACTGGACTACTCCTTTAAGGGAAGCATTATCGTACAGGGATACCAGACACCCAGTATATAAGACCATAATCTTTTCTACACAGCTATCCAGGACTATTCTGGTTATCTGGTGTGCAACAGCGTAATGCTGCAAACCATCTGAGTGACTATGTTTTATTTTTAATACATAGGAATTGACAGCACTCCAATCAGTTTCAGTTCATTTATGTATATTAAAGTAGTTTACATTTTCCCTGTGGCTCTTCATTTTATGCTAAATTCAGAAGGCATTGAAACCAAATGAATCCAGTGTTAACAGAAGTCATGTGAAGCACAGGTAATATACCAATTTATGCAAGTTTCAGTCATTTTCTTGACCTTTGTCAATGTGGTATACTCTAAGTCAATGATATAACATTTTTATGACAAGAATTCCCAGCTGAATTCCAATGCCCAAGAGGAAAAGCAGTGCCCGTTCTGTAGCAGGGTGGTTTCAATTTAGTTTTCATGAATTCAGAATTGAACATAAAACATAGAGATACTTGAAAAATGCTAAAGGAGTACTCCACTGGCCAGCCTTCTAGCTGCGTTCTGAACATTTAGTTGAATTCTGTGTTCGTGCTGCGATGACTGTATGAGGGGCATGGCCATGACATCACGGACGCCCGCTCCAAGTTTTCGGAACAAAATGTTCCAAAAGCTGGGACAGCGGAGTACCCCTTTAAGTTGGTTAGTTGGATAGTGAGCAGTATCTTCTACTGACTAAATGCATGTCAAAAATGGATTTAAGGGTCTTTGTAGGCAAAACCTTCAGCAGATTACAGTAGCAGGCATGAAGCTGAGATTTAACTGCATGGAAATGTACCTAACATTAAATCGGCTTCATGTCCATTTCTGTTGTGAATTTTCTCTATGAATTTTACCCCAGTGTATCAAAATTCACATTGTGTCAACCTTCCCCTATTGTGTCCAAATAATGTAATCATACAATAACCAAATTACATCCATATTGCCATATGTTATTCCCAGCCACAGAAAAATGTTAATAGAAACTCTTTTACGGCTAATTAAATAAACCCCATGGTATTTAGAGACTGCCATAAATAGAGGCATTATGACCAGACTTAAGACGCTACAGTATTACAGCTTCATTTCCAACATTTTGTTATTAAAGGGGTATTTCTACACAACACTGGAAGACCACTGATCATCCATAATTAGCTGAAACCGTTTCTCTTCTTAATACTGCACAAAGACACGCCCACATTTTAAGCCTCACCCCTTTTATTCTCTACCCTTTTTGTGTATCGATCTGGCTTGCAAATCACGCCCAGTCCCACAAAGCCATGCCCCCTTATATTTTCAACTTACAATATCTTCATCACAAATCAGTCCCACCTGAGGACAGGATATGAGGATGGGACATAAGGACGGGATATGAGGTCGGGATATGAGGGCGGGATATGAGGAGGGAATATAAGGACGGTATATGGGGTCAGAATATGCGGACAGGATGTGAATAGGGGATATGAGGACGGCATATAAGGACGGGATATGAGGTTGGGATATGAGGATGGGATATGAGGTCGAGATAGGAGGATGAGGAATGAGGTCAAGATAGGAGTTCGGGATAAGAGGATGGGATATGAGGTTGAGATATGAGAACGAAATATGAGGACGGGATAGGAGGTCGGGATAGGAGGTAGAGATATGAGGATGGGATAGGAGGACGGGATATGAGGTCAAGATAGGAGGACGGGATAGGAGGTCAGGATATGAGGACAGGATATGAGGTCAGGATAGGAGGTCAGGATATAAGGACAGGATATGAGGTCAAGATAGGAGGATGGGATATGAGGTCTGGATATGAGGACAGGATATGAGGTCGAGATAGGAGGTCTGGATATGAGGACGGGATAGCAGTTCAGGATATGAGGCTGAGATATGATGATGGGACATGAGGACGGGATATGATGACAGGATAGGAGGTCAGGATAGGAGGTCGGGATATGAGGACGGGTGTTATGATTCGTCAAGCTGGAGGTGAATCCTCTGTGTCAGCGAGGGATTGGCGTGGACCGCGTTGGTGGACCGGTTCTAGGTTGCTACTGGTATTCACCAGAGCCTGCCGCAAAGCGGGATGGTCTTGCTGCGGTGGTAGCAACCAGGTCGTATCCACCGGCAACGGCTCAACCTTGCTGACTGCTGAGAAGGCGTGGGACAGAAGGACTAGGCAGAGGCAAGGTCAGACGTAGCAGAAGGTCGGGGCAGGCGGCAAGGTTCGTAGTCAATGGAGATAGCAGAAGGTCTGGAACACAGGCTTTGGACAACACTAAACGCTTTCTCTGGCACAAGGCAACAAGATCCGGCAAGGAAGGGAAGGGGAAGTGAGGTTATATGGACAGGGAGCAGGTGTAAGCTAATTAGACTGATTGGGCCAGGCACCAATCACTGGTGCACTGGCCCTTTAAATCTTAGAGAGCTGGCGCGCGCGCCCTAGAGAGCGGAGACGCGCGCGCCAGAACATGACAGCCGGGGACCGGGACGGGTAAGTGGCTTGGGATGCGATACGCGAGCGGGCGCGTCCCGCTATGCGAATCGCATCCCCATCGTGAATGTCAGTGCAGCGCTCCCGGTCAGCAGGTCTGACCGGGGCGCTGCAGAGAGCAGAACGCCGCGAGCGCTCTGGGGAGGAGCAGGGACCCGGACCGCTCGGCGTAACAGTACCCCCCCCCCTTAGGTCTCCCTCTCTTTTTGTCTCCTTGTCCCTTCAAATGAGACGAGAACATAGGGGACGCCTCTTGAGTTTCCTTCTGGAACAAAAAGAAGTCCTGGGTATCTACATCAGAGGCAGGTAAACCAGAAGAAGTGTGAATGGGGGGCAAAGGGTGAAGCTTGTCACGGGGCAGAGTGTCACCAGGAAGGGGGCTATGAGGAGCAGATGTGAGGCATCGTTTGTGACAAGCAGGACCCCAATTCTTGATCTGCCCGGTGGTCCAGTCAATGGTGGGAGAATGACACTGGAGCCATGGCAGACCGAGGATGACTTCAGAGGTGCAGTTGGGCAAAACAAAAAATAAAATTTTCTCGTGATGCAGTCCAATGCTCATAAGCAAGGGCTCTGTGCGGTAACGCACAGTGCAGTCCAACTTCACTCCGTTGACCGAAGAAATGTAGAGCGGCTTGAAGAGACGGGTCACCGGAATGCAGAACCTATTAACCAAAGAGGCCAGAATAAAATTTCCAGCAGAACCAGAGTCCAAGAAGGCCACAGCTGAGAAGGAGGAGTTGGCCGAAGGAGCAATCCGCAAGGGCACAGTGAGACGTGGAGAAGCAGAATTCACACCAAGGGACGCCACTCTCATTTGAACAGGTTGCGTGCATGCGTTTCCCAGACGTGGAGGATGAATAGGGCAATCCACCAAGAAATGTTCGGTACTAGCGCAGTACAGATATACATTTTTATCTCTGTGGCGAGTCCTCTCTTCATGGGTCAGGACGAGACCGATCCACTTGCATAGCCTCTTCGGCGGGAGGCACAGGGGTAGATTGCAAAGGATACTGGGAGAGAGGTGCCCAGAGATCAAGGTCCTTTTCCTGGCGGAGCTCCTGGTTTCTTTCAGAAAAACGCTTGTCAATGCGGGTGGCCAAAAGGATAAGTTCTGACAGGTTATCTGGTATTTCTCGTGCGGCCAGTACATCTTTGATGTTGCTGGATAGGCCTTTTTTAAAGGTCGCGCAGAGGGCCTCTTTGTTCCAAGATAATTCAGAGGCGAGGGTACGAAATTGGATGGCGTATTCGCCTACTGAAGAATTACCCTGGACCAGGATCAGCAGGGCAGCCTCGGCAGAAGAAGCTCGGGCTGGTTCCTCAAAGACACTACGGATTTCAGCGAAGAAGGACTGGACTGAGGCTGTGGCAGGATCATTGCGGTCCCAGAGCGGTGTGGCCCAAGACAAGGCCTTTCCAGACAGAAGACTAACTACGAACGCCACCTTAGACCGTTCTGTAGGAAATTGGTCCGACAACATCTCCATATGTAGGGAACATTGAGACAGGAAACCACGGCAGAGTCTAGAGTCCCCATCAAATTTGTCCGGCAGGGACAAGCGGAGGCTAGGAGCGGCCACTCACTGCGGAGGAGGTGCAGGAGCTGGAGGAGGAGATGGTTGCTGCTGTAGCAGTGGCAGAAGTTGCTGTAACATGGCGGTCAACTGCGACAGCTGCTGTCCTTGTTGGGCAATTTGCTGAGATTGCTGGGCGACCACCGTGGGTAGGTCAGCAAGACTTGGCAGCGGCACCTCAGCAGGATCCATGGCCGGATCTACTGTTATTGTCACGATGCCGGCTGGCAGGAGGTGGATCCTCTGTGCCAGAGAGGGATTGGCGTGGACCGTGCTAGTGGACCGGTTCTAAGTCACTACTGGTTTTCACCAGAGCCCGCCGCAAAGCGGGATGGTCTTGCTGCGGCGGTAGTGACCAGGTCGTATCCACTAGCAACGGCTCAACCTCTCTGACTGCTGAAGATAGGCGCGGTACAAGGGAGTAGACAGAAGCAAGGTCGGACGTAGCAGAAGGTCGGGGCAGGCAGCAAGGATCGTAGTCAGGGGCAACGGCAGGAGGTCTGGAACACAGGCTAGGAACACACAAGGAAACGCTTTCACTGGCACAATGGCAACAAGATCCGGCGAGGGAGTGCAGGGGAAGTGAGGTATAAATAGGGAGTGCACAGGTGAACACACTAATTAGAACCACTGCGCCAATCAGCGGCGCAGTGGCCCTTTAAATCGCAGAGACCCGGCGCGCGCGCGCCCTAGGGAGCGGGGCCGCGCGCGCCGGGACAGGACCGACGGAGAGCGAGTCAGGTACGGGAGCCGGGGTGCGCATCGCGAGCGGGCGCCACCCGCATCGCGAATCGCATCCCGGCTGGAGGCGGTATGGCAGCGCACCGGGTCAGAGGATCTGACCGGAGCGCTGCAGTAGCGAGAGTGTAGCGAGCGCTCCGGGGAGGAGCGGGGACCCGGAGCGCTCGGCGTAACAGTACCCCCCCCCCTTGGGTCTCCCCCTCTTCTTAGAGCCTGAGAACCTGAGGAGCAGACTTTTGTCTAGGATATTGTCCTCAGGTTCCCAGGATCTCTCTTCAGGACCACAACCCTCCCAATCGACTAAAAAAAAAGTTTTCCCTCTGACCTTCTTGGAGGCCAGTATCTCCTTTACGGAGAAGATGTCCGAGGAGCCGGAAACAGGAGTGGGAGAAACAAGTTTGGGAGAGAAACGGTTGATGATGAGTGGTTTAAGAAGAGAAACGTGAAAGGCATTAGGAATACGAAGAGAAGGAGGAAGAAGAAGTTTGTAAGAGACAGGATTAATCTGGCACAAAATTTTGAAAGGACCAAGATAGCGTGGTCCCAATTTGTAGCTAGGGACACGGAAGCGGACATATTTAGCGGAGAGCCATACCTTGTCTCCAGGAGAAAAAATGGGGGGAGCTCTTCTTTTTTTATCAGCAAACTTCTTCATGCGTGATGAAGCCTGTAAGAGAGAATTTTGGGTCTCTTTCCATATGGTGGAAAAATCACGAGATATTTCATCCACAGCGGGCAAACCAGAGGGCAAGGGAGTAGGGAGGGGGGGAAGAGGGTGACGGCCGTACACCACGAAAAATGGGGATTTGGAGGAAGATTCAGAGATTCTGAAGTTATACGAGAATTCGGCCCATGGTAGAAGATCTGCCCAGTCATCCTGGCGGGAGGAAACAAAATGCCGTAAATAATCACCCAAGACCTGGTTAATTCTTTCTACTTGCCCATTGGATTGAGGATGATATGCAGAAGAAAAGTTTAATTTAATCTTGAGTTGTTTACAGAGAGCCCTCCAGAATTTTGACACGAATTGGACGCCTCTATCCGAGACGATCTGCGTGGGCAACCCGTGAAGACGAAAAATGTGTACAAAAAATTGTTTAGCCAACTGAGGCGCTGAAGGAAGACCAGGAAGAGGGATGAAATGTGCCATTTTGGAGAATCGATCAACGACCACCCAAACAACAGTGTTGCCACGGGATGGGGGTAAGTCTGTAATAAAGTCCATACCAATCAGAGACCAAGGCTGTTCGGGGACAGGCAGAGGATGAAGAAGACCAGCGGGCTTCTGGCGAGGAGTCTTATCCCGGGCACAGACAGTGCAGGCTCGCACAAAATCCACGACATCCGTCTCCAGAGTCGGCCACCAATAGAAACGAGAGATGAGTTGCACGGATTTCTTGATGCCCGCATGACCTGCGAGATGGGAGGAGTGACCCCATTTGAGGATTCCGAGGCGTTGGCGTGGAGAGACGAAGGTCTTCCCTGGAGGAGTTTGCCTGATGGAGGCTGGAGAAGTGGAGATCAGGCAGTCAGGAGGAATGATGTGTTGTTGAGAGAGCTCTACTTCCGAGGCATCCGAGGAACGAGAGAGAGCATCGGCCCTAATGTTCTTATCGGCAGGCCGAAAGTGAATTTCAAAATTAAATCGGGCAAAGAACAGAGACCACCTGGCCTGGCGAGGATTCAGCCGTTGGGCAGACTGGAGATAGGAGAGGTTCTTGTGATCGGTGTAAATAATAACTGGAAATCTTGATCCCTCCAGCAGATGCCTCCATTCCTCAAGTGCTAATTTAATGGCTAGAAGCTCTCGATCCCCGATGGAGTAGTTCCTCTCCGCCGGAGAGAAGGTCCTAGAAAAAAAAACACAAGTAACAGCATGCCCGGAAGAATTTTTTTGTAGAAGGACCGCTCCAGCTCCTACTGAGGAGGCATCAACCTCCAATAGGAAGGGTTTAGATGGGTCAGGTCTGGAGAGCACGGGAGCCGAAGAAAAGGCAGACTTGAGCTGTTTAAAGGCGTCTTCCGCTTGAGGAGGCCATGACTTAGGATTGGCATTCTTTTTGGTTAAAGCCACGATAGGAGCCACAATGGTAGAAAAATGTGGAATAAATTGTCTGTAATAATTGGCGAACCCCAAAAAACGTTGGATAGCACGGAGTCCGGAGGGGCGTGGCCAATCTAAGACGGCAGAGAGTTTGTCTGGATCCATTTGTAGTCCCTGGCCAGAGACCAAGTATCCTAGGAAAGGAAGAGATTGGCATTCAAACAGACATTTCTCCATCTTGGCATAAAGTTGATTGTCACGAAGTCTCTGAAGAACCATACGGACATGCTGGCGGTGTTCTTCTAGATTGGCAGAAAAAATCAGGATATCGTCCAGATATACAACAACACAGGAGTATAAGAGGTCACGAAAAATTTCATTAACAAAGTCTTGGAAGACGGCAGGGGCGTTGCACAGGCCAAAGGGCATGACCAGATACTCAAAGTGTCCATCTCTAGTGTTAAATGCCGTTTTCAATTCATCCCCCTCTCTGATGCGGATGAGATTATAAGCACCTCTTAAGTCCAGTTTGGTAAAGATGTGGGCACCTTGGAGGCGATCAAAGAGTTCAGAGATGAGAGGTAGGGGGTAGCGGTTCTTTACCGTGATTTTATTAAGACCGCGGTAGTCAATGCAAGGACGTAGGGAGCCATCTTTTTTGGACACAAAGAAAAATCCGGCTCCGGCAGGAGAGGAGGATTTGCGGATAAAGCCCTTTTTTAAATTTTCCTGGATGTACTCAGACATAGCAAGAGTCTCTGGGGCAGAGAGAGGATAAATTCTGCCCCGGGGTGGAGTAGTGCCCGGGAGGAGGTCAATAGGACAGTCATAAGGCCTGTGAGGAGGTAGAGTCTCAGCTTGTTTTTTGCAAAAAACATCCGCAAAGTCCATATAGGCCTTAGGGAGACCGGTTACAGGGGGAACCACAGAGTCACGGCAAGGAGTACTGGGAACCGGTTTAAGGCAGTCCTTGAAACAAGAGGGACCCCAACTCTTGATCTCTCCAGTGGACCAATCCAGGGTTGGGGAATGGTGTTGAAGCCAGGGTAGTCCAAGGAGAATTTCGGAAGTGCAATTGGGGAGGACCAAAAACTCAATTTTCTCGTGATGAGGTCCGATGCACATTAGGAGGGGCTCCGTGCGGAGACGTATGGTACAGTCCAATCTTTCATTGTTAACACAATTGATGTAGAGGGGTCTGGCGAGACTGGTCACCGGGATGTTGAACCTGTTGATGAGAGAGGCCAGAATAAAATTTCCTGCAGATCCGGAATCCAAGAAGGCCATAGTAGAGAAGGAGAAGGTAGAGGCAGATATCCGCACAGGCACAGTAAGACGTGGAGAAGCAGAGTTGACATCAAGGACTGTCTCACCTTTGTGCGGAGTCAGCGTACGTCTTTCCAGGCGGGGAGGACGGATAGGACAATCCTTCAGGAAGTGTTCGGTACCGGCACAGTACAGGCAGAGATTCTCCATGCGGCGTCGTGTCCTCTCTTGAGGTGTCAGGCGAGACCGGTCGACCTGCATAGCCTCCACGGCGGGAGGCACAGGAACGGATTGCAGGGGACCAGAGGAGAGAGGAGCCGGGGAGAGAAAACGCCTCGTGCGAACAAAGTCCATATCCTGGCGGAGCTCCTGACGCCTTTCGGAAAAACGCATGTCAATGCGAGTGGCTAGATGAATGAGTTCATATAGGTTAGCAGGGATTTCTCGTGCGGCCAGAACATCTTTAATGTTGCTGGATAGGCCTTTTTTAAAGGTCGCGCAGAGGGCCTCATTATTCCAGGATAGTTCTGAAGCAAGAGTACGGAATTGTACGGCGTACTCGCCAACGGAAGAATTACCCTGGACCAGGTTCAACAGGGCAGTCTCAGCAGAAGAGGCTCGGGCAGGTTCCTCAAAGACACTTCGAATTTCTGAGAAGAAGGAGTGTACAGAGGCAGTGACGGGGTCATTGCGGTCCCAGAGCGGTGTGGCCCATGACAGAGCTTTTCCAGACAGAAGGCTGACTACGAAAGCCACCTTAGACCTTTCAGTAGGAAACTGGTCCGACATCATCTCCAAGTGCAGGGAACATTGGGAAAGAAAGCCACGGCAAAATTTAGAGTCCCCATCAAATTTATCCGGCAAGGATAGTCCTAGGCCTGGAGCGGCCACTCGCTGCGGAGGAGGTGCAGGAGCTGGCGGAGGAGATGATTGCTGAAGCTGTGGTAGTAGCTGCTGTAGCATCACGGTCAGTTGAGACAGCTGGTGGCCTTGTTGCGCTATCTGTTGTGACTGCTGGGCGACCACCGTGGTGAGGTCGGCGACAACTGGCAGAGGAACTTCAGCGGGATCCATGGCCGGATCTACTGTCACGATGCCGACTGGCAGGAGGTGGATCCTCTGTGCCAGAGAGGGATTGGCGTGGACCGTGCTAGTGGACCGGTTCTAAGTCACTACTGGTTTTCACCAGAGCCCGCCGCAAAGCGGGATGGTCTTGCTGCGGCGGTAGTGACCAGGTCGTATCCACTAGCAACGGCTCAACCTCTCTGACTGCTGAAGATAGGCGCGGTACAAGGGAGTAGACAGAAGCAAGGTCGGACGTAGCAGAAGGTCGGGGCAGGCAGCAAGGATCGTAGTCAGGGGCAACGGCAGGAGGTCTGGAACACAGGCTAGGAACACACAAGGAAACGCTTTCACTGGCACAATGGCAACAAGATCTGGCGAGGGAGTGCAGGGGAAGTGAGGTATAAATAGGGAGTGCACAGGTGAACACACTAATTAGAACCACTGCGCCAATCAGCGGCGCAGTGGCCCTTTAAATCGCAGAGACCCGGCGCGCGCGCGCCCTAGGGAGCGGGGCCGCGCGCGCCGGGACAGGACCGACGGAGAGCGAGTCAGGTACGGGAGCCGGGGTGCGCATCGCGAGCGGGCGCCACCCGCATCGCGAATCGCATCCCGGCTGGAGGCGGTATGGCAGCGCACCGGGTCAGAGGATCTGACCGGAGCGCTGCAGTAGCGAGAGTGTAGCGAGCGCTCCGGGGAGGAGCGGGGACCCGGAGCGCTCGGCGTAACAGTTATGATTCGGCAAGCTGGAGGTGGATCCTCTGTGTCAGCGAGGGATTGGCGTGGACCGTGTCGGTGAACCGGTTCTAGGTTGCTACTGGTATTCACCAGAGCCCGCCGCAATGCGGGATGGTCTTGCTGCGGCGGTAGCAACCAGGTCGTATCCACCGGCAACGGCTCAACCTCGCTGACTGCTGAGAAGGCGTGGGACAGAAGGACTAGGCAGAGATAGCAGAAGGTCTGGAACACAGGCTTTGGACAAAACTAAACGCTTTCTCTGGCACAAGGCAACAAGATCCGGCAAGGAAGGGAAGGGGAAGTCAGGTTATATGGACAGGGAGCAGGTGTAAGCTAATTAGACTGATTGGGCCAGGCACCAATCACTGGTGCACTGGCCCTTTAAATCTTAGAGAGCTGGCGGGTGCGCGCGCCCTAGAAAGCGGAGCCGCGCGCGCCAGAACATGACAGCCGGGGACCGGGACGGGTAAGTTGCTTGGGATGCGATTCGCGAGGGGGCGCGTCCCGCTATGCGAATCGCATCCCCATCGTGAATGTCAGTGCAGCACTCCCGGTCAGCGGGTCTGACCGGGGCGCTGCAGACAGGAGAACGCCACGAGCGCTCCGGGGAGGAGCAGGGACCCGGAGCGCTCGCCGTAACAACGGGATATGGGGTTGGGATATGACAACAATATATGAGGACGGTAAAATCTTTGCAATGATGTTGTAACCATAGTTGATGTACCTTTATGCTGATGCTCTTTTATTCTATTGTGCTGGGACCAAGTTTGTTCTTTACTCAGTTTTAACGTTTGTACTCTTTGCATGCAAGAATCTTTAATAAACAGAATTAAATTAAAGGAGTATTTAACCTCTTTAAAACTTATCCCACATTCACAGAATTTGAACCCTTCTCTCCCTACACATGGAGCAGTATGTCAGCATCCGTTCAACACATTCTTTATGGGAACACTTGAGATACACGTGTGCTTCACATGGGTGCTGTATCTCAGCGATTCTATAGATAGTACATGGAACATGTGCTGTCACACTGCTCCATATACAAAGACAGACAAGGCCACAGTCAGGAGATCGCAGGGGGTCCCAGAAGTCAAACTTTATCTAAGAGCTGAGGAACGTGCTCTCGAATCACCCAAAGTGTAAGAAAAAGTGCAAATGTGTTACACTAAAAATAAATGTGCACAGAGGATGCGGTCTATCGCAAGCCCTTCTCTGATAGGAGAGAAGCCCCCCAACAAACCTCACCCTTCACCTCAGGACCAAAAGGTACCTGCAAGGTTCCAGGTTTGATGTCCCTTTTTACCGAAGCTACTAAGCTACCTTTTAGCCAAGGTATCTGCCCGTAGAGCCGATAACGGTTGGTACCCTGCCAAAGCAGGAGTACTCGGGTAGTTTGCAGGGAGGTGCAGAACCTGATGGCCACACACACCTCCCCTAGACCGCCAGGAGGGACACCCAGAAGGGCCAACGCATCCTGACAAATGCAGTGGACACACAAAACGCAAAAAGTGACACAGTGAGACAAAAATAAATAAATAAGTGAATGTGTGCAGATATACTGCCCTGATATCCGGTCTGATCTATAAAAATTTATCTGATCCTAGCTAGTGTTGAGCGGCATAGGCCATATTCGAATTCGCGAATATTCGCGAATATATGGACGAATATTCGTCATACATTCGCGAATATTCGCATATTCGTTATATTCTCGTTTTATTTTCGCACATGCGAAAATTCGCGTATGCGAAAATTAACATATGTGAAAATTAGCATATACAAAATCAACATACGTAAAAATTCGTATATGCGAAAATTTGCATATGCTAATTTTCGCATATGCGAATTTGTGCACGCCAGTCTCACACAGTAGTATTACAGCCTTCTTTACACCACACAAGCTGGAAGCAGAGAGGGGTGATCACTGTGATGTGTACTGTGAAGGAAAAAAAAACCAAAAAAAAAACGAATATTCGTAATTACGAATATATAGCGCTATATTCGTGAAATTCGCGAATTCGCGAATATGCGATATTCGCGAATAATATTCGAATTGCGAATATTCGCGAGCAACACTAATCCTAGCCAGAAGGCCGGGATTCAAGAGGTGAGTGCCACAAAGGTGAAGAGTTCATGATGCCCGTGCTTCAACTCAGTGAGCCAATACACCCAGTGAGTTTCAGCACCTCAGGGACGCCACTCCCCGAGGCACTAAAGTATCTCGGCACTAGACCCTCTCAGCCTCATGGTGAGACCCGGAGGTAACAGGTCACATCAGGGCAGCCGTCGAGCTGATTCCTCAGAACCAGCCCCTGAACACCCTGGTACACCTGCTCCCTACCATGCAGCACCCATCCCCACCAGCTCCATACTGGCGTCGCCTGCCATCAGCATTAAACTGATAAGAACAGATACTACACTTGATCTTAGCCAAAAGGCCGAGAAGCGATATTCGCGAATTCTTCTTCATTACTAACCAAAGTCAATATATAAAAGGGGTATATTGACTAGTTGTGTAGTTCTTTCTGTCTGACCACAATGCTCTCTGCTGTCCAAACTGTCCAGAGCAGGAGAGGTTTGCTATGGGGATTTGCTCCTTCTTTGGAAAGTTCCTGACAAAGACAGAGGTGTCAGCAAAGAGCACTGTGGTCAGACTGGAAAGAACTATACAACTTCCTCTGCAGCAAACAGCAGCTGTTAGGGACATTACTGGTGGAAATAATACCTTGAATTTGTCATCATTAAGATGGTGTTCGCCTAATAGAGTCTCTTTAAGTGTCCATTTAGTGTAAAGAATAGTAACTCCACACAGGTATTTATATGCCTTGTGCTTGGTGCTCAGTAATAGGGTTTTGGGCCCATCAACAATTTCTAATAAAAACCACAGTGCATAAAAAAGGTTTCAGTAAAAGAAAGTCCTTCTCTAGTGTAGGTCCCATAAAGAAGAAGCCTACGAAGAGGGGGCATGAGGGTGGAGTACTGTAATGCTGCTCTTTGGCAACTACCAGCATCAGGAGACTTTCTTTTTGCCATGTATTTTCTGGTCTTGCTGCTCTGGCATGCTACAGTTTCCGCTCTGACCACTAGGGCCGCACTGAGTTTTATAAAGCCAAACTACACTCCCTAATTGATCCTCCTCTGATCCCAGTCATGCACTGCATATATAAGTCTGCCATACCTGCTGTTCTAGGCCTCAGCAAGGTTGTGTATTCAGATTTGCTAAAGTCCCAAAATACTTTCTTCTGTACCTGTGTCCCTGATTCTGTCTATCTGCTGTACCTGTGTTCCTGTCTGCTGTTTTTCAGTTATCCTGCCAGCACCTGTAGCCATCCTGCTATATACACCTGTTCAGTGGGTCCACAGCCGTGTTTTCACAATTCATACACTGCTCACAACATATGCATATATATGCCATTCACCGTACGGGATCATTAACATTATATTTTGACAGTTCAGACATTTCTGCACGCGGCAATACCAATTATGTTTATTAAAAAAAATATTTTACGCTTTTTGGGGGTAAAATGTGAAAAATGGACAATTTTCATTTTTATTTGGGGAGGGAATTTTTCACTTTTTTTTCACTTTTTATTTTTACATTTTTCAACTTTTTTTTTTAACACTTGTTATGTCCCCATAGGGGACTATCTATAGCAATCCTTTGATTGCTAATGCTGTGCAGTGCTATGTATAGGACACAGCACTGCTCAGTATTATCGGTGATCTTCTGCTCTGGTCTGCTCGATCGCAGACCAGAGCGGCAGACCCCGGGAGACAGCCGAAGACAGATGAAGGGACCTCCGGCCGCCATGCTGGATGATCGGATCGCCGCAGCAGCGCTGCGGGCGATCCGATCATCCAATCAAAGTACCGCAATGCCGCAGATGCCGTGATCTGTATTGATCACGGCATCTGAGGGGTTAATGGCAGACATCCGCGCAATCGCGGATGTCGGCCGTTATGGGCAGGTCCCCAGCTGCTGCTAGCAGCCAGAACCTGCCGTGTATGACGCGAGCACCGTTCCGATGCTCGCGGTCATACACAGGACGTAAATGTACGTCCTGGTGCGGGAAGTCCCGCCAAGCCAGGACGTACATTTACATCCTTGGTCATGAAGGGGTTAAGGACTAAAACCATTTTTGGCACATTTGACCACTGTCATTTTAACCATTAATAACTCTGGGATACTTTTACTTATGAATTTGATTCCGAGATAGTTTTTTTGAGACATGTTCTACTTTAGCACATAGTGGTAAATTTTCGTCAACTCTTGCATCATTTCTTGGTGAAAAATGCAAAAATGTCATGAAAAATAAAAAAAAATGTTAACTTTAAAGCTCTCTGCTTGTAAGGAAAATAGACATACAAGATAAATTATATATTGATTCACATTTCCAATACGACTACTTTATGTTGGTATCATACAGTGGATATGTTTTTACTTTTGGAAGACATCAGAGGGCTTCAAAGTTCATTAGCAATTTTCCAATTTCTCACAAAATTTTAAAAATTTGAATTTTTCAATGACCAGTTCAGTTTTGAAGTAGATTTAAAGGGGTTCTCCGGTGCTTAGACATCTTATCCCCTATCCAAAGGATAGGGGATAAGATGCCTGATCGCGGAAGTCCCGCCGCTGGGGACCCCCCGGGATCTTGCATGCGGCACCCCGTTTGTAATAATTACCCGGAGCGTGTTTGCTCCGGGACTGATTACCAGCGACCACAGGGCGGGCGGCACACATCCCCATGTGACGTCACGCTCCGCCCCTTTAATGCAAGCCTATGGGAGGGGGCGTGATACAAACGGGGTGCCGCGTGCAAGATCCCGGAGGTCCCCAGCGGCGGGACTCCCGCGATCAGGCATCTTATCCCCTATCCTTTGGATCCCCTTTAAGGGCCTTCATATTATAAATACCCCATATAATGCCCCCATTATAAAAACTGCACTTCTCAAAGTATGCAAAATGACATTCAGAAAGTTTGTTAACCCTTAAGTTGTTTCACAGGAATAGCAAGTGGAGGAGAAAATTCAAAATTCAAAATCTTAATTTTTTTCACTCGCATGTTCTTGTAGACCCAGTTTTTTAATTTTTACAAGGGGTAAAAGGAGAAAAAGCCCCCAAAAATGTGTACCCCAATTTATCTCGAGTAAGGAAATACCCCTTATGTGGATGTTAAGTGCTCTTTGGGTGCACTAGGGGGCTCAGAAGGGACGGAGCGACAATGGGATTTTGGAGAGTGGTTTTTGGAGGCATGTCACATTTAGGAAGCCCCCAAAATAAGGTCACATGTGTGGGAGGGTCCACTTTTCTTGTACCATGGGGGCTTTGTAAAGACACATGGCCTTCAATTCCGGACACATTGTCTCTCCAAAAGCCCAATGGCACTTCTTCTCTTCTGAGCATTGTAGTGCGCTCCCAGAGCACTTTACATCCACATATGGGGTTGTATTTTTTTTTCTATTTTCCCTTGTGAAAATGAAAAATGTAGGGTAACACCATCATTTTTGTGATTTTTTTTTTTCATTTTCTCATCCAACTTTAACGAAAATTCGTCAAACACCTGTTGGGTGTTGAGGATCACTATACCCCTTGTTACCTTCTGTGAGGGGTGTATTTTCCAAAATAGGGTCACATGTGGGTATTTATTTTTTTGCGTTTATGTCAGAACCGCTGTAACATCAGCCACCCCTGTGCAAATCACAGGGGTGGCCACAAATGTACCTAGTGCGCTCTCACTCCTGAGCCCTGTTGTGCGCCCGCAGAGCATTTTACGCCCACATATGTGGTATTTTCATACTCAGGAGAAATTGCGTTACAATTTTTTCCCCTTTTACCTCTTGTGAAAATGATGGGGCAACATCAGCATGTAAGTGTAATTTTTTTTTCTTTTTTTACAATAACATGCTGGTGTAGACCCCAGTTTTACCTTTTCATAATGTGTTAGGCAATTTCTTCCGAGTATGGAAATACCCCATATATGGCACTAAACTGTTTCCTTGAAATACAACAGGGCTGCGAAGTGAGAGAGTGCGATGCGTATTTGAGGCCTAAGTTAGGGATTTGTGTAGGGACGGACCCGGATGCAAGATTTACCCTACAGCAGTGTTTCCCAAACAGGGTGCCTCCAGCTGTTGCAAAACTCCCAGTATGTCTGGACAGTCAATGGCTATCAGGCAATACTGGGAGTGGCTGTTTTGCAACAGCTGGAGGCTCTGTTTTGGAAAGAGTGCCATACCAGACGCTTTATATTTTTATGGGGGGGGGGGGGTAACTGTGTAGGGGCATGTATATGTAGTGTTTTACTTTTATTTTGTGTAGTGTAGTGTTTTTAGGGTACATTCACAGGGGGGGGGGTTCACAGTGAGTTTCCTGCTGGGAGTTTGAGCTGTAGCAGAGAATTTGCTGCTTTTCAAGCTTGCAGCGAGAAACTCACTGTAAACCCCCGACCGTGTGAATGTACCCAGTACATTCACATGGGGGGGGGGGGGGTTGGCAGCTAACCTCCAGCTGTTGCAATACTACAACTCCCAGCATGCCATTTGGCTGTCTATGCATGCTGGGGGTTGTAGTTATGCAATAGCTGGAGGCACACTGGTTGCAAAACACTGAGAGTTTGTTACTTAACTCAGTGTTTAGCAACCAGTGTGCCTCCAGCTGTTGCAAAACTACATCTCCCAGCATGTTTGTCAGTGCATGCTGGGAGTGGTATTTTGCAACAGCTGGAGGCACACTGTTTCACAATCAGTGTGCCTATAGCTGTTGCAAAACTACAACTCTCACCATGCTCTTACAGCCAAAGGGCATGCTGGGATTTGTAGTTATGCAACCGCTGGAGGCACACTAATGCAACTTCCACCATGCCCTTAGCTGTCCGTGCATGCTGGGGGTTGTAGTTATGCAACAGCTGGAGGCCAGCCTTACCTCCTGCTGCTGCCCCAGGATCATCCTGCCTGCTGCCACTGACTCCGCTCCTGGGGTCCCGATCTGCCGCCGATGCCTCAATCTGTTGCATAACTACAGCCCCCAGCATGCACAACCTACAAAAGGGCATGCTGTATGTTATAGTTGTGCCTTCTGCTGTTGCATAGCAACAACTCCCAGCATGCTCTTTTGTGCATACTGGGAGTTGTTGCTATGCAACAGCAGGAGGCCAGCCTTACCTCCTGCTGCTGCTCCAGGATCATCCTGCCTGCCACTGCTGACTCTGCTCCTGGGGTCCCGATCCGCCGCCGATGCAGGGGATCAGGGGTCCCCGCTCAAGGTACATACTCACAGCACCCACTCTCACCCTCCGGAATAGGGGGGGAGCGGTGCCATTAAGGACACCCCAACAGCAGAAGTCCTGATTCCTTGGCCGTTACCGGCCGACGAATCAGGATGATCATGAGGTGGCACCAGTGCCACCTCTTTCCTCTCTCTCGGCCGGCACCTAGCACCTTTCTTTTCTGGGTCACTGGGGACCCAATTGACCTGGATTCGCTGCAAATCGCTGCAAGATTTGCGGCGATCACTGACATGGGAGGATCTCAGGACACCCCCTAGGCGTTGTCACGGGATGCATGATGAATGATTTCAGGAGACATCCTGGTCCGGTCATTAAGTCCCAGGACAACAGGGCGTACCTGTACACCCTATGTCCTGGACAGGTTAAATATGACAAAAAGTCACAGCAAGCTGAAGAAATGTCCTCATTTAAAAAATTCATAAATGTACTGTATCAGCTTTCCATCATTAAGAAAAAATAATAGTAAAAACTTGGTTTAAGGTGCAATAATGTTACACAGAGCAATAGCAAAATAAAAGTCATGAACTCATTTTCAGTGTAATAAAGTATGTGGATATGTATTATTTATCTGCACATGCAGTTCACTATTGTTAGTATTAAGTTCTTAATGGGCAATGGGGATGTATGACAAAAATATCAGTGGACTGGCCTACACCGACGTGGAGGCAAGTGTTCTTGGTCACAAAGATCTTCATACAAGCTAAATCCCCAAGCTTACTGTCTCTGAACTCATCTGCATTCTAGACACCATGTCCATGACATTATCAATTTTAAAGTTATTTTTCAGACACATTGGCACAGGCATTATAGCTGCAAATTGGAACATCTTCAGAATCTAGGAAAACAACAATGATATCTGACAACTCACCACTGCAAAGAACAAAGAAAGAGGCACAGGGAAAATAAGACGACTGCGCAGAGGATTAGATAGTATTCCAGGCCAAAACTTTTTTTTTTTTTTCATATATATCAACTGGCTGCGGAAAGTTAAACAGATTTGTAAATTACTTCTATTAAAAAATCTTAATCCTTCCAATAGTTATTAGCTTCTGAAGTTGAGTTGTTTTCTGTCTAACTGCTCTCTGATGACTCACGTCCAGGGAGCTGTGCAGTTCCTATGGGGATATTCTCCCATCATGCACAGCTCCCGGGACGTGACATCATCATTGAGCAGTTAGACAGAAAACTTCAGAAGCTGATAACTATTGGAAGGATTCAGATTTTTTAATAGAAGTAATTTACAAATCTGTTTCACTTTCCGGAGCCAGTTGATATATATAAAAGAAGGTTTTGCCTGGAATACCCCTTTAACTGTGCTATGTCTCTGATCGAGATGCCAAAATTCCAAGACTGAAGTTGCAATGAGAGTTGGCAATTTACGAGCAAAGATGTTTTCTTGATGATGCCGTAAATAATGGGCACTGTAATTATGCCATGTGTACGCAGGCATATCAAGAAGTAGCAAAAGGAGAGCAGGTCATGAATTGCAGGTGAAAGAGAATGTGATGTTTGTCTGTAGCTCTGGCTGTCTGGGTTGCATGAAATACTATTTCCCTGAGGCTTTACACCACTATTTCAGCTTTATCAGTTGAATTAATTAGAGAAATTAGGACACACAAGGTGCAACCCAGAGGGGGAACCTTCATTACAAATGTGAAATACAGCACTTTATGTTTCTCCTGGGGACGTGGCAGACGGCTCAGTGTCTCCTGTGCAGGAGGATAAGGTACAGCCAATCCAAATATGTAAATGTTTTCAAAGAGTAAAATACTGTCACGGGATTAACACCACCAATTTTATTTGGGTATGTCTAGTAAACACGACCAGATCCAAAATACTAATTATAAAAGTGTTCTAAACTGAAATGTTATTGTTCTATCAATTAGAGGCTCACATTTCATTGCACTGAGTCCTTCTGCATGAGCCTTAAAGGGGTACTCCACTCAAAAACATTTTCTTTTAAATCAACTGGTGACAGAAAGTTAAACAGATTTGTAAATTACTTTTATTAAAGAATCCTAACCCTTTCAGTAATGTATAATACTCAGGAATTTATTTTCCTTTAAAATTTCCTTTCTGCCTGACCACAAGTGCTCCCTGCTGAAACCTCTGTCCATTTTAGGAACTGTCCAGAGTAGGAGCAAATCCCCATAGCAAACTTCTCTTGCTCTGGTCAGTTCCTGACATAGACAAGGGTGTCAGCAGAGAGAACGTGTGGTCAGGCAGAAAGGAAATTAAAAAAGAAAAGAACTTCCTGTGGAGCATACAGCAGCTCGTAAGTACTGGAAGGATTGGGATTTTTTTTATAGAGGTAATTTACAAATCTGTTTAACATTCTGGCACCAGTTGATTTAAAAAAAAAAGGTTTTCCAGTGGAGTACCCCTTTAATAGCTATGGACACCTCTGCACTGAGATATATATATATATATATATATATATATATATATATATATATATTTTATTGTTGATTTTGTTTTTCTTCTTTTGTGAATGCAAAATTAAGTAGAGGTTTTCTATCATTTACATGCTAGAAAAATAAAGTCAGATGGAGTTTATGTTCTCTCAGTGTTACAGGGAACATGTCGCCAGATTCTATATAACTGGTGGCACATTATATAGGGTAAAATAAGGTTTCTTAACAGGTCATGATGTCCTCCAGCTCATCCTTTAGTGTAGAAAAGTAGTATTAAATTTGTCCTGCACCGTTGCTAATTTCACACGATTAGAGCCCGGGAGACTGTGACTACATCAGGATGTCGTACATCCTAATGACTACTTATGGGGCATTAGCATATGGCGCAGGACAGTTTTAAATATACTTCCCTACACTAAAGAGAACTGTCTGGAAGACATCAAGACCTTAGAAACATTATTTCTACCACCACTTACGTAGGGTATCGTATATACTCGAGTATAAGCCGACCCGAGTATAAGCCGAGACCCCTAATTTCAACCCAAAATCCCAGGAAAAGTTATTGACTCGAGTATAAGCCTAGGGTGGGAAATACCTCATCCCCCCCTGTCATCATCCAGACCCGTCATTAACATCCTCATCATCCCCTTGTCATCATCCCACACATCCCCCCTTCATCATCCCCTTGTCATCATCCCACACATCCCCTTATCATCCCACACATCCCCCCTTCATCATCCCCTTGTCATCATCCCACACATCCCCTTATCATCCCACACATCCCCCCTTCATCATCCCCTTGTCATCATCCCACACATCCCCCCTTCATCATCCCCTTGTCATCATCCCACACATCCCCTTATCCCACACATCCCCCCTTCATCATCCCCTTGTCATCATCCCACACATCCCCTTATCCCACACATCCCCCCCTTCATCATCCCCTTGTCATCATCCCACACATCCCCCCTTCATCATCCCCTTGTCATCATCCCACACATCCCCTTATCATCCCACACATCCCCCCTTCATCATCCCCTTGTAATCATCCCACACCCCCCCCCCTTCATCATCCCCACCCCCCTTCATCATCCCCACACCCCCCCCCTTCATCATCCTCTTCTCATCATTCGCCCTCAGTGGTCTTCAACCTGCGGACCTCCAGAGGTTTCAAAACTACAACTCCCAGCAAGCCCGGGCAGCCATCGGCTGTCCGGGCTTGCTGGGAGTTGTAGTTTTGAAACCTCCGGAGGTCCGCAGGTTGAAGACCACTGCGGCCTTCAATATGCGGACCTCCAGAGGTTTCAAAACTACAACTCCCAGCAAGCCCGGGCAGCCATCGGCTGTCCGGGCTTGCTGGGAGTTGTAGTTTTGAAACCTCCGGAGGTCCGCAGGTTGAAGACCACTGCGGCCTTCAACATCATCCAGCCCCCTCTCACCCCCTTTAGTTCTGAGTACTCACCTCCGCTCGGCGCTGGTCTGGTCCTGCAGGGCTGTCCGGTAAGGAGGTGGTCCGGTGAGGAGGTGGTCCGGGCTGCTATCTTCACCGGGGGCGCCTCTTCTCCGCGCTTCCGGCCCGGAATAGAGCCGTTGCCTTGACAACGACGTATCTGCGTCGTTGTCAAGGCAACGTGACTATTCTGAGGCCGGGCCCGAAGCGCTTAGAAGAGGCCTCCCCGGTGAAGATAGCAGCCCGGACCACCTCCTCACCGGACAGCCCTGCAGGACCGGACCAGCGCCGAGCGGAGGTGAGTACTCAGAACTAAAGGGGGTGAGAGGGGGCTGGATGATGTTGAAGGCCGCAGTGGTCTTCAACCTGCGGACCTCCGGAGGTTTCAAAACTACAACTCCCAGCAAGCCCGGACAGCCGATGGCTGCCCTGGCTTGCTGGGAGTTGTAGTTTTGAAACCTCTGGAAGTCCGCAGGTTGAAGACCACTGCGGGTGGGGGAGTTCACTCGAGTATAAGCCGAGGGGGGTGTTTTCAGCACGAAAAATCGTGCTGAAAAACTCGGCTTATACTCGAGTATATACGGTAAATTTGGTGATAGGTTTCCTTCAAAGATAGCCTCAGGGAGGGGAAGAGAGGTTACACAGTAGATGGGGGGAGGGGGACAGGGGGAAATAGGGGGAGAGAAACCTTAGAGAGCAGCTAACAAAGGCTGGAGCAAATAAAAAAAAAGCCCAAAAAAGAAGTTTGGGTTGGGAAATCATAAATACTATGTACAAGTGTAAAGAGAAAATAGAGCTCATGCAGCAAATTTTACATGCTGGAGAAGCAAAGCTAATAAAAAAACTATGGAGATTTATTTATTTTTACCATCAGTGCAAAACAGAGCTGTCCATAGCTTTTGCCTGATATAAATGCATTATAAACTTTGCCATATACAGTAGATCTCTCCAAAAAGACCACCCCTTTGATAATACCCCCATCCAGACTTGATGACTCATTTCCCTCCCATTATAGTCTATGGACACTGACCCTCTGTAAGCAGAACACCCTGTTATCTGAGCAAAGACCACTTTTTGACCATATTTTTAATTGTTAAGCCTTTGACAAGATCACACATTGGACTTAGTGCTCTGAATCATCTGGATGCAGATCTACAAACTAGAAAGAGGAGGAGTTGTATTCGGGACATCAAGAGACAAATACTGGATAATTGGATAGCTGGCAGGATAAGGGAGGTGGGTAGAGATAGGGTACAACTCTTGTCTTGCTGCACTTGGGATAGGAACCATACTGGGGACCAAGAATGGAATGGAAAGCCATCCTGGGGACCAGGACGGAGATGGCTTGCCATACTGGTGATGACATGAGATGGGGAGTCATGCTTCATGTCAAAAGAAAGATGGGAAGCGCTGCATAGGACCAGGAATAAAATGGGAAACAATTCATGGGACCAGGGACGAGATGGGAAGCCTTGCTTGAGACCAAGAGGGAGCCATGCTTTAGAATAGAAAAATGATGGGGAGCCATAATGGGGGCCAGGCATGCTATGACCAGGATTGGTATGGGAGCCATGTTGTGGACAGGTCTTAGATGGGAAAGCATGCAGGGGACTAGGAATGACATGAGAAGCCATGCTGGGGTCTAGTAGTGAGATGATGATCCAGGCTCAGAACCAGTAAAAAGATAGTTATCCTTGCTTAGGACTATGAATTAGATAGGAAAGGATGCTACGGACAAGGAATGCATGGGTGTATTTGTGCTGAAGGCCAGTAATTCAACATATGATAAAAGATATATGGGAGATTTATCAAAACCTGTGCTTAGAAAGAGTGGTGCAGTTGCCTATAGCAACCAATCAGATCCTTTTATTTTTTTTCAGGGGCTTTTCCAATTGGTTGCTATGGGCAACTGGTCAACTTTTCCTCTTCACAGGTTTTGATAAATCACCCCCATGGTGTTTTGTGGCTTTTTTATTATTATTTGTGAGCAGTATATGCTTGTTAATGTTCAGCATTCTATTCTATTTTATTATTGTTCAAGAGGACCATCCCCTATAAAAGAATACTTTGTTGTTCTAACTTAAATAGGTTTCACTGTCTTTACATGTTCAATACCATACTTGTCATGTCATGTCCCGTACTGACTGATTATTGGGAAGGAGTTTATGAGATCATATGTCAAGTTACAGGGAAACAGATACCCAAGACCCCGGCTTTTTTTTTATTACAACATAACGATCTTCCCATGAAGCAATATAGATATTCTATGTCGAGTTTTTTGATTATGGAGGCAAGGAACTGTATCCCTCTTTTATGAAGGCAGAGGAAACCTCCATCGGTGACCATTTGGTGCACTAGGGTGAAAGAGACTATGTATCTGGAGATTCTTAGGCTCTCTAATGTGGATGGTTTTCTTAAGTGTTTGGCAGGATTGGAAGAATTTTCAAGGCACCATGGAGTATGAGAGGGTGATGAGAGGCTAGAGAGGCGGGACGGCGGGAGGGGGGGTGGACTAGCGGAGGGAGGGAGGGGAGGGGGAGGGAAAGAGGAGGGAAGAAAGAAAGAGAAAAATGTATTTTTTTATTTTTTTCTCTTCTTTCTCTTTCTTCCTTTTCTCTCTTTTTTTTTCTTTTTTTTTGGGGGGGGGAGGGGGTGAGGTAATTAGGATGACAGGGAATTGTTCAGCACTGGAGATGGCAGAGCTATGAGTGTAAGTAAATTGCATATGCAGAATTGTAAAAGTATGATTAATGGTATGTTGTCTTTAGTTTATATGTACATCCCCTGATTTGTTTTTGTTTTCTTCTATGTTTTGTTTCTTTTTTTATTTTATTTTTTGTATATTCCCTGTTTTGTCTTGAAAAAATTTGAAAATAAAGAAAAAAAAAATATATATATACCATACTTCTTGCTTGAGCTGTGCGTAACCATCCTTTTTACTGTGTCTGAAGCAGAAATGTTTCCTGAAACAAAAGCTGTTGTGAAACACAAAGTCTGTATGTGACAACAGCTTAGAATCTTTTCCTTGAAATATTTTGCTAAATTTAGTGGTCACATGCCGTAAATTGGCTTAAATCTTCATGTCACCACAAATCCTGCCTGCCAAAAAAGCAACTAAAACTATAACCATTCCCCTTAATCCTGACCATCCATACTAATGTTAATTAAATGTCAGTTAAGTACAGACCCATCTGCTTATATGTTTAACAGATGTATTCTTCTGATAATGTGATATGGCCTATGCCTCGTACATTTGTATAATGAATTAACATGCTCACATGTTATAGTTATGCCACCCTGTGTCCTTCACTCAGCTAGAAAAATAAAATAAAATAGATTTACTGCTTTACATGAACAATAATACATGGCTTAGATAACCTTGATGAATTTATAATGTATAACATACTTTATAATGTACAATTTATTCATTGTATTTTATTTTTGCAACTATCGCATAAACAATTGAAGGGGTACTCCACCCCTAGACATCTTATCCCGTATCCAAAGGATAGGGGATAAGATGTCTGATGGCGGGGGTCCGTCCGCTGGGGACCCCCGCATTTTACCATGCGGCACCCACATGTAATGGCTTCCGGAACTGCTGGAGGCCCTCAGGCTAATACCATCCTGACCACGAGAATGGAAGCTGGTATGTACTAAAATCACCTCATAGTGAATAACCTCTTTAAGTTTTCTTTCTCCTTACTGTCAAGACCCTTAGAGAATACCTGTCACCAATTAAAACTTTTAATATAGTGTTATTTGCGTAATTAGCAGACACTTTCCCTTTCACTTGCTTTTAAAATGATCAACATAAATATGTTTAAAATGTAATACAAAAAACTGCCACTAGGTGGCTCTGTTTCCTTCCACAATCAATACAGTGAGTTTGGTCTCCTCCCAGTCTGGCAGGAGACCAAACTCAGGAACTGTTTCCGTGCACTGAGCTTGACAGTTGCACAGAGCCTCACTGCAAAAAGCTTCATTGAAAGCTGCAAAGAGCCTCACTGAAAGATACAGAGACTGAAAGTTGCTACACAGAGCCTGAGGTCTTCTATTCACCACAGCACTGTAACAATGTGAGGGCGGAAGTGTTCCCCCAGAGGCTTCAGTGATATCATGCCTGCTGGGAAATGCCCACTTTCTCCTGCTGGGAAATTGCACTATGTGAGCAAGAATAAAGGTAATATACAGAGATTTTTATAGCTCTGAATTTTTTAAAGGCTGGGAGGGGTGTTAGGAGCAGTTAGGGAACATAACTGAGTAAGTTTAGAAAAGTTTATTTGGTGACAGGTACTTTTTAACTTTTTTATTTTTCCAGTGAAAAAATTGTATTAGGAACTTTTTTATGCAAGGCAAGTTGTACATTTTACTGGTACCCCTTATTTTAGCACATAATGTATTATGACGCCATAAAAAAAAATAGAAAATAATATGAAATTGAGCAATTTTTGGGGGCAATCATATTTTAAGTGTTCATAATAGGGTCAAATTGGCATAATACATTTGTTCTACATGTTTGATTGATTTCAATGTTACCAAATTTGGATAATTTTTGCTTCGTTTTACTATAATAAAAAAAATTCTAAATCTGTGCATTGCCGATAATGATTCCAATAATGTTTGAATTTTTCAACTTATGGAGCTGTGTAAGCGCTATTTTTTGAGAGATGTAGTTGACACTAGTACAACTTTTGTAGTATTGGCTTTTTTTTTACTACTTTTATTCCATTTTGTCAGGGAAGTGGTGTGACCATGGCACAAGGGGGATTTTGCACATAGCTTCTTTAAGAATAAGTTAGAAGTAGGAAAAAGCAGGAGGAGAAAAGGTCCTTCCAGTTTATTTCTCTTTTTCTTTAATCCTCTTTTGGCTTTGGTTGAATAACCAAAAGAATGTTGCATAAATGGTGTAGCATATCAAGCTATATATAATATAAACAATATATCTGCAAGAGCTATGCCATTAATGCCAAGAGCTTTACGCAAATTGCGTAACTTGCCTGCTTTGGCGGTTTTTGGTTCTCTATGATCCGCAAACAGACCAGAGAGATTCAAGAAGCCAGGAAAATAAAAATACTCTTTAAAGGGTGGTTTCACACAAAGTATTTGTACCAAAAAAAAGTGGAAAAGACTACCTCAAAGAATGTATGCTGCAAGCAGATGTTAGCTGGAAATAAATAAGAAAATACAAATTACTAGGCTGACAATGCGTTATTGTGTACCTCATTTTCACTTGATGTGGGTATTTTAACCCCTTGAGGACATCAGATTTTTTTTTTCTTCAATTCAGAATTTTTTTTTTTTTACATATACATGAAAGTGAACGGTAATGCAAAATAAACAAACAATACAAGCGGGAGATCCTGACGCAGCAGGAATCCCATGACGAACTGGTACATGTGTATAAACAGACACAACACCTATCAAAGGGAAGGGGAGTAGGGTCAGTAGGCAATGCAAGATTGACATGGTCAAATGAATCCAATATAATAAAATAAGATAAAGGAAAATAAAATAAAAGAAGACAGAATAAAATACAATATGATAAAATAAAAGACATGAAGAGCAATAAATATAAAAAAAAGTCAAAATATTCAGAGGGTCAGGAATGATCAGGTAGTCCTGTCTGCAAAAAAGTGTAGTCGCAAGCACTCAATTCAGCAGTTTGTAGCTATAAATAGTTTGAAGATGAAGAAATACCTATCAATGACATACAGACTAGGGAGAATTTTTCCAGGGTAGCCAAATCTTGTTATAAACAGCAAATGCTCTGTTTGATTTACTAGAACTGCAGAGCTGTCTCACCTTCGTTATCCACTCATCTAAAGAAGGGGGAGGGGGGGGGGGGGGGCATCTGCATCCACTTCAGTGGAATAAGGGTTTTTGCGGCTTTAAGGAGGTGAGTTATGAGTGATTTTGCATGAGGTGTATACTGAGGCGAAGAACAACCTAGAAAAGTCGTTTTGGGAGTGAGAACTAGGGCAGTATTGGTTATAGAGGATTGTCTCTCTCTCCAGTATTGTTGAATAAGGGGGCATGTCCACCAAATGTGCAAATGAGAGCCAACATAAGTCTAAAACAGTGTTTCTCAATTCCAGTCCTCAGGGCCCCCTAACAGGTCATGTTTTCAGGATTTCCTTAGTCTATCACAGGTGATATAATTGTGGTGATGCCTGATTCATTGACCATAATTATGTCACCTGTGAAAGACTTAGGGAATCCTGAAAACATGACCTGTTAGGGGGCCCTGAGGACTAGAATTGAGAAACACTGGTCTAAACTAAGTCAATGTGTAAGGCTGCTTTCACACTATGAACATTCATCCATTATTAAACGTCAGTTTATTAACGGATGAAATAACGGGTGCTAACTGCTGAATAAATATTCATCCGTTAAGACCCGTTATCCCTCATGTATGGCCGAACACCTCTGCCTACAGACTCCCACAGCCGGGACTACTACTACTCTCATCATGGAACAGACTTCTTTCCATGATGGGAGTAGTAATTCCCTGGCTGCGGGAGTCTGCCGACAGCTGGGGAGGCTTCATTAGTGTTTCTACTACAACCCCCATCATGGAACAGAGTTTGTTCCATGATGGGGGTTGTAGTACAGGGGCTGAGGGATTGATCTCACCGGGTTTCACTTCTGAGACCCCATGCGATCCAAAGTTATTAAGCAGGGGAGCGGGTGTCAAGCTCCGCAATGGATCGTGTGTTTTAATTTTCATTTTTGGATGCCCCACAGGAGCCCTGAATGGTCAGTACCAAGGAGCCCATCAGGGCTCTCAGAGGGAGATTTAAAAATGAACATTGTGAGTAGCAGGGGCCATATCTATATTAAAAGCACTGTGGGGGGCAATATATATAGCGCTGCAGGGGGGGGCAGACATATAGCCTATATATCTAGCCTCCCAGCAGTGCATTAGATATGACCCCCGCTGGCACATTAATAAATATATACCCCCCGCTGGCACATTAAATATATATACCCCCGCCTGCGCATTAATAAATATATACCCCCTGCCGGCGTATTAAATATATACCCCCCGCAGCGCATGTATATGTACCCTCGCAGCGCAGCGCTTCTATATACCTATGCCACTGAAGCGCTATATGTGAAAAGCATTCTAGCAGCAGCATTGGCCACCAGATGCTGCTGATGAAATACTCTTCATACATAGCAGCGGCATATGTATATAATAGTGCTGTGGGGGGGCAGATAACGCTACATGTCTGCCCCCCCCCCAGTGCTTCTATATACATATACCCTTGCAGCGCTATGTATGAAAAGTATTTCTATTAGCAGCGCATAGTTCTGGCTGCCAATGCTGCTGCTAGAATGCTTTTCAGATATAGCACTGCAGTGGCATAGGTATATAGAAGCACTGCGCTGCAAGGGTACATATATATGCGCTGCGGGGGTATATATATTTATTGCGCCGGCTGGGGGTATATATTTAATGCACCGGTAGGGGGTATATATTTACTAATGCGCCGGCGGGGTCTTATCTAATGCACTGCTTGGGGGCTAGATATATTGGCTGTATGTCGCCCCCCCCCCCCCCCCTGCAGCGCTATATGTCTTGTCCGCCACAGCGCTTTTAATATAGATATGGCCCTTGCTACTCACAATGTTCATTTTTAAATCTCCCTCTGAGAGCTTTGAATGGCTCCTCAGTACCGGCCATTCAGGGCTCCCCGTGGGGGATTAAAAAATGAAAGTTAAAACACACTGATACATTGCAGGGTTGCGCTCCCCTGCTTAATAACTTTGGAATGCATCGGGACTCATAAGTGAAACCCGGTGCGATCAATCCATCAGCCCCTGTACTACAACCCCCATCATGGAACATACTCTGTTCCATGATGGGGGAAGTAGTACAAACACTAATGTAGCCTCCCCAGTTGTCTGCAGACTCTTGTGACGGAAGAAAAATTTGTGCATGTGCCATTATTTCTTCCAACACAACTAATGGCCGTTATTCATGACGGACTATAACGGGTCATAAGGGATAATCAAAAAATCCCATAGACTTTAATGGGATTGTTTAACGGCTGTTTAACAGGGCTTTTCTAACGCACATTTGTAACAGATTAATTGTAAGGGAAATAGTAGATGTAATAATCAAGTCCTTTGAGGATGTAATTTTTAAAAAACATTTTTGAAATCTTCCAGTTATCTGAAAACGGATTGAAGATGATAATATGTTCTATTTACAAAACAGTGTTTGGTTAAAAAAAAAAAAAAAAAAATGTGCCTCCGGTAGTCCAATATGTTACTTCATCTCTTACCTTCTTTCAGTTACATGATTATATAAATGTTCAGTATTGTGGCTTCCATCTCAGACGGCACCTGTCTCTGTCTATCTTGTATGTAGGTATATCAATGAATGAGTGCTGTCAGAGTTCATCATGACAAGATGTTTGTGTTACTCTGTTACCTGATCCAGCAAGAAACAAGATTGTAGGTTTCCAAAATAAAATTTGAAGAAGCAGTCATTATACTCCATGCAGTGCTGTTTGTAAAATCTTCACTGTATGAGATAAGACACATAACTCTTATTATAAGACCACTGGCTAAGTGTTCCACTGCTAATGTTTTCCACTGGGACATAAGGTAAGGGGTGACCATCATCTTGCTGTCTACACCCCTGCTGTGCTAGGCAATAGTAAAATGTAAGCTTTGGAGCATGACTATGAAACTGAACAAGGGGAAAGTCAGACAGATAACCACTAGAGACTATAATGAAACAAGGGTGATCAATGTCTCCAGCAGCGCATACTTTGAGGGCCAATGAAGCAGGAAGGTCATTTATGCGATAGTTAACAAAAAGAAGAATCAAAGAAGAAAATGTTACATTAAAAGCATTAACATTAACCTTCAAACATGAATAATAAAAATACTACATTTCATATATATAAGGAAATTATTGCTTTAAAGAGTTACATTGGTCGGTCATCAAACTACAGAATTCTGGACATAATTATCCAGAGTAGGAGAAAATCCCCATAGGAAACATAGGCTGCTCTGGACAGTTCCTAAAATGGACAGAGATGTCAGCAGAGAGCACTGTGCTCGTGATGTCAGCAGAGAGCTCTGTGTTCCAAAAAGAAAAGAATTTCCTCTGTAGTATTCAGCAGCTAATAAGTACTGGAAGGATTAAGATTTTTTAATAGAAGTAATTTACAAATCTGTTTAACTTACTGGCACCAGTTGATTAAAAAAAAAAGTTTTTCACCGGAGTACCCCTTTAAGGACACATTCAGATATTACAGTAGTACCGGTGCATTACAGTGTTGTGGGGGTAACACAATGTACTTCACAAAAATGAATGGCGATGTTTAAAATGTTCACAATCACATTCCTCTGCACAATGCTCTTATGTCAGTATGATATGAAATGCATGTGTCATATGGCCATAATATTAGCCAAAAATTTGGCAGAGAATCTGTGAAAGTAGTGACTTGCTGTGTTCTATTACATGGCTTATATGCAATGTGATGTTGCATAGCTTTTTTCTTTTTCTTTTTCTTTCCCCAATTAAAAAGAAAACCTGCTTTAAATGTGTTAGGGTACGTTCACACGTACAGGATCCTGCGCAGATTTGATGCGCATGATTTGTAACTGCAGATTAGAAGCTGTGCTCAGTCATTTAGTTTACATTGAAATCTGCAGCAGAAAATCCTGTGCATCAAATCTGCATACATGTGAACATACCCCTTAGGGTCTATTCACACGTACAATATTCTGTGTAGATTTGATGCACAGGATTTCAAGCTGTGATCAGTCATTCAGTTTACATTGAAATCTGCAGCAGAAAATCCTGTGCATCAAATCTGCGCAGGATACTGTACGTGTGAATAGACCATTAAAGAGAATCTGACACCCTGTTCACCTGCACTAAACCCAATATACTGGGTTATAGTGCAGGGGAACAGCTTTACAATAAGGGGGTCCCTTACTTAAATCCGTTGTGTAAATGGAAAGTTCTGGCACTGTAAACTTTCTGCTGCATTGCTATCCAGTGCACAATGGAGGTGGGGAGGAGGGGGTGGAGGGGGGTGCTGGCTCACCCAGCTTTCCTGTCTCCTCCATATTCTCTGTCTGCCCTGCTCCCCTTCATTTTTATGTAATAAAGACTGCGGGTGAGTTTACAGAGCAGAGCGCCTCCAATGTGCACTGGATGGTAATGCAGCAGGAAGTTTACAGTGCCAGAACTTTCCATTTACACAACGGATTTAAGTAAGGGACCCCCTTATATACTCAACATATACTCAAGAAAGTGATTCCTCTTTGTAAAGCTGTTCACCCGTGCTATAAGCCGGTACATTGCGTTTAGTGCCCGTGAACAGGGTGTCAGATTCTGTTTAAATATTTATTACTATGTCTTGGGCTTTCCAGGTACCACATATATTTTTTTCAAAATTAACCTTCTTAAAAATGTTTTCATGATTTTAAAGAGCTTTCCAGGCTAATAGATGGAGACCATAAATTGCTGATTGCCGGCACCATGCACCCCCAGAAAACAGTTGTTTGACGTCTGTACTATGCATGAATGGGGCCAGAGGCAGATGACTGCATAGCGGCCCACCATAATTACTGCAAATAAGCTTCTGTTACCGAAGGCCATCGATCTTTTTGGTCTAGAAAACCCACTTAAAGGCGTACTTCCCCAGAAAACATGTGTTTTTAAAATCAACTGGTGCCAGAAAGTTAAACAGATTTGCAAATGACTTCTATTTAACAATCTTAATCCTTCCAGTTATGATCAGCTGCTGTATGTTTCAGAGGAAGTTCTTTTCTTTTTGAATTTCCTTTCTGTCTGACCACAGTGCTCTCTGCTGACACCTCTGTCCATTTTAGGAACTGTCTGGTGCAGGATAGGTTTGCTATGGGGATTTGCTCCTACTCTGGACAGTTCCTAAAATGGACAAAGGTGTTAGCAGAGAGCACTGAGGTCAGACAGAAAATGAATTAAAAAAGAAAAGAACTTCCTCTGTAGTATACTGTAGCCGATAAGTAAGAGGGTACAATGTGTGTTGCTACGACACTCCCCGACAGGTAGAGGAAGCCGCCGCTTGGAATGATCCCCTTCTCCAGGAACGCAGGTTGGTTCCAGCCGACCGTCCAACTCCCGACCGGAGGATACGAACACGGCCGCTCCTGATCAGCAAATCAGTCGAACTCCTTCCATAGCTAGAAATAACGAAAGTGCTGTCCCAATAGTAATCCCCCCACAAACTAGAACAGCTCCGTCTTGAGGGTCAAACAGGAATGAATTTAATGTGGCTACCTGCCCGGTATTTATGCAGGTCTCCACCAGGTGGACACTCCCCTAGGGGACCTGATGGAAAACATAGTGGACAGTAGCCAATCGAAGTGGCTTCAACATAAGCCCTTCCCACTTTACCCATACCTCCCTCCTCTCTATCCCCCAGACAACTGGGAAGAAATCCAATTATCTTCCAGGACGAAGAAATCCAATTATTTCTCAGGACGAAGAAATCCAATTATCTCCCAGGACAGAGACAATCGCCATCCCAGAACACAACAAGAAAACACATTGAAACATATAAAGAACGAAATAGAAGGCGGGCGGCAGCTTCCAGCAGTGTTTGGTAGATAAAGGGTCCGTTTTTAGTTCCATAGGATTTGTACCGAACAATGCAGATTTTTCCTCGGGTCCCAAAAACGTCCGCCGCCTTGTGGTCGGCGAACGACGACCACCCGTACGAATGGAATGGAGAGGTGTCTGCGGTTAACCACAACATTCTAATTGGAGCCAAGAGGGTAACCAGCAGATGGATCCGTCACATGTGTTATGTGGGTTTGCAAATCACTGTTTTCATAAAAGGGGTTATCCAGGAATCGAAAAACAGACCTATTTTCTTTCAAAGACTGCTCTTTGTCTGTCTCCACTTTGGATCTGGTATTACAACTTACAACTCCATTCACTTCAATGGGCCTGAGCTATAGACAGACAGGGAATGGTATTTGAAAGAAATTATCTCAGTTTTTTTATTCCTGGATAACCCCTTTAACCCCTTCCCGCAGAATGACTTATATTTATGTCAAGTTATGCAGGTAGTTTGCGCATCTTGACGTTTATATAAGTAATTCAGTTAACCCGCTGATGTGTGGCATCGCGCGGGTTAACAGGCAGAACTCCCGCTGTTACTGGCAGGAGCCAACTTCTGCTAGCTTCCCCCCAGGACCATTGGGAATGGTCCTGGTCAGTGATCACTGTGATTGGTCCCTGTGGACCAATCACTGTGTCTCAGCGTGCTGCGGGGGTGAAAGTTCAGATCCCTAGAAGTCCAGGCAGAGTGGGGGAAGAGGACGCTGAGAGCTGTGGGGGACAATGTGGTGAGGGGGACCGGCAGCACTTACGCTGGACCGGTGGCAGGCAGTGGGGACCGAGGACCGGCGGCAGGCAAGTGGAGGAGGCAGTGTCGGCATCAGAGGCAGCAATGAAGATCGCTGTAAAGTGATCTTCACTGCTGCTTCTAGGAGTTTCAAAACTCCGGGCATGCTGGGAGTTGTAGTTTTGCAACTTGAGGGGTGTAGTTTCCAAAATAGTATCCCATGTTTTTTTTTTTTTTTTTTTTTTGCTGTTATGGAACCATAGGGGCTTCCTAAATGTGACATGCCCCCTAAAAACCATTTCAGCAAAACTCACTCTCCAAAATCTCATTGTTGCTCCTTCAATTCTGAGCCCTCTAGTGCACCCACAGAGCACTTTACGTTCAGATATGAGGTATTTCCTTACTCGAGAGTAATTGGGTTACACATTTTGAGGGGCATTTTCTCCTTTTACCCCTTGTAAAAATTCAAAAACGGGGTCTACAAGAACATGTTAGTGTAATAAATTGAGATTTTGAATTTTCTCCTTCACTTTGCTGCTATTCCTGTGAAACACCTAAAGGGTTAACATTCTGAATATTATTTTGTATACTTTGAGGGGAAAAGTTTTTATAATGGGGTCATTTAATATGAAGACCCCTCAAATCCACTTAAAAACTGAACTGGTCCCTGAAAAATTCAGATTTTTAAAACTTTGTAAAAAATTGGAAAATTGCTGCTGAACTTTGAAGCCCTCTGATGTCTTCCAAAAGTAAAAACATGTCAACTTTATGATGCAAACATAAAGTAGACATATTGTATATGTGAATCAATATATAATTTATTTGGTATATCTATTTTCCTCACAAGCAGAGAGCTTCAAAGTTAGAAAAATGCAACATTTTGAAATTTTTCATGAACTTTTGAAATGATGCAAGTATTGACGAAAATTTACCCCTGTGACAAAGTAGAATATGTCACGAAAAAACATTCTTGGAATCAAATTCATAAGTAAAAGCATCCCAGAGTTATTAATGATTAAAGTGACAGTGGTCAGAAAATGCTTTGGTCCTTAAAGGGGTACTCCGGTGGCCAATGTGTTTTTTCAGTTTCTACTTACCCTTGCAGGTGAGTTTTCTTGTTATCTCTGGTCTCGTGATTGCTCTTTGTTTGTCTTTCTTTTCCTTTCTTTGCACAAGTGTGTCCATGTAGTGTAACATTTATTTCCGTTTTGCCTTTGTTTTAGAAACTACAGCTCCCAGCATGCCTTGTAGACTGCCCAAATTGTTTTGCATTGCCACCAGCCCTGTTTGTGGGTGGCTTTTTTATTTCTTTCCCCTTTGGCACACCCTTTCCCCGTCCTGCTCATTAGTATACTCATCCCACCCACTGTCATCCCACAGTCTCCACATCAGGGAATGAATTGTCTGTGAGGGGAAAGGATCTTATGTGACCCACGGGTGCTGCTCCTCCCCCTGCCAACCCCCCCAATGAATTGTCAGCCGCAGCGCTGTCACCACATTAGGGAACAAAGCATATGTGACCCACCCGCGGGCGCTGCTCTGCTTCCTGCCCTTTCACCCCCCTCTCACCCCCCCAAAGCAATGTCCCCGTAAGAGTTAAAGGACATCTGTACTTCTAAATTTTCCATATTCCTGTGCCCGGCTGCAAAAATAAACAAAATAAACTTTGACTCACCTTCCAGCGTTCCCCCATTGCTACGGTAACGGCCTCACGGTCCGGCTCCTTACATGACAGTGCACTCAGCCTATCCCTGGGGGAGGAGGGACATTGCTGAGGCTGGTGATAGGCTGACAGCTGTGTGACGTTCCTGTGACTGTGAGGTTGTTACGGTAGCAACGGGGGAATGCTGGAAGGTGAGTCAAAGTTTATTTTGGCTTTTTTTGCAGCCGGGCACAGGAATATGGAAAATTTAGAAGTACAGATGTCCTTTAACCCTTGCGGGGACATCGCTTTAGGGGGGTGAGAGGGGGGTGGAAGGGGAGTAAGCAAAGCAGTACCCGTGGGTCACATATGCTTAGTTCCCTAATGTGGGGACTGCACTGCGGCTGACAATTCATTGGGGGGGGAGGAGAAGGAAAGCTGTGCCCGCGGGTCACACATCATTAGTTCCTCAATGTGGGGATAGCGCGCTGCGGCTGACAATTCATTCCCTGATGTGGGGACTGCGGGTGAGAAGCTGACAGTGCGCCAGCAGGGGGAATCATGATAGCCGATACCCCTGATTCCCCCCTCGGGCGCACGGTCCTCATGGCGGGAAAGGGGTTACGTACATGGTGAGCAGGCGCAGGGCAGGCTGACAGTGGGAGGAGACATCCATCCTCCCCAACAATTCAATGAATATTCATTACAGGGGTGTGGAAAAGGGGCGAAACCATTGCAGAAAAAAAAAAAAAAACAGCAACGCCTGCAGCTCTGACGTCTTGTCCACAACAGTGAACAAACATGGCCGCAGGTGTGGACAACATTCCAAAGCAACCAAAAAAACTACTGAACTTCCTTCCCAGAAAAAAGGTCAGTAAAAAATTTTTTAAGAACTGTCCAGAGTAGGAGAAAATCCCCATAGCAAACATATGCTGCTCTGGACAGTTCCTTAAATGGACAGAGATGTCAGCAGAGAGCACTGTGTTCCAAAAAGAAAATAATTTACTCTGTAGTATTCAGCAGCTAATAAGTACTGGAAGGATTAAGATAAAAAAAAAGTTATTTACAAATCTGTTTATCTTTCTGGCACCAGTTGATAAAAAAAAAAAAAAAAAAAAGTTTTCCACCGAAGTACCCCTTTTAATCATTGCCCTACTGCAGAACCCAAGTGCGCTTCAGATTGAGGCCATGAACTGATGGACAAACAATTTCATTTTAGGATTCTTTGGTAAAGCGGGCCATGACACTACCGCATTACTCTCAAATAATGCAACTGACTAGTAGTGTTGCTCACGAATATTCGAAATTCAAATTTTTGCGAATATCGCAAAAAAAAAGAATATAACGAATATGCGAATTTCACAAATATATGATGAATATTCATCCATATATTCGCGAAATATCGCGAATTTGAAAATGGCCTATGCCGCTCATAACTATTGACTAGTACCTACAGTGCTTAAAAGGTTGATGTATAGACAATGGTAAATAAATAAGCAGAGTTTTGGCCCTTTACTGGATATGGCACTTTTTACAATCTCTAAAGAGAAGAAGGAGAGAAGATTAGTGTTGCTCGCGAATATTCGCAATTCGAATATTATTCGCGAATATCGCATATTCGCGAATTCGCGAATTTTGCGAATATAGCGCTATATATTCGTAATTACGAATATTCGTTTTTTTTTTATTTATTTATTTTTTTTCTTCACAGTACACATCACAGTGATCACCCCTCTCTGCTTCCAGCTTGTGTGGTGTAAATAAGGCTCTAATACTACTGTGTGAGACTGGCGTGCGAAAATTCGCATGTGCGAAAATTCGCATATGCGAAAATTAATATATGCAAACGTTCGCATATGCGAATTTTCGGGTATGTTAATTTTCGCATATGTTAATTTCCGCATACGCGAATTTTCGCATATACGAAAATAAACCGAGAATATAACGAATATTCGCGAATATATGACGAATATTCGTCCATATATTCGCGAATATTCGCGAATTCGAATATGGCCTATGCCGCTCAACACTAGAGAAGATATATAAAGATATATTTGGACAGCTGTCTCCTCAGCCTCTATTGGGATAGTTACATTATCAGACCATGCCCCGGTGTTTTGTAGCTTTTCGCTCTCCTCTTTACGCAAGCCTCATGCCTCCTGGAGACTGAACAAATCGCTACTCTTGGATGCATTATGTCTCCAAGATCTTAAATCCACTATTCTCTAATTTGAAAGTGATCATGCATCAGACCCCACGGCACCCCAATGAAATGGGATACCCTGAAATGTGTCCTTAGGGGCGTTCTGATGAGACATGGGGCTAGACTAAAGAGAGAGGCCTCGGCCAAATTTCACTCCTTGACACTCACGCTCCATAACTTAGAAACGCAACATAAAGGAACCCAAGAAGATAGGGTATAAAGGGAACTAATTATGACATGTTAAGACCTGTTGGAATTGATGAACGCAAAACACCGGTACTATAGACAACTCACGGGCAAGACTTTTTATGAATGGAGCAATAAGTCAGGGTGCCTACTTGCCGCTGCTCTACGGAATAAACAATCCTCTACTTTCATACACGCCATTCGCACCCCTTCTGGTACCACCTCATACCCCTCTCCCGACATTATCTCAGCGTTTCACAAATACTACACTGACCTGTATAGCCTCCCAAAGCCACCTGCGCTAAACAATCCCATCACTGCTCCTATCTCCCTAAAACAATATATTGACTCCACAGCACTTCCACGTCTCTCACCAGAGTCTGTTCAAGCAATGGAATCACCTTTCACTGCTGAGGAATTGGAGTTAGCGATTTCTACCCTACCTTCGGGGAAAAGCCCGGGCCCTGACGGATACACGGGAAAATTTTATAAAACTCTTGGCAAGGAACTGCTAACTCCGCTTCTTACGGCATTCAATGGTGTATCACATGATTCCCCGCTCCCTCCGTCCTTTCTAAGGGCATTTGTGACAGCATTGCCGAAAGAGGGCAAAGACCCTCTGTTATGCCCAAGTTATCGACCAATATCATTCATAAACATCGATGCTAAACTCTTTGCTAAATTGTTGGCTAATAGGCTGGCCGATCATTTGGGGCCCTGATCCACCCCGATCAAGTGGGCTTTGCTCGTGGTCAAGAGGTGAGGGACAACACGCTGAGAGCGTTTTCCTCCATACACTATGCTAAACGATGCAAGATCCCCTTATTGTTATTATCCCTCGAGGCGGAGAAGGCCTTTGATCGGGTGGACTGGGACTTCCTCCTTGCTACACTAGCCCAAATTGGCCTCGGTAGGAACATGATGTCCCGGATCCTAGCATGATATGATAGTCCCCAGGCACAGCTTCGAATTAACGGCCACTTCTCAGACCCATTTCCCATCAGTAATGGCACAAGACAGGGATGCTCCCTGTCTCCACTTTTGTATGTTCTATGCATGGAGCATTTACTTGTGGATATTAGAAACCATCATGATATCAGCGGGCTCTCCCTGCCGCTGTGTCATTATAAATGTTCTGCATTCGCAGAACGAGAGAACAAGAACGAGAGAACCAAACCCAAAGACCAAAGGGAACAAGTATGCCAGACCTTACCTACCAACCCCGACGATTGTTTCACAACTAAATGGCTTCCTCAGGGGGTGTGAAACCCCCTGAGGAAGCCATTTAGTGGTGAAACTATCGTTGGGGTTGGTAGGTAAGGTCTGGCATACTTGTTCCCTTTGGTCTTTGGGTTTGGTTCTCTCGTTCATTCCCTTCTTGCCCTCGTGCTTGCGTTTAGAAGTATTCTGGTGCGACTTTACTTTTGATACCTACATCTTATTGCCCTCTGACCTCATACTTATGTTTATTATCCCTTTTATGCTGAGTTCCAGTCCCTACCTACCTGTCTGTAGTTTTTTTCGGTGCCTTGTTTTTATCATGTATATGTACTTGTTACGCCGAGCGCTCCGGGTTCCCGCTCCTCCCCGGAGCGCTCGCTTCACCTCCTCCGCTGCAGCGCCCCGGTCACGTCCTCTGACCCGGGGCGCTGCGATCCTGCTGCTAGCCGGGATGCGATTCGCGATGCGGGTAGCGCCCGCTCGCGATGCGCACCCCGGCTCTCCTACCTGACTCGCTCCCCGTCTGTTCTGTCCCGGCGCGCGCGGCCCCGCTCCCTAGGGCGCGCGCGCGCCGGGTCTCTGCGATTTAAAGGGCCACTGCGCCGCTGATTGGCGCAGTGGTTCCAATTAGAGTTATCACCTGTGCACTCCCTATATTACCTCACTTCCCTTGCACTCCCTTGCCGGATCTTGTTGCCTTAGTGCCAGTGAAAGCGTTCCTTGTGTGTTCCTTGCCTGTGTTTCCAGACCTTCTGCCGTTGCCCCTGACTACGATCCTTGCTGCCTGCCCCGACCTTCTGCTACGTCCGACCTTGCTTCTGCCTACTCCCTTGTACCGCGCCTATCTTCAGCAGCCAGAGAGGTGAGCCGTTGCTAGTGGATACGACCTGGTCACTACCGCCGCAGCAAGACCATCCCGCTTTGCGGCGGGCTCTGGTGAAAACCAGTAGTGGCTTAGAACCGGTCCACTAGCACGGTCCACGCCATCCCTCTCTGGCACAGAGGGTCCACTACCTGCCAGCCGGCATCGTGACAGTAGATCCGGCCATGGATCCCGCTGAAGTTCCTCTGCCAGTTGTCGCTGACCTCACCACGGTGGTCGCCCAGCAGTCACAACAGATTGCGCAACAAGGCCAACAGCTGTCTCAACTGACCGTTATGCTACAACAGTTGCTACCACAGCTTCAGCAGTCATCTCCTCCGCCAGCTCCTGCACCTCCTCCGCAGCGAGTGGCCGCTCCTGGGATACGCTTATCCTTGCCGGATAAGTTTGATGGGGACTCTAAGTTTTGCCGTGGCTTCCTTTCCCAATGTTCCCTGCATCTGGAGATGATGTCGGACCTGTTTCCCACTGAAAGGTCTAAGGTGGCGTTCGTAGTCAGTCTTCTGTCCGGAAAAGCCCTGTCATGGGCCACACCGCTCTGGGACCGCAATGACCCCGTCACTGCCTCAGTACACTCCTTCTTCTCGGAAATCCGAAGTGTCTTTGAGGAACCTGCCCGAGCCTCTTCTGCTGAGACTGCCCTGTTGAACCTGGTCCAGGGTAATTCTTCCGTTGGCGAGTATGCCGTACAATTCCGTACACTTGCTTCAGAATTGTCCTGGAATAATGAGGCCCTCTGCGCGACCTTCAAAAAAGGCCTATCCAGCAACATTAAAGATGTTCTGGCCGCACGAGAAATTCCTGCTAATCTACATGAACTTATTCACCTAGCCACTCGCATTGACATGCGTTTTTCTGAAAGGCGTCAGGAACTCCGCCAAGATATGGACTCTGTTCGCACGAGGCGTTTCGTCTCCTCGGCTCCTCTCTCCTCTGGTCCCCTGCAATCTGTTCCTGTGCCTCCCGCCGTGGAGGCTATGCAGGTCGACCGGTCTCGCCTGACACCTCAAGAGAGGACACGACGCCGTATGGAGAACCTCTGCCTGTACTGTGCTAGTACCGAACACTTCCTGAGGGATTGTCCTATCCGTCCTCCCCGCCTGGAAAGACGTACGCTGACTCCGCACAAAGGTGAGACAGTCCTTGATGTCTACTCTGCTTCTCCACGTCTTACTGTGCCTGTGCGGATGTCTGCTTCTGCCTTCTCCTTCTCTACAGTGGCCTTCTTGGACTCTGGTTCTGCAGGAAATTTTATTTTGGCCTCTCTCGTCAACAGGTTCAACATCCCAGTGACCAGTCTCGCCAGACCCCTCTACATCAATTGTGTAAATAATGAAAGATTGGACTGTACCATACGTTTCCGCACGGAGCCCCTTCTTATGAGCATCGGATCTCATCATGAGAGGATTGAACTTTTGGTCCTCCCCAATTGCACCTCGGAGATTCTCCTTGGACTTCCCTGGCTTCAACTTCATTCCCCAACCCTGGATTGGTCCACTGGGGAGATCAAGAGTTGGGGGTCCTCTTGTTCCAAGAACTGTCTAAAACCGGTTCCCAGTAACCCTTGCCGTAACTCTGTGGTTCCTCCAGTAACCGGTCTCCCCAAGGCCTATATGGACTTCGCGGATGTTTTCTGCAAAAAACAAGCTGAGACTCTACCTCCTCACAGGCCTTATGATTGCCCTATCGACCTCCTCCCGGGTACTACTCCACCCCGGGGCAGAATTTATCCTCTCTCTGCCCCAGAGACTCTTGCCATGTCCGAATACGTCCAGGAGAATCTAAAAAGGGGCTTTATCCGTAAATCCTCCTCTCCTGCCGGAGCCGGATTTTTCTTTGTCTCCAAAAAAGATGGCTCCCTACGTCCTTGCATTGACTACCGCGGTCTTAATAAAATCACGGTTAAGAACCGCTACCCCTTACCCCTCATCTCTGAACTCTTTGATCGCCTCCAAGGTGCCCACATCTTCACTAAATTGGACTTAAGAGGCGCCTATAACCTCATCCGCATCAGAGAGGGGGACGAGTGGAAAACGGCATTTAACACCAGAGATGGACACTTTGAGTATCTGGTCATGCCCTTTGGACTGTGCAATGCCCCTGCCGTCTTCCAAGACTTTGTCAATGAAATTTTTCGTGATCTATTATACTCCTGTGTTGTGGTATATCTGGACGATATCCTAATTTTTTCTGCCAATCTAGAGGAACACCGCCGGCATGTCCGTATGGTTCTTCAGAGACTTCGTGACAACCAACTCTATGCCAAAATTGAGAAATGTCTGTTTGAATGCCAATCTCTTCCTTTTCTAGGATATTTGGTCTCTGGCCAGGGACTACAGATGGATCCAGACAAACTCTCTGCCGTCTTAAATTGGCCACGCCCCTCCGGACTCCGTGCTATCCAACGCTTTTTGGGGTTCGCCAATTATTACAGGCAATTTATTCCACATTTTTCTACCATTGTGGCTCCTATCGTGGCTTTAACCAAGAAAAATGCTGATCCCAAGTCCTGGCCTCCTCAAGCAGAAGACTCCTTTAAACAACTCAAGTCTGCCTTTTCTTCGGCTCCCGTGCTCTCCAGACCTGACCCTTCCAAACCCTTCCTATTGGAGGTTGATGCCTCCTCAGTAGGAGCTGGAGCTGTTCTTCTACAAAAAAATCCTTCCGGGCATGCTGTCACTTGTGGTTTTTTCTCTAGGACCTTCTCTCCAGCGGAGAGGAACTACTCCATCGGGGATCGAGAACTTCTAGCCATTAAATTAGCACTTGAGGAATGGAGGCATCTGCTGGAGGGATCAAGATTTCCTGTTATTATCTACACCGACCACAAGAACCTCTCCTACCTCCAGTCGGCCCAACGGCTGAATCCTCGCCAGGCCCGGTGGTCTCTGTTCTTTGCCCGATTTAATTTTGAGATCCACTTTCGTCCTGCCGATAAGAACATTAGAGCCGATGCTCTCTCTCGTTCCTCGGATGCCTCAGAAGTTGATCTCCCTCCGCAACACATCATTCCACCTGACTGCCTGATCTCCACTTCTCCTGCCTCCATCAGACAGACTCCTCCAGGAAAGACCTTTGTTTCTCCACGCCAACGCCTCGGAATCCTCAAATGGGGTCACTCCTCCCATCTCGCAGGTCATGCGGGCATCAAGAAATCTGTGCAACTCATCTCCCGCTTCTATTGGTGGCCAACTCTGGAGACGGATGTTGGGGACTTTGTGCGAGCCTGCACTATCTGTGCCCGGGATAAGACTCCTCGCCAGAAGCCCGCTGGTTTTCTTCATCCTCTGCCTGTCCCCGAACAGCCTTGGTCTCTGATTGGTATGGATTTTATTACTGATTTACCCCCTTCCCGTGGCAACACCGTTATTTGGGTGGTCGTTGATCGATTCTCCAAAATGGCACATTTCATTCCTCTTCCTGGTCTTCCTTCTGCGCCTCAGTTGGCTAAACAATTTTTTGTACACATTTTTCGTCTTCACGGGTTGCCTACGCAGATTGTCTCGGATAGAGGGGTCCAATTCGTGTCTAAATTCTGGAGAGCTCTCTGTAAACAACTCAAGATTAAATTAAATTTTTCCTCTGCATATCATCCCCAGTCCAATGGACAAGTAGAAAGAATTAACCAGATCCTGGGTGATTATTTGCGACATTTTGTTTCCTCTCGCCAGGATGACTGGGCAGATCTCCTTCCATGGGCCGAATTCTCGTATAACTTCAGGGTCTCTGAATCTTCCTCCAAATCCCCATTTTTCGTGGTGTACGGCCGTCACCCTCTTCCCCCCCTCCCTACCCCCTTGCCCTCTGGTCTGCCCGCTGTGGATGAAATTTCTCGTGACCTTTCCATTATATGGAGAGAGACCCAAAATTCTCTCTTACAGGCTTCTTCACGCATGAAGAGGTTCGCGGATAAGAAAAGAAGAGCTCCCCCCGTTTTTTCCCCTGGAGACAAGGTATGGCTCTCCGCTAAATATGTCCGCTTCCGTGTCCCTAGCTACAAGTTGGGACCACGCTATCTTGGTCCTTTCAAAATTCTGTGTCAAATTAATCCTGTCTCTTATAAACTTCTTCTTCCTCCTTCTCTTCGTATCCCTAATGCCTTTCACGTCTCTCTTCTCAAACCACTCATCCTCAACCGTTTTTCTCCCAAATCTGTTCCTCCCACTCCTGTTTCCGGCTCCTCGGACGTCTTCTCGGTCAAGGAGATTTTGGCTGCCAAAAAGGTCAGAGGAAAAAATTTTTTTTTAGTAGACTGGGAGGGTTGTGGTCCTGAAGAGAGATCCTGGGAACCTGAGGACAACATCCTTGACAAAAGTCTGCTCCTCAGGTTCTCAGGCTCCAAGAAGAGGGGGAGACCCAAGGGGGGGGGTACTGTTACGCCGAGCGCTCCGGGTTCCCGCTCCTCCCCGGAGCGCTCGCTTCACCTCCTCCGCTGCAGCGCCCCGGTCACGTCCTCTGACCCGGGGCGCTGCGATCCTGCTGCTAGCCGGGATGCGATTCGCGATGCGGGTAGCGCCCGCTCGCGATGCGCACCCCGGCTCTCCTACCTGACTCGCTCCCCGTCTGTTCTGTCCCGGCGCGCGCGGCCCCGCTCCCTAGGGCGCGCGCGCGCCGGGTCTCTGCGATTTAAAGGGCCACTGCGCCGCTGATTGGCGCAGTGGTTCCAATTAGAGTTATCACCTGTGCACTCCCTATATTACCTCACTTCCCTTGCACTCCCTTGCCGGATCTTGTTGCCTTAGTGCCAGTGAAAGCGTTCCTTGTGTGTTCCTTGCCTGTGTTTCCAGACCTTCTGCCGTTGCCCCTGACTACGATCCTTGCTGCCTGCCCCGACCTTCTGCTACGTCCGACCTTGCTTCTGCCTACTCCCTTGTACCGCGCCTATCTTCAGCAGCCAGAGAGGTGAGCCGTTGCTAGTGGATACGACCTGGTCACTACCGCCGCAGCAAGACCATCCCGCTTTGCGGCGGGCTCTGGTGAAAACCAGTAGTGGCTTAGAACCGGTCCACTAGCACGGTCCACGCCATCCCTCTCTGGCACAGAGGGTCCACTACCTGCCAGCCGGCATCGTGACAGTACTGTTGTTTTTAATTGATGATACACTTCAATAAAGATTTTGTTAACTTTTTTTCTATATGCTGTTCATTTGTGCATAATTTTTTCTGTATTTTTGGTGGTGCTTAAATCATTACTGTGGCTCCCCGATTCAACATTCCCCAGTAAAATTCTTGCTGATGCCCCTCCAATTGCAGCGTCTTTACTCGCGTCCTACAGGTCCTACCTAAAACACACACACTTTACCCCTTCCCCAGGTCCACTTACCCCAATATTTGTCAATCCGATGTTTCAACCTGCACGAGAGGCCCTTAGCTTCCTAAACTTTCGAAGAGAGGACGGGATAACATTTAGCAATTTGCTAACCCCTTCTGGATTGAAACCCCTTTCTGACTTGCTTCAGTGTTCTCATCCCTCTCTAACTCATATTTTCCAATATTCCCAACTAAAACACTTCTACTCCACACATAGAGATAGGCTTGTCCTCCACAGAGACCTCACAGGGTTCAAACACTTGTGCACACTCACAGCCCCTACGAGTAAATCCATTAGTACCATTTATGCTCACCTTCGGGAAGCCTCCACCTCTAGCGACATGGCCTTCTGTTCAGCCTGGGAGAGGGAGCTCAATGTTCCTATATCCGAGGGGGAATGGAAATCGGTATTTTCGTGGTGCCATAGGTCCTCCACATCTAGCAAAATACATGAGACAAACTATAAAATTATCACGAGATGGCATCGGGTGCCCTCAATGCTTGCTCATATATCCCCTTATGTCTCGGACACATGCTGGCGATGTGGGGGCACGGGTGGCACCGTGACACATATCTGGCTAAACTGCCCAGCTTTATCCTCCTTTTGGTCGCAAACTCTAGAAATAATGTCAAAATTGCTATCACATCCTATTCCTAAATCTCCACAGTTGCTCCATTTGTCAATACCCCTCAGTAACCTACCTAGATCTTCTACTAACCTACTCCAGTTTTTACTGTTAGCGGCTAGATCCATAATCCCAAGACTGTGGAAGTCAACTACCCCCCCTTCGATCTTGAACTGGTTGCGTGAGGTTTCTCATCTCCATAAAATGGAGGAATTACTAGCCGACTCCCACAGACAGCTAGATAGGTTCTATAGTATATGGAGGCCCTGGTCGGAGTTTGTCGCTGAATTTGAAACCCTTCACCTAGCTACCTGATACTCGCCCCCTGGGTGAGTATACTACGTCACTGCTTTGACTTCAAACTCGCGTGCCCTGGAGTCCCTTGGTTCGGTCTGCGTCCGTAGGGGTAAGTTCATTTCACTCTTTCCTTTCTTCTTTTCTCCTCTCCCCTATTCCTGACTATCCCTCACCCCCTTGCTCTTCTCTCTTCCATTTTATGAGTCCCCTCTATTAGTTCTCACTATTACTGTCACTCTTACTCATGTGTATTTCCTATTATACAGATTATGATTGACAGAATATGTTTATGATGATACTGCCTATAAATCCTGCTCAGAGACTGTCCGAAGGTCTCCTGAGCTGTGCTCGAGTAATAGTGTCTGACTCAACTGGGCCTCTTCCATCCAGGACCACAAGTCTAGTAATTGATCCAGATTTCACTGGGTCTCATATCCTCTTGAATGATTGGCTTAGTGAGAAGTTCTACAACTTGTTGCTGTACTTGTATTCACTTCCTGTTACTGTATTACCTCATTTGCTTTAAAAACTTAATAAAGATATATTTGAAAACTGGTTGGAAGCCCTTGACTTCTCCCTTCCCTACATTTAATTCATTTAGGTCCGTGGAAGGAAAGATCAGGTTTCTGGTTACCTCTCTATTCTCTGGCCAGCCATCAAACAATAAAAAAAATGTAAATTTAACACAGTCCTGCCAAAACCGCTCGTTAGCTTTCCACTTCTGTTGTCTTTCCTTTTCAATTTCTCTATTACCCTAACAAGACTTTGAAGACAAAGGGTTACAGCAATGTAAGATGAAGAGATAATATAGGTTAACCTAAAGTAGGCTGTTATTAAAAAAGGCATTTTCCTTTCCTACACAAACTGTATATACAGCACAAATATAAAAATATTGTTTTCATATCATACTGAAAACACCAATATAATGTGATACTGGAAAGGAGCCCTTAAAGGGGCACTGTCATTTAAAACAAGCTTTGCATAGTTCAATAGTAAAAGTGAAAATAATTATATATCTTAGACAAAATGCCTATTTCTCCTGTTATCAAATTTTTTCCATGTTCTCTCCCTCTCCTGCTGCTAAACGCTTCCACTACGAAAATCAACTTAGCTTTGAGCTGTGTATGCAAGACAATCAATACAAGTCTATGGAGGGGGAGGAGAAAGATGGGTGGGGATGTGCCTGTAAACATACACAGGCTGTAGAGAATCAGAGAGACAGCACATACAGTTACAGTGACCCCCGACCTACGATGGCCCCGACCTACGATAATTTCAACATGCGATGGCCTCTTAGAAGCCATCGCAAGTTGAAGGCAGCATCAACATACAATGCTTTTGTATGTCGGGGCCATCACATAAACGGCTATCCGGCAGCGCTGACTGCTTCAGCTGCCGCCGGATAGCCGTTTACAGTGCCCCGTGTGCTCCGATGATGGTCCCCTACCTGTCCTTGGGGCTCAGGAACTCCTCTTCAGGATTCCCTGCATCGCCGGCGCTCTCCATCGTTGCCATCACGTCGCCGCGTACGCCATCCCGTAATCCAATAGGAGCGGCGTGTGTAGTGACGTGAAGACGGCGTCGTGAGAGCGACGATCCCGGGGAAGCAGAGATGTCCGGAGCGTCGGGAACACCATGGAGACGCGACGACAGCGATGGAGGGCGACATCCAGGGCAGCGGTGACGAGCGGTGATGGTCCGAAGCGACGGGGACAGGTGAGTACAACTTCCTATACTTTACATTGCACGGATCTCTCAACATACAATGGTTTCAACTAACGATGGTTCATTTGGAACGGACTACCATCGTATGTTGAGGGACCACTGTATATAGGATTCCCTGTAATAGAAATCACTTTTCATAGAATATTGTCAGGTAGCATGTCTAGATGACCCAGATTACTCAAGTCTTCATCACAGAGCTTTAGAGACTCTGAATTGAGATCACAAATGCACTGAATTTGGCAATACTCAAACCTCATGTTTAACTATTTTTTGCTCGTATATTAAACAGATTTTAGGAAAAATACATTTTGTCAATCTATTAAAATCTCAAACGACCTATTCCCTCTAAACTGTGTAATAGAGAAAAAAATTAAATGGTAAATGTTATCAAGCGATCATCCAAAAAGGGTTTTATTTACAATATTTTAGCAAGATAAAGTTCTAAAATTATTAGGGTAGCTTAGGTAACGTGTATGACCAAAATAAACCATTTCTTTTCAGCAGTCTGGAACACAATCTCACTGCTGACTTATCTTTCAGTGGCTGCTGCTAACTCCTGATGGATGATTGGAACACTTGCCTATGTAAGTGCTGTTTTTCTTATGCCAAGAGTGCGCCAGAGTGACAGTCACATTTTAAACAGTTGCCTTGCATCCACTTTTATTAGACACAACAAATAATTTAAGGTATCATGAGGACAATGTTTAGTTAACCCTATGCATATCTGACTTTTAGGAAATAGTTTTTTAGAAAATGACAATTCCATAGAAAAATTTAGTCGGCAACTCACCAATTTTCTTCTTCTTCAATATTTATTAATACTCACATGAGAGGTAACAGGAGAGGGATAGTGAGGGGGGTACAGCAGGCAACGGTAGCCGTTTCGCACAGGTTAGTGCTTCATCTGGCCGGTAGCCGTTTTGCACAGGTTAGTGCTTCATCTGGCCTATAGGCCAGATGAAGCACTAACCTGTGCAAAACGGCTACCGTTGCCTGCTGTACGCCCCCCCCCCCCCTCACTATCCCTCTCCTGTTACGTCTTATGTGAGTATTAATAAATATTGAAGAAGAAGAAAATTGGTGAGTCGCCGACTTTATTTTTCTATGGAATTTGTATTTGGATCTGCACCCATACAAGCCAGAGCACCACCTACACATCTTCAGCGCCACAAGTCTTCACCTATGCACTTGTCCTTTATGGTCTCTATATATATCCTGCAGTAGCCGGAAAAGATTCTCTTGCACTGTTTTTTAGAAAATGGGTTTTAAAGTTATGGCAGAACATTTTTGTTCACCCCTCTTCTTAGAGCTATCTTCTATTTACTAAACACTTTTCCTTAGATTTATGAAGAGAATAATTTGTAGCTAAGAGATCAAATTTTATGCACATTTCCAAGTAGTTTTCGAGCCTACAAGGTGTATCCAATTGCCTAAACCAATTATCATCACCTGTGAATCATTATGAACTATCCAATTGCCTTCCAGATGTTCAACAAATTGTGATTTTGTATTCTGCAAGTAAGGTTTTATGGTTGAAAGCATTAGGGCTCAGTGCAGGAACAGTATATTTAAAGCTGTAGTTATAGCTCATACACAATCATGTAGTGCAGGCAAGTGCTTTAAAGGTAAATAGTTGAAGGGGCAGCTTTATTGTCTGAGCTGCTGTAATTGACATTAAGAGATGTCAGAGGAACCATTGGACCATAGGAACCTGTAATCCGGAGGGAACTCATTGGGGGAGATTTATCAAACGATTTAGACTGGTTTTTCATGTCTAAATTTGTCGCACAGAAAGTCGCAGATATGTGCGACTTTTCTGCGACTTTTGCTGTAGAGGATTTTTAGAACATGATGCATGCAAGTCTATTTTGGACAGAAATGCATTGGAAAATGCATTGGTGCTGAATTTATCAAGTGCTACTTTTGTGCGACAAGTCGCATCTGCCCAAAATACGCTGAAATGTCAGACCATGTTGGAGCAGGTCTAAATGCAGTTTAAGCTGTGGACCCTGAAGTCTGAGCACAGAATTTATCAATTTATCAAGGGCTGTGAGACCTTTGATAAATTAGGAGCACAATAGACAGGAGACTACCACATACGCTGGTCTATAAGCATACCCAGAATAGACTAGATTAGTAAATGTCCCCCATTGACTTCTATGGGAGCGTAACCTGTGCATTAGTCATTGTGCAAAAAGGGAAAGGAGATGAATTGTGACTATCACTTGTTGGTCAATGCCAATGGTGTTAAGATGCATTATCTACTTTTTACTGTAATCCTGCCTTTATAGGGGTACTCCACTGGAAAACATTTTTTTAAATCAACTGGTACCAGAAAGTTAAACAGATTTGTAAATTACTTCTATTTAAAAATCTTAATCCTTCCAGTACTTATCAGCTGCTATATGTTCCACAGGAAGTTATTTTCTTTTTGAATTTCCTCTCTGTCTGAACACAGTGCTCAGAGTACAAGCAAATCCTCATAGCAAACCTCTCCTGCTCTAAACAGTTCCTAAAATGGACAGAGGTGTCAGCAGAGAGCACTGTGGTCAGACAAAAAGGAAATTCAAAAATCAAAGAACTTCCTGTGGAGCATATAGCAGCTGATAAGTACTGGAAGGGCTAAGATTTTAAACAGAATTCATTTAAAAATCTGTTTAACTTTCTGGCACTAGTTGACTTAAAAAATATATATATTTTCGAGTGGAGTACCCCTTTAATAATGGAATGAAAAGTGAACCTTGTGAGTGGCAAAAACACCAATAAAAACTCCCATTCTGCCACATGGCGGGTTTTTTTTTGTGTGAAAAAACGCTGCGGCCAGATGTTAGCTGCAAGTCAATAGTTAACTACAAAATGGCATATCCACTTGGCTCCTCTTGTAGAAACTTTGTTTTTTTCCGGGAAAATCTTGGCATTTTCCTCCCATAGAAGTCTATGGGAGTGGAAAAAACGTCATGTGGGTTTTAACTTTGGTGTTTTTGCAGGCTGTTTATATACTTTTTTGGACTTTAGCGATCCAAAAAATTGATGGAGATGCCTTTTTAAAAAAAAATTTCGTAGTGTACCATTAAAAAAATAATAAAAGAGATACAGTAGTGATGGAAAAAAATTATAAATTCATATTTAAACAGGGATCAATTTATGTGGGCGTGTAAGGTACTAAAAATGTAGCCGACAATAATAAAAATGTAGTGTGTTTCACTTTAAAAAAAAAAAACATTTTTTTAGGTAGTACTAATACTCCCATCATGGAACACACTGTTCCATGATGGGAGTAGTTGTACCTGTACTAATTGACAGATTGCCCAGGGTCCGTTGCAATCTTTCTGTATCACTTATAGATGCGGCCGGCCGCTCTTCTATGGTCCCCTGCACTGCCGTATGTATACACACATATTCATATTTCCCGCAGAGAGTTGTGATTGGCTGGAACCATCTGGCCAATCACAGCTCTCTGTGGGAAATATGAATAGGTGTACATATATGTCAGAGCGGCCCTCCGCATCTATACATTATACAGGAGTGACACTCACTACGATCTGTCTATTAATGCAGGTACTAAAGCTCCCAGCATGGAGCAGAGTGTGCTCCATGTTGGGAGCAGTAGTACCTGCAGTAAGGGACAGATCAAAGAGGATGTCGCTCCTCCTGACACCTGTTGCGATCGTCCTGATGTGAATTTTGGGACTCAGTTGTGCCCACGGCTAGAGAGCCAGGAGAACAGTTGATGCTGAGCAGTAGATATAGTGTATACAGAAGACGAAGTCCGCTTACTTCCCTCCACCCCCTAGTGATGATGTCATCGGGGCGGAGCTACAAACGGGAGCCAGGCTGGTAAGGGTGTACAAAATGTACAATGTGAAGAGACCATTCTGGCAGTGTCTTCCCAGATAGGGAGACTCCAGCTGTTGCTAAACTACAACTCCCAGCATGCCCAGAAAGCCAAAGGCTGGGAGTTGTAGTTTTGAAGCAATTGGAGGCTCCCTGTTTGGGAAGACATTGCAATATGGGGTAATAATTGTGGGTTAGCGCTAGCTGTCTTTGGGGCTAACGCTAAGCCCGGCTTATGGATTACTGTATCTTTACATCACTCCTCACCTCCTGTGGACCGGGCGCTCAGCATCCGACCCACAGAGTGGTACCTGAAGACAGTGAAAAAACTGCCACAGGGGGCAAAACTGGCTGTTTCCACACACCAGGAAAAACACCAGAAAAACTGCCAAAATGCAGGAAAAAAACTGTGGCAGTTTCTCCGGCGTTTTTTTAGGCGTTAAAAAAAAACCAAGTGGAAACCTAGAGTTAGAGTGACATTTACAAGGGATGTGAACGTTCTCCCTGAGTGGTTTTTAACTTTTTCCTGACACTTGACATACCTGTATATCAAGGGGTGGGTGAGGGTTATTTAAATGCCAGTAATCCCTGGTCTCTAGGGGACCCATTGGCACCCTTGAAATGTAATTGTGGGACGCAGATGGGTCAATGGGAAATCCCAGAGCCTTTTGCTTCTAGGTCTTCCCTGGCTCTGTAATTGTTAAAGACTGCCTTAGGCTAGGTTTCCACTTGTTTGCTTTTTTAACACCTAAATAAAGCCAGTAAAACCGCCATAAAAACTGCCACAGCTTTTTCCTGCGTTTTGGTAGTTTTTCTGTGTGGAAACAGCCAGTTTTGTCTTTTGTGGCAGTTTTTTCACTGTCTTCAGGTACCACTCTGTGGGTCGGATGCTGAGCGCCCTGTCCACAGACTCTAAGGAGATGAGGAGGGATGCATAGCATTACTACTCACCTCCCCCTGCCGTATAGTATACAGGGGGGCATAGGGTACCTTTGTATACTATACAGGAGCCTGGAATCCCGTCACCAGACCGACAGAACTCCCTGCTCCTACAGTCCTTTAGGGCGATATACAGAATATACAGCTATCTATAGATAGCTGTATGAAGTGTATACAGAAGACAAGATCCCCTTACCTCCCTCATTCATGTCCCCGCTTGGTCCGTGTAGCTCCTCCCCTAGTGATGATGTCATTAGTGGGCAGAGCTACAGATGGGAGCCAGACTGGTAAGTTTAAGGCTCTGTTCACTTTGTACCTTTTGTATAATGTGAACAGACCCTTCTGCCTGTGTCTTCCCAGACAGGGAGAATCCAGCTGTTGCTAAACTACAGCCAAAGTATGTCTGGGCATGCTGGGAGTTGTAGTTTTGCACCAATTGGAGGCTCCCTGTTTGGGAAGACATTGCATTGTGGGCGCTCTCCCCTGTGGAGAGCGCCAAAAATGTCCTAACCCATTTTTTTGTGATTTTTTTTCTTCTCATTTCATATTTGTGTATGCAGAGGATTACGGCAGATTCGATGGATTACGGCGGATGAACTGGATTTTTTTTTCTTTTAATAAAATGGTTAACAAGGGCTGTGGGGGAGTGTTTTTTTAAATAAAATAATTTTTCCAATGTGTTGTGTTTTTTTTGTTTTTTTTTTTGAATTTTCAGGCTTAGTAGTGGAGGCTGTCTAACAGACGGAATCCATTCCAAAGCCTGGGTTTAGCATACCCATATTGCAATGTCTTCTCAAACAGGGAGTTTCCAATTGTGGCAAAACTGCAATTCCTCCTTTGGCTGTCTGGACATGCAGGGAGTTGTAGTTTAGCAACAGCTGGAGTCTCCCTATCTAGGAAGACACTGCCAGAAGGGTCTATTCACATTATACAAAACAGACCATGTTAACACAGCCTTAGACAATGTGAACAGAGCCATATGTAACCCCACCCCTACTGATGTCATTACTAGGGGTTGGAGCTACACTGACCCAGCCTGAACTAAAGGGAAGTAAGCGGACTTCATCTTCTGTATACACTATATACAGCTATCTATAGATAGCTGTATATAGTGTGTACAACCCAAAGGGTTAACCTACACTGTCCAGCAGTGTAAGTTAACTCTTTATTTGCCGGGCTTGCGCATAGCGCACAGCTCAGCAAGGGGTTAAGTGAGCCAGCAATGTGTATATATAATGTAGCCGTGAGTACCGAAATTCACATCAGGATGATCACAACAGGTGTCAGGAGGATGGACATCCGCTGTGATCTGTCCCTTACTGCAGCTACTACTGCTCCCAACATGGAGCACACTCTGCTCCATGCTGGGAGCTGTAGTACCTGCATTAATAGACAGATAACAGCAAGTGTCCTGTATAATGTATAATAGATGCAGGCGGCTGCTCTCTATGGTCCCCTGCCCTGACGTATATATACACCTATTCATATTTCCCCTAGAGAGTTGTGATTGGCTGGAACCATCTGGCCAATCACAGCTCTCTGCGGGAAATATGAATAGGTGTATATATACGTCAGTGCAGGGGACCATAGAAGAGCGGCCGGTCGTATCTATAAATTATACAGAAGGATCACAGCCGACCCGGGGCGATCTGTCAATTAGTACAGGTACTACTACTCCCATCATGGAAAAAAAAACACCATGCAGCAGAATGGGCATTTTTATTGGCGTTTTTGCAACAACAACATCAAAAAAAAGTGGAAACCTAGCCTAAGGGGTTGAAGATTTCATTGAAAATCTTATTCCTGCAAAAAAAGAGCCCTCATATGGCTCTGTGCATTGGAAATTAACCTCTTAAGGACTCAGGGCGTACCTGTATGCCCTGAGCCCGGTCTCGGTGTGAAAAACAGGGTCACGCCGGGACCCTGGGCTAACAGCGCGCTGTTAACCATTCAGATGCGGCGATCAAAGTTGATCGCCGCGTCTGAAAACTAAAGTAAACGCTTCCCGGCAGCTCAGTCGAGCTGATCGGGACATCGCGATAAAATCACGATGTTCCGATCAGCTGGGACGCAGGCGGAGGTCTCCTTACCTCTCTCCGCGGCGTCCAATCGGGGTTTGATTGCTCCAAGCCTGAGCTACAGGCTTGAGCAATCGAGCCCCAATCTCACTGATCCATGCAAAGCTATGGCTTTGCAGGGATCAGCATAACAGATCAGTGTGTGCAGTGTTATAGGTCCCTATGGGAGCTATAACACTGCAAAAAAAAAGTGAAAAAAAAAGTTAACAAAGGTCATTTAACCCCTTCCCTAATAAAAGTTTGAATCACCCCCCTTTTCCCATAAAAAAAACTAATTGTGTAAATAAAAATAAAAATTAACATATGTGGTATAGCCGCGTGTGTAAATGTCCGAACTATAAAAATGATATCATTAATTAAACCGCACGGTCAATGGCGTATGCACAAAAAAATTCACACATTGTCCGGAGCGTTTCACACTTACCTCTTGCGCCAGAACCGTGAGTAAATATCTTCCCTTGCAGGTATTGATCATAACTACCATAAGGGATAGGTGGAGAACAATATATTCCTCTATGCTTTATTACAGGTTTCACGTTGAGTCCCGACAGGACCGTGAGTGTATATATATTTTTTTTTTACTGTGGCTAGCATCTCCCCTTCCCAGCTACGACATGGTGTACTGAATATGGTTTCCTGTTGTCTGCATCTTTCTTACAGGTGGAATCTGGGAAGGGTGTAGGAAGCGTTTCCGATACTTCGAGCCACATCCTGGCTATAGACCATTATCCAATAATTCACTGTGGATAAATGATTTTTTGTTTTATGGCATCCATTTGTTGAGCCCCTGAGGAGGACACATGTTACTTTGTGCCGAAACGCGTAGGGCCGTTGTGTCATGGGATACATCTAGTCCCTCTGGGCAGATTGTATGTGATATCTTGTTATATATACTTGGGATTTTGTCCCCTGGTCTATATTTTAGCAGCATAGCTTTGGCGTACTATTGCTAAGAGGCCCTTATCCGGGTCAAATGGCTGATTATTATTCATCACTATTATTATAATATTTTAGAGGTGGTTATTAAAAGTTATATTTTATGCACACTCCCCCCATTTTTTCCAACTTAATTTTTGGGAGCTGATTAATTACACTGGTCCGTAGATACCACATCATCTACCTGTATATCAAAGGTCATTTAACCCCTTCCCTAATAAAAGTTTGAATCACCCCCCTTTTCCCATAAAAAAAACTAATTGTGTAAATAAAAATAAAAATTAACATATGTGGTATAGCCGCGTGTGTAAATGTCCGAACTATAAAAATGATATCATTAATTAAACCGCACGGTCAATGGCGTATGCACAAAAAAATTCCAATTCCACTTTTTATATCATAAAAAAATGAATAAAAAGTGATCAAAAAGTCCGATCAACACAAAAATGTTACAGATAAAAACTTCAGAACATGGCACAAAAAATGAGCCCTCATACCAGCCTGTACGCAGAAAAATAAAAAAGTTACAGGGGTCAGAATAGGACAATTTTAAACGTATAAATTTTCCTGCATGTAGTTATGATTTTTTTCAGAAGTACGACAAAATCAAACTTATATAAGTAGGGTATCATTTTAACCATATGGACCTACAGAATAAAGATAAGGTATCATTTGGACCAAAAAATGCACTGCGTAGAAATGGAAGCCCCCAAAAGTTACAAAATGATATTTTTTTTCTTCAATTTTGTCGCACAATGATTTTTTTTTCTGTTTTGCCATGGATTTTGGGGTAAAATGACTGTCACTGCAAAGTAGAATTGGTGGTGCAAATAATAAGCCATCATATGGATTTTTAGGTGCAAAATTGAAAGCGTTATGATTTTTAGAAGGTGATGAGGAAAAAATGAAAATGCAAAAACGGAAAAACGCTGAGTCCTTAAGGGGTTAAAAGAGGTATCGCTCTGAAAAGGCAAGGAGATGGAAACTACAATGCAAAAACAAAAATTGGCCTAGTCAATAAGAGCTGGCAAAGACAGCATTGCAAAACTGTGGCAATTTGCTGGGAAAAAAATCATGCAATTTGTAAAAATGCTTTAAAAAACCCCATAAAAAAAGCACTGAGTGAATCCAGCCTAAGGTAAAAGCCATCAATATTAAAGTCCTGGAAACCCCCTTTCATTTATGATAAAAGGCATAATTCAGGAATAATTGAGTCTTGAAATTAGAGCGAGAAATGGAAGCTGTCAATACCTAAGGATAACATTCTATAATTCAACCACATTTCTTCTGTCTGTTCTTAATTTTCACCACTCTTGGTACAAATAGTCCTCCTTCTGGGCTTGCAAACAGCTATCGGTCTCTTCAATCATGGAATCAACACCATGGGTCCCGCCTGGAGAATTCTGAACAAAGAGAGAGGATTTAAGAACCCAGCCAGAAACAGCATTGCCTGACAGGTGGGTGAATAATACTGACCTACTGTACCACCTTAACTTTGTATGTTCGGCATTTAATTGTGTTTTGCCCATAAAAAAAACTGTTTGGAATCAATTACTTTGTAATTCTAAACAATTACATTTGGTATCAGAGAAACATTCTGTTCTTGTCACAGTAATATGCTCAGAATGAATACAGTTAACTCCTTAACGACCTGCTGTGTATATATACGGTGCGGCCCTGCAGCAGATCTATGAAGCAAGCTCAGGAGCTGAGATCGCTTTATATCCTTTCGGTCCCAGCTGCTATGAGCAGCCAGGATCCACGGCTAATGCCGGACACTGGCAATCGGGCTGATGCCCGGCATTGACCCTTGAGATGCCACGATCAAAGTTGTTTGCGATGTCTTAAAAGCCAAAAAAAACTCCAAACAGCAATTTCCCCCCGCTGAGAGTATGGCAGTAGGGCCCTCCAAGGTTCTCCAAGGCTCTAGTCAGCCTCAGCAGGCTGGAGCAATGGAGCACCGATAACACTGATCAATGCTATGGTATAGCATTGAACAATGTATGCAATCTAATGACTGCATGTTAAAGTCCCCTATGGGGACTAAAAAATAGTGTAAAAAAAAAGTTAAGACAAATAGTTAATGAATGTGATTTAACCCCTCCCCTAATAAAATTTTGAATCACACCCTTTACCCATAAAAATATGTAAACAAAAATAAACATAAACATTTGTGGTATTGCAATGTGCATAAATGTCTGGAATATAAAAATATAATGTTAATTAAAGTGCACAGTCAATGGTCATGGTCAAGTCCCGAATTGTGTATTTTTGGTCCCTTTGTATACCCTAAAAAATTTATAAAACGCTATCAAAAAGTCTTGTAAAAAAAATGGTACCGATAAAAACTTCAGACCATGGTGCAAAAAATTTGCGCTCATATAGCCCCGTATCCAGAATTTTTTTTTATAGGGGTCAGAAAAGGACATCCTTTTTCAAAAGAGGTAAAACTAAATAAATCCTAAATAAGTTTGATATAATTTTTATCGTATGATCTACAGAATAAATATAAGGTTTCAATTTTACAGAAGCCCCCAAAAGTTACAACATGGCATTTTTTTTTTCAATTTTTCCCCACAAATATATATATATTTTTTTGCCATAGATAGATTTTGTGGTGAAATGATTGATATCATTACAAAGTAAAATTGGTTGCACATTAAACAAGCCCTCATATAGGTCTGTAGGTGAAAAATGTAAAGTGGTATGATTTTTAGAAAGTGAGGTGGAAAAAAACATAAGGGCAATAATGAAAAAACTCCTTAAAGGGGTATTCCATTTTTTCTTTTTATTTGACTATGCTACAGGGGCTGTAAAGTTAGTGTAGTTCATAATATAGTGTCTGTACCTGTGTGTGACGGTTTTCTCACAATCCTTCTGTGATTTTCACCCCAATATTTATTTTTAACAGCATACAAAATGACTGCTGTCTCAGATTTTTCCCAGCTTGCAATGTGGCCGAGACCTGACTCACTAGTCAGCTGATGACAGGGAGCCTGTCTGCTTCAATGGGTGGAGCGATCTCTTGATGGGAGAGAGATCAGTCTGCAACAGCTGTAGGCACCCTGATTGAAAACCACACTGACTTGAATGGATGCAGCTAATTAATGTTTCAATGGGTGGGGTGGCTGATGTGTGGGAGGGAGGAAGATGGAATTGTGGGATTTGTAGTCAAAAAAAGAAAAGTCAAACAGGAAATACAAGTTCACAAAAAGCTAGCCACAGTGTTGTGGTAATCCCACAACATAGCCATTTAGGCCCAAGACAAGCACAGATCCTTCCTAAGCATGTCCATTAATGCCTGTCAGGTACGTACAAAAATCACCTTATGGTGGATAACCCCTTTAAGGGGTTAAAGCATACCTGTCATTTAAGGTGAGTTTCTTGCCATGTGTGTACATGAGAAGGAGAACTATTTCTGGCAATTATATAACTTGTATATACATTTTTTTAAGTAGATTTCTGCTCTGCAGGCTTTATTTGTAATTTGCAGTTCTCCCAGAACTGATGGGCACTACTGAGGGTGAGTAGTAGTATACATCTCAATAGTGCATACTTTGACCCCTTAAAGGGGTACTCCGGTGGTCAACGTGTTTTTCCGTTTTTGACATACCCTATTTGTTTTGCTTCATTTCTATTCTTATTGTTTAGGCTACTCTATTTCCGTTCTTTGTTGTCTTTTTATCCCCCGCTTTGTTTTCCTATCTTGACTTCTATTTCCTGTTTCTTGCTGTGCTGAAAACTACAAATCCCAGCATCCCACATGCCTTGCTGGTTTGGAGCGGCTCCTTTTTTTCTTTCTTTCTTTGTTCCCCCCTTTACCCACCCTACTATTTTTCCGGGTCGGCCCCCTTATACACAGCACACTAATATAATCAGCCCTGGTTCGGATACACTGGTATACACACACAAAAGGGACAACAACTCCCAGCATGTGTCATCCAGGAGTCTTCAGTCTGTGGTATAACACCAGAATGCTGCCTCTGTAGTCTCCTGGGGGTTGTAGTTCACCACACCTCTATAGGGCATACACCAGTGTTTCCCAACCAGGGTGCCTCCAGGTGTTGCAAAACTACTACTACCAGCATGCCCGGACAGCCAAAAACTGTCCGGGCATGCTGGGAGTTGTAGTTTTGATACAGCTGAAGACACCCTGGTTGTGTACAATGCACTTTGTTTGTAATATACTGAATAGGCTAGGCCAGTGTTTCCCAATCAGTGTGCCTCCAGCTGTTGCAAAACTGCAACTCCCAGCATGCCCAAAGGCTGTCAGGGCATGCTGGGAGTTGTAGTTTTACAACAGCTGGAGGCACACTGGTTTGGAAACACTGCTTGTAACATGATGTGTATGTGGAATGCTGTTGCAAATCTACAACTCCCAGCATACCCAAAGTCTGTCCAGGCATGCTGGGAGTTGTAGTTTTGCAACAGCTGGAGGCACACTGGTTTGTGAACACTAGCATACACACACATAACAGGAACTACAACTCCCAGCATGTGTCATTCAGGAGTCCCCCCCCCCTTCACACATAGAAATGATCCCCAGTCCGAGATTTATTCCCCTGCAGTCTATACATCCCCAGCCCATGCACTTTGTTATCCTCCCCTTCAGATAACACTCTTATCTTCTCTGTCTTCTTTCAGTGCAGACCTGCGTCCTCAGAGGACAGAGCAGGTGGAGGAGAGATGAAGAGCTGTGTACGTCCTCTCTCCCCCTGGTCTAGCTTCTTTCTCTCATGCAGACCTCCGGGAGGGGGAGATGAGGGGGAATGGCTTCTTTCTCTCATGCACACTTGCGTCCTCCAGGAGGGGGAGATGAGGGAGCATAACTTATTTCTCTCAGGCAGTTCTGAAAGAACAGAGAAAAAAAAAAGCCCTGACATGTTGTCCACAGCCAATTGTGGACAACAGTAAGAGATCCAACACAGAACTACAGAACTTCCTGGCCCACAAACAGGTAAGAAAAAAAGACACATGCTACACAAACATATAATAAATGTCAATTGCAAAAAACATGAACATTAAAAGAAGATGCAATATAGCCAAAAATCTTAACCACCGGAGTACCCCTTTAACCTGTTCAGGACCCATGACGTATGCATACGTCTTCACACCCTGGGTCTTAAGGACCCATGACGTATGCATACGTCATGTCTTTTCCTGGTCTCCGCCGCTCACCCGGCGGAGATCGGAAGCGGATCTCTGCTGAAATCCTTCAGCAGGGATCCAGGGCAGACGCCGAGGGGGGTCCCGGGACCCCCACATATCGGCGATCGTCACAGATCGCTTGCGAAATCACGCAAGCGATCTGCTCCGATTCCGGGTATTCGGGTCACTTCGGACCCGATGACCCGCAAAAAAGAAGGTGATCAGCGGTGTACGATACACCGCCAATCACCTTCGGTTGCTGGGAGCGGTGACAATACTGTCACCGCCCCAGCAACGCTGCTATTGGCCGGCGATCGTCCGGCCAATAGCAGCGCGGCAGAGGAGGGGTTAACGGACCACTCACGCAGCTTTGCGCGCTCGCTCGAGTTCAGTAAGCGGGCAAAGCTGTGTGAAGAGGACCGGGACCCCCCTCTATGATCCAGAGCCCCCTCACAGGAGAAGATTGCCCCCCTAGTGCAGGGAAAGTGTGTCCCTTAGGGAAAGGTAGGTAAACTGAAAGTAAAAGTAACCTAAAAGTAAAAAAAAAGAAAAAAAATCCCCCCCCACCTGACCCCCTAATAGGCCCCTAGGGTCCTGTGATCAGTGTCACCCGGGACCTATTAGGGGTTCAGGGCGCTGCGTGCGCCACCCCTTTTTTTTTGGCCGCAGCGTGTTTTTTATTTTTTTCCATTATAACGGTGTGTGAGTGATAATCACACACCGTTATATAAAGTATTACACCAAGCACCACACTACATACTTCCCCCCCCCCCCCCGCACACCTCCCACATTTTGGGGCCTCACGCTGCATATGGGCCTGGACAAAAAACCAAGTGTCCGTCATTACTGGAGCGGGGACGTCCTCTACCAGACCCCACTTTACAGTATGGCGATGACACGGAAGCGGTACGAGGCGATTCGGAAATGCCTGCATTATGCAGATAATGCGGCATGTCCGCCCCGAGGTGATCCCGCCCATGACCGGCTTTACAAAGTGAGGCCGGTCATCGATCACTTTGGGGCCAAATTTTTGGAGGCCTATGTACCGCTCAGGGACCTCTCGGTAGATGAGTCTCTCATCAGTTTTAAGAGGAGACTCATCTTCCGCCAGTATATTCCCTCGAAGCGGGCGCGGTATGGCGTGAAGCTCTATAAACTCTGCGAGAGTACCTCCGGGTACACTCTCAAGTTTAGAGTGTATGAGGGACGAGATTCCCGTATTGAACCCCCAGATTGTTCCCCCACTCTGGGTGTTAGCGGGAAAATCGTTTGGGACCTTATGCACCCATTGCTGGATAAGGGTTACCACGTGTACGTGGATAACTTTTATACCAGCATCCCTCTCTTCACATCCCTTGCCGCCAGATCCACGTCCGCTTGTGGGACCGTGCGGAGGAACCAGAGAGGCCTCCCTCTAAATTTGGTCCAGACGCCTATCCCCAAGGGTGAGTCCCGTGCCCTTACCCATGATAACCTGTTGTTGGTCAGGTATAAGGATAAGAGGGATGTCCTTATGCTCACCACTATTCATGGGAATGGCAGCTCACCTGTCCCTGTGCGAGGTACCGCGGGACCGGTCCTCACGCCCGATTGTATTCTGGACTACAATCGGTATATGGGGGGAGTTGATCTCTCAGATCAAGTCCTCAAGCCATACAACGCCATGCGGAAAACACGGGCATGGTACAAAAAAGTTGCGGTCTACTTGGTACAGGTTGCCATGTACAACGCTTTTGTACTATCCCAGTACGCTGGCAACACAGGGACATTCCTCCAGTACCAAGAAGAAGTCCTAAGGTTCCTGATCTTTGCTGACCGGGAAAGATCAGGCCGGAGTTCCCAAGGGTCTGGAGTTGTAGGCGCCAGGATCGTCCCAGGCCAGCACTTTCCAGGTGTGATCCCCCACAGTGGAAAGTCGGGACGATCCCAGAAAAGATGCAGAGTGTGTCACAAGAAGGGGAGACGGAAGGACACCACGTATCAGTGTGACACTTGCCCAGATAATCCGGGCCTCTGCATAGGCTGCTTCATGGAGTATCACACTTCCATGGAGCACTAAATTTTCCCTTTACATTTAAATTTTCCATAATTTGACCAATGTACAAAGTCCAGAGTACATTCCAAATTTTAACCCCCATAAACCACTAAATTGCCCAAATAAACTGAAAAAAAAAAAAAACCTGATAAGACCTCTAGGGGTGTTTTTTTCAGAAATGGGTCATAGGTCACTGAGTCACTATCATCGGGGACTTTTTATGTTGCCTCAAATGCGCAGTGCTCTCTCTCCACCTGAGCGGGTGCGCATTTGAGGCAACAGGTTAGGGACGGCCACACACATCACATTCCCAGAATAATGACTCAGAGCATAGGGTTTGGGGCGGGCATATTTTTTTTAGTTTTGGCTATGCTCTGGGTCATCATTCTGGGAACATATCCTGTTTTATTATTTTATGATTTATAGTTTTCTGGCCCACTGTACCCCATATTATGGGCCTCTGTACCCCACGTGTCTACCCCAGTTACGGCCCGTTGTCCCCCATAGTGTTCCCCTATTTTAGGGCTCAGTGCTCCCCCCATTAATGCTCCTTGAGGGGGGGGGGGGTCCCACATCCTGGCTGCTATAATTAGCTCAAGGCCCCTGACTGACTTCCCACTCCAAGACCTGGTGTGCACCCGCGGAGCGAAAATCATAAAAAATTAAGGTATGTCCTTATTCCAAAGAAATGTATTTACACATTTTGTGGTGTCTTTTCTGCTATTAACCCTTGTAAAAATGTAAAATTTTGGGGAAAACCCACATTTTTGTGAAATTTTTATTTTTTTATTTTACATGTGCAAAAGTCGTGAAACCCCTGTGGGGTATTAAGGCTTACTTTACCCCTTGTTACGTTCCTCAAGGGGTCTAGTTTCCAAAATGTGATGCCATGTGGTTTTTTTTTGCTGTCCTGGCACCATAGGGGCTTCCCAAATGTGACATGTCCCCCCCATTTCAGCAAAGTTTGCAAATGTGACTCCTTCTCTTCTGAGCATTGTGGCGCTCCTGCAGTGCAGTTGACGTCCACTTATGGGGTACCTCCATACTCAGAAGAGATGGGGTTACAAATTTTGGGGGGTATTTTCTGCTATTAACCCTTTCAAAAATGTGAAATTTGGGGGGAAACACACATTTTAGTGAAAAAAAAAAAACATTTTTACATATGGAAAAGTCGTGAAACCCCTGTGGGGTATAAAGGCTCACTTAATTCCTTGTTACGTTCCTCAAGGGGTCTAGTTTCCAAAATGGTATGCCATGTGGGGTTATTTTGCTGTTCTGGCACCATAGAGGCTTCCTAAATGCGACATGCCCCCCTAGCAAAATTTGCTCTCAAAAAGCCAAATATTACTCCTTCTCTTCTGAGCATTGTAATTCGTCCGTAGTGCACTTCAGGGGAACTTATGGGGTACCTCCATACTCAGAAGAGATGGGGTTACAAATTTTGGGCAGTATTTACTGCTATTAACCCTTGCAAAAATGTGAAATTTGGGGGGAAACACACATTTTAGTGAAAAAAAAAAAAAATGTACATATGGAAAAGTCGTGAAACCCCTGTGGGGTATTAAGGCTCACTTAATTCCTTGTTACGTTCCTCAAGGGGTCTAGTTTCCAAAATGGTATGCCATGTGGGTGTTTTTGCTGTTCTGGCACCATAGAGGCTTCCTAAATGCGACATGCCCCCATAGCAAAATTTGCTCTCAAAAAGCCAAATATTACTCCTTCTCTTCTGAGGATTGTAGATCGCCCGTAGTGCACTTCAGGGGAACTTATGGGGTACCTCCATACTCAGAAGAGATGGGGTTACAAATTTTGGGCAGTATTTACTGCTATTAACCCTTGCAAAAATGTGAAATTTGGGGGGAAACACACATTTTAGTGAAAAAAAAAAAAAAAAATGTACATATGGAAAAGTCGTGAAACCCCTGTGGGGTATTAAGGCTCACTTAATTCCTTGTTATGTTCCTCAAGGGGTCTAGTTTCCAAAATGTGATGCCATGTGTTTTTTTTTTGCTGTCCTGGCACCATAGGGGCTTCCCAAATGTGACATGTCCCCCCCATTTCAGCAAAGTTTGCAAATGTGACTCCTTCTCTTCTGAGCATTGTGGCGCTCCTGCAGTGCAGTTGACGTCCACTTATGGGGTACCTCCATACTCAGAAGAGATGGTGTTACAAATTTTGGGGGGTATTTTCTGCTATTAACCCTTTCAAAAATGTGAAATTTGGGGGGAAACACACATTTTAGTGAAAAAAAAAAAACATTTTTACATATGGAAAAGTCGTGAAACCCCTGTGGGGTATAAAGGCTCACTTAATTCCTTGTTACGTTCCTCAAGGGGTCTAGTTTCCAAAATGGTATGCCATGTGGGGTTATTTTGCTGTTCTGGCACCATAGAGGCTTCCTAAATGCGACATGCCCCCCTAGCAAAATTTGCTCTCAAAAAGCCAAATATTACTCCTTCTCTTCTGAGCATTGTAATTCGTCCGTAGTGCACTTCAGGGGAACTTATGGGGTACCTCCATACTCAGAAGAGATGGGGTTACAAATTTTGGGCAGTATTTACTGCTATTAACCCTTGCAAAAATGTGAAATTTGGGGGGAAACACACATTTTAGTGAAAAAAAAAAAAAAAATGTACATATGGAAAAGTCGTGAAACCCCTGTGGGGTATTAAGGCTCACTTAATTCCTTGTTACGTTCCTCAAGGGGTCTAGTTTCCAAAATGGTATGCCATGTGGGTGTTTTTGCTGTTCTGGCACCATAGAGGCTTCCTAAATGCGACATGCCCCCATAGCAAAATTTGCTCTCAAAAAGCCAAATATTACTCCTTCTCTTCTGAGGATTGTAGATCGCCCGTAGTGCACTTCAGGGGAACTTATGGGGTACCTCCATACTCAGAAGAGATGGGGTTACAAATTTTGGGCAGTATTTACTGCTATTAACCCTTGCAAAAATGTGAAATTTGGGGGGAAACACACATTTTAGTGAAAAAAAATAAAAATAAATGTACATATGGAAAAGTCGTGAAACCCCTGTGGGGTATTAAGGCTCACTTAATTCCTTGTTATGTTCCTCAAGGGGTCTAGTTTCCAAAATGGTATGCCATGTGGGTGTTTTTGCTGTTCTGGCACCATAGAGGCTTACTAAATGCAACATGCCCCCCTAGCAAAATTTGCTCTCAAAAAGCCAAATATTACTCCTTCTCTTCTGAGCATTGTAGTTCGCCCGTAGTGCACTTCAGGGGAACTTATGGGGTACCTCCATACTCAGAAGAGATGGGGTTACAAATTTTGGGCAGTATTTACTGCTATTAACCCTTGCAAAAATGTGAAATTTGGGGGGAAACACACATTTTAGTGGAAAAAAAAATAAAAAAATGTACATATGGAAAAGTCGTGAATCCCCTGTGGGGTATTAAGGCTCACTTAATTCCTTGTTACGTTCCTCAAGGGGTCTAGTTTCCAAAATGGTATGCCATGTGGGTGTTTTTGCTGTTCTGGCACCATGGAGGCTTCCTAAATGCGACATGCCCCCCTAGCAAAATTTGCTCTCAAAAAGCCAAATATTACTCCTTCTCTTCTGAGCATTGTAGTTCGCCCGTAGTGCACTTCAGGGGAACTTATGGGGTACCTCCATACTCAGAAGAGATGGGGTTACAAATTTTGGGCAGTATTTACTGCTATTAACCCTTGCAAAAATGTGAAATTTGGGGGGAAACACACATTTTAGTGAAAAAAAAATAAAAAAAATGTACATATGGAAAAGTCGTGAAACCCCTGTGGGGTAATAAGGCTCACTTAATTCCTTGTTATGTTCCTCAAGGGGTCTAGTTTCCAAAATGGTATGCCATTTGGATGTTTTTGCTGTTCTGGCACCATAGGGGCTTCCTAAATGCAATATGCCCCCCAAAAACCATTTCAGAAAAACGTACTCTCCAAAATCCCCTTGTCGCTCCTTCGCTTCTGAGCCCTCTACTGCGCCCGCCGAACACTTTACATAGACGTATGAGGTATGTGCTTACTCGAGAGAAATTGGGCTACAAATAGAAGTAAAAATTTTCTCCTTTTACCCCTTGTAAAAATTCAAAAATTGGGTCTACAAGAACATGTGAGTGTAAAAAATGAAGATTGTGAATTTTCTCCTTCACTTTGCTGCTATTCCTGTGAAACACCTAAAGGGTTAAAACGCTGACTGAATGTGATTTTGAATACTTTGGGGGGTGCAGTTTTTATAATGGGGTCATTTGTGGGGTATTTCTAAGATGAAGACCCTTCAAATTCACTTCAAACCTGAACTGGTCCCTGAAAAATAGTGAGTTTTGAAATTTTGTGAAAAATTGGAAAATTGCTGCTGAACTTTGAAGCCCTCTGGTGTCTTCCAAAAGTAAAAACACATCAATTTTATGATGCAAACATAAAGTAGACATATTGTATATGTGAATAAAAAAAAATTTATTTTGAATATCCATTTTCCTTACAAGCAGAGAGCTTCAAAGTTAGAAAAATGTAAAATTTTCAAATTTTTCATCAAATTTGGGGATTTTTCACCAAGAAAGGATGCAAGTATCGACAAAAATTTACCACTGTGTTAAAGTAGAATATGTCATGAAAAAACAATCTCGGAATCAGAATGATAACTAAAAGCATTCCAGAGTTATTAATGTTTAAAGTGACAGTGGTGAGATGTGCAAAAAATGGCCGAGTCCTAAGGTGTAAAATGGCTGGGTCCTTAAGGGGTTAAGGACACATTTTGGCCTTAACCTCTCAAGGACTCAGTTTTTTTTTCAGTTTAGCATTTTCGTTTTTACCTCCTCACCTTCTAAAAATAATAATGCTTTTAGTTTTCCAACTACAGACCCATATGAGGGCTTGTATTTTAATTTGTATTGACATCACCACATTTCACCACAAAGTCTACGGCAAAACCCCAAAAAATATATGTGGTACAAAATCAAAGAAAACAAAAAACCTGCCATTTTGTAATTTTTTATTTTTTTATGTCTTCCGTTTCTACACAGTGAACTTTTCTGGTAAAAATTACACATTGGGCCTCATTTTCTAAGAGTGTAGGTTTTTTGTTTGTTGTTTTTTTATTTTGTATTTTTTTTTGTCCTCTTCTGTTTTCCGTTAGTTATTTACTATTCTGTCTCAAATTGTTTTTTTTTTGTTTTTTGGCGCACAAGGGTTTCATTTTGTCCACATCAGAAGGGAACAAACAAAGAGTGACAACAGTGGCTCTTCCTGTCTGTGAGCAACTTAAGAAAGAGACCACACTACAACAACCAGACAGAGGTGTCAGTAGAGAGCACTGTAACCAGACAGAAAAGAACAACTAAACTTCCTCTGTTGTATAGAACATTTGATAAATCCTGTAAGGATTAAGATTTTTTAGTAGAAGTAATTTGGAAATCTCTTTAACTTTATGGAGCCAGTTCATATTAAAATTGAAATTTGGGTGCTAAATGTACCCTTTGAACCATGGTGATTTTATTTAAGAAATAACAACATTTTTTCCCAAAATTTTAGAAAAACTTTCATGTGGACACTGAGGCTACCAGCCATAGCGACGATATTCTACATACCAGATGACAAAAGGATGAATGTGGATTATGTTAGCAATCCTACAAATGAAGTTGTGCAATAGATATTGAATAAATCACAGATAAAATTAAAAAGTACTACCATAAAACAATGCAAACATCAAAGTAAACCATATTTAAAAAATATATTTATTTAAAATCTCAACACATTTAAGGTATAAAAATATTTGTCCATATATCCTATCAAGTCAGGAATATATGTCCTGATAAAAGGCGAGCTAAGTGAACCAGTTTAATTTTGGTTTACTTAGCTTATGCATATTGCCCATAATAACCATGCTTGGTGAAAAATCGACCATTTTACCAGTTTTTGCACCAGTCTCTGGCAGTCGGGTTTTCAGAATTCACTGTTCTCCGCTTGTTCATTGGGTTTTGGACAGAAAAAAATGGAGTGATTTTTGAGAAATAGCTGGTTATGACAATTTTTTGATAAGCCATGCCCCTTTGTAGGGTTTTCTCAAAATCTCCAAGTGATTTTTTTAATAATGTAGGTTTTTCTTTGTCCAAACAAGTCGCAAACACTGTCGCACGGGCGTGTGCCTAAATTTAGTCCACAAAACGGTATAAAAACTGTCGGGTTTATTAGAGATGAGCGAATCGAATATGATGAATCCGAATTCGTTATGAACTTCATGAAAAATTAGATTTGCAACGAATCTGAATATCGCCACAATTCTATTCATTATATTCCATTTAGTGCTGTCCAGGCTCCAGGGCATCTAAAATGGCGTATCCACATGCGAGGACATGGGGCAAGGAAATCTGGGAAGGCGGGAACAAGGGTGGGTGGGATGACCCTGGATCACATGCAGGATGAAGCCTATCAGCAACCAGTCCCCCCCCCCCCCCCCCCGTGATGTCACAACCCTATATAATCGGAAGCCATATTCTGGCTAGTCACTTCATCCTTTCACTGCAGAGAGATAGGACTGTCAGCGCTTTGTGTGTTACACAGAAAAGCGTTTTCCAGCAGCGTTTCACCTCCTAGTCACGTCAGCGTTCTGGTGGACAGAGAGCAGTGCGTTTTTCACTGAAAATAATTTTTACTGCAGCCATTAACCTCCCAGGCACTTTCTACAGCATTGTAGTATAGAGAGTGGCAGAGAGCAGTGTGGTGCCTCATACATTTGAACAAGCTGGCTCAGCTTGAGAAACCTTAGCACAGGATGGAGGAATAAGTACACACCTGCTGCTGTTCTAGACAAATACAGTTTGAAGCGTAGTGAAGCATATTGTACTCCCCTCATATACGCACTAAGTATGTCAGGCAGAGGCCTAAATTCATCAGGCGCAGGCAGAGGTCGCAGAAGACTAGGGGCGAGTGGAAGCAGGAGTAGCAGCGAGAGGCCTGAGCTCCCGGTATCAGCTAGCGGTCGTGTCTCGACCAGCAACCCATCTACCATCATCGATTGGTTAACACGGTCATCGACTTCATCACAAGTGACACCTTATACCCCCAGTCAACAGTCAGTGGGTTCCTAAGACACAACCCTCAGTTGGCATGGCCCGGGAGCAGTCCCTGTCCTCCCATTACCTCTGTCCTATGCTGTTCCCTCCCCTAAAAAAGCATCTTATGCTGTGGGTTCAGCTCCACTATTCATTGAGGAGGATCTAATAGAGGACAGTCAGCAGCTACTGTCCAGCCAAGAAGTGGAGGAAACATCCGCCGCTTCCTCTGCTAGGCGGGTAAGTAGTGATGAGGAGAGTGACGTGGGAGTTGGTGTTGCCAGCGTTCAGGGTCCTGAAGCAGACACTGTTGAGGAACCTGAGGAGGAAATCAGTGACGTGCAGACACTTGTTGATGATGATGATGATGATGAAGCCGATCGCAATTGGGAGCCGGGTACAGAAGGGGCTTCATCATCATCAGGAGAAGAGGGTTGCAGGTTGCCCGTGAGGCAGCAGCTGAGCCAGCAAGGCGGTAGCATGGTAAGCAGTCAGCATGGTGGCAGAAGTGGAAATTTTGGAGCTAAACGTGCCCGGGGGAGACCACATCTACCTTGCTGGGTTCCTGGAGATGCGGCAGCAGCAGTCAATTAGGGCAGACTGTTGGTGGGAAAATCAGCTACTGTGGCGGTTTTCATCAAGCATCCGGAGGAGGTTTACATAGCCACATGCAACATGTTTCAGCAGAAGGTGCAGTGTGGCTAGGGTCCCAATGTTGGCACCAGGGCCCTGCGTCAACATATGCTGTGCCACCATAATGGGAGAACCGTGGTTCCGATGTAGTGGTCCAGCCTGATGCCTCACCCAGTGCCACGCCGCTCCCTCTTTCAGCCAGCCAAGGCTCCACCACCTCATCTGAAGGGAGCTGTGTGTCATATGTTCCTTCTGTCGCTCCAGATGCTCCTCCTACTTTTAGTCAGTTATTCCACCAGCAATCAATCAGCAAAGCCATGTCCAAGATAAAACAGTATGTGCCCACTCATCCAACGATGCAGAAGCTGAATGTGCTCCTGTCCAAGTTGCTGGTGCTGCAGTCCCTTACTTTTCAGGTGGCGGACTCTACATGTTTCAGAGAAATTATGGCTTGTGCCGAGCCGGGGTGGAGGGTTCCAAGTCGTCATTTCTTTGCGAAGAAGGCAGTGCCAGAGAAGGTGTGCCAGTCCATAAGCTTGTCGGTGCACCGAGGTCTGGAGCTGTAACTATGGTCCAGGACATTATTTGTACTTTTTTGCTCACTGGGTGAATGTGGTTCCTGCACAGCCAAAACACCAACTTGGACAGGACACACTACTTCCTCTTCCACGTTCTCAATGCCAGGCCACGCTCTCACTGACAGGTCACTGCCTCCTCATCCTCCACCGTTTCCTCAGCCTCCACTGCACAGACAAGTCTCAGCGCCCCTTCAGCATACCATGTGTGCAGGGCATGACGGTGCTACGCTGTTCTTCACATGGTTTGCCTTGGCGAACGAAGGGAGAAACTGCTAAAAGTAATTCATAAAGAAATCGGAGCATGGCTAACTCCACGAAAACAGGAAATGGGAACCATGGTGACCGACAACAGGAAGAACATCTTGTCTGCGCTGCGACAAGGAAGGCTGAGCCATGCGCCCAGCATGGCACACGTGTTCAATCTGGTTGTCAAACGGTTCCTGAAGTGTTTCCCCCATGTGCAAGACATCCTAACAATGGAAAGGAAACTTTGCATGCACTTTAGCCACTCGTACACCGCAAAGCACACCCTCCTTGAGCTGCAGCGTCAGAACGGTATCCCCCAACATAGTCTGATTTGTGATGTTGCCACACATTGGAATTCTACCCTCCATATGTTGGACCGACTATACGAACAGAGAAAAGCCATCACCGATTTCTTGATGATCCAAGCTGGTAGGGGGACTCCCCTGTGTAACTTCAATGTCAATCAGTGGCAGCTCATACGTGAGGCCCTTTGAGGAAGCCACATTATTAGTCAGTCACCAGGATTATGGGATGAACAACATTATTCCACTACTTCATCTACTACAACATGTGTTGGAAATGATGGCTGGTCAGGGCACTAGAGACATGGTGCCTACATCTATCAGCCAGGATTTCCACCCACCAATGCCTGATGCATCAGAGTAGATTGACCATGGTGCCACACCAACACTTCACAAATATGTATAGTACCAAAATAATTTTAGGGGCTGCTCCCCAGTTAAACATTCCTCTGCATCAGGCCGTTTTTCAACCACCTTCGTCACCAGGTACGGGTATTGCCACCCACCGCACCACTCTGTCCCTGGATCACTTTCAGGACTCCTGATGCTGTTGCTGCCACCTCCAGGCTGTGTTATTCAGCCACTATATGGTCTTCTCATGCTGCCACCACCTCCACACTGTGTAATTAAGCCACTATATGTTCTACTCATGCTGCCGCCAACTCTAGGTTGTGCCAACCAGCCACTATGTGTTCTCCTCATGCTGTCACTAACTCCAGGCTGTGCTATTCAGCCACAATATGTTCTACTCATGCTGCCACCAACTCCAGGCTGTGCCATTCAGCCACTATGTGGTCTCCTCATCTGCTGCCAACTCCAGGCTGTGCCATTCAGCCACTATATGTTCTCCTCATGCTGCTGCCAACTCCAGGCTGTGCCATTCAGCCACTATATGGTCTCCTCATGCTGCTGCCACCTCCAAGCTTTGTCATTCAGCCATTATATGTTCTATTCATGCTGCCATCAACTATAGGCTGTTCCATTCAGCCACTAAATAGTCTCTTCATCTGCCGCCAACCCGGGGCTGTGCCTTTTAGCCACTATATGTTATGTTCATGCTGCCGCCAACTCCAGGCTGTGCCATTCAGCCACTATATGGTCTCCTCATCTGCTGCCAACTCCAGGCTGTGCCATTTAGCTACTATATGTTCTATTCATGCTGCCACCAACTCCAGGCTGTGCCATTTAGCTACTATATGGTCTCCTCATGCTGCCGCCTCCAAGCTGTGCCATTCAGCCACTATATGTTCTACTCATGCTGTCGCCAACTCCAGGCTGTGTCATTCAGCACTATATAGTTTACTTTTGCTGTTGGTTCTGGGACATTAACTAAAAATGTTTATGGTCCCATTAGCAACCTTAAATCTTCAATTTAAATTTGAAAATTCATTTTTTAATATTAGGGATTGTGAAGCCCTATTGTCTCCATATGCTGTCTCCAGCTCAATGCTGTGCTGTTCGGCCACTTTATGGTTTACTAATGCTGCTGGGCCTGGGACATTACCTAAAAAAACATTTTGGTACCATTAGCTACCATAAATCTTATTTACATTTGAAAATACATCTTTTAATCTTAGGGATTGTGAAGGCCTATTGTCTCCTCATGCTGCTGCCAGCTCCAGGCTGTGTTGTTCAGCCACTACATGGTTTACTGATGTTGCTGGGCCTGGGACATTACCAACATTTTTTATGGTATCACTAGCTACCATAAATCTTAAATTTAAAAAATCATCTTTTAATCTTCGGGATTGTGAAGCCCTATTGTCTCCTCATGCTGCTGCCAGTTACAGGCTGTGTTGTTCAGCCACTATATGGTTTACTGATACCGCTGGGCCTGGGGCATTACCTAAAATGTTTTATAGTACCACTAGCTACTATAAATCTTCAATTTAAATGTGAAAATTCATCTTTTAATCTTAGGGATGGTGAGGCCGTATGGTCTCCTCATGCTGCCACCAACTCCAGGCTGTGTCATTGAGCCACTATATGCTGCCACCAACTCCAGGCTGTATCATTCAGCCACTAGATGGTCTCCTCATGCTTCTTGGACATTACCTAAAAAAATTGTGATAGCACTAGCTACCATAAATCTTCAATTTAAATGTTAAAATGTATCTTAAAATCTTAGGGATTGTGAAGCCCTATGGTATCCTCATGCTGCTGGGACACTACCTAAAAATTTTTATATTAGCACTAGCTACCATAGATCTTCAATTGAAATTTCAAAATGTATCTTTTTATCTTAGGGATTGTGAGGCCCTATGGTCTCCTCATGCTGCCAACTCCAGGCTGTGTCATTCAGCCACTATATGGTCTCCTCATGCTGCTGCCAACTCCAGGCTTTGTAATTCAGCCACTATATGCTGCCAACAAGTTCAGCCTGTGTCCTCCAGCCACTATATGGTCTCTTCATGCTGACAACACCTCCACGCTGTGTCATTCAGCCACTATATGGTCTCCTCAGGCTGACAACACCTCCACGCTGTGTCATTCAGCCACTATATGGTCTCCTCATACTGATGCCACCTCCGGGCTCTGTCATTGTTCTGCTCTGCTGCAGTGATTCTAATAGTGATGCCTGTAATCTGCATGTCATACTGAATAACAGTATTATTTCACTAATACTGCACACTCCCTATGAGTGTTAGGACAAGGCAAAGTGTTCTACTCCCCTATTGAGCCTTTCTGTAGGCCAGAAATAGCAATTTTTAATGTTGATTAGCTTTGAAAAAATACTGAACCAAATTTTTTCTGAAAATTTGGCGAATCGACCCAATGGAGTTTTTCAAAAATGTGCTCATCTCTGCCAGCATCTCTTGCTGCTTAGCCTTATCAAATCTTCATTTTACTAACAGTGTGTTGGCCCAGTCCATCTGCACCCCTAGGATCTAGCATCACCTTCAGTCTATCTGCAGTAGTTGTCACCCAAAGATTTGCATTCCATTCCATTCTAGCTACATCAACTCGTCTGCAGCATCACAACATGTCAACAGGCAACATGAAAAAGAACAGAACAGCTCTGCAGAGCTGTAGGATATTATGAAACTGCACACTAAGAGATAGTTTTGACATTAAGGATTTTTAGTTTAAAATTTTGAAGCCAAAGCCAGGATTGGGTCAATGAAAGAAAGCACAAGATTTGTCTTTTAAAACCTTTTTGTGTCTTAAAACTGGATCTAAAAACATTAGTCTGAGAATGTGCAACAACTCGCAGTAAACCAGTTAACCATGAATTGCTAAGCATACAGCACACATAAGATAGAAATAAACTATAAGGCTAACATATACGTTTACAGAACGTGTTAAGCACATCATGAAAGATAAAAAATAATTTCTCTTATTTGAAAATTGGGTAATTAAGTAATTTTCTATTAAACCATGTGTTCTGTGCTTTTTCATGTACACCCACACAGGTCTGTAGCACATGAAAAATAAACCAACAAGCTCTTTTATGTTTTTAAGTATCAGTAATTCAACATACATTTCTATACACTGTCTATACATACATTATAACAATAGAACAATAGAAAATATAACAAGAACCAGTTCAATTATTCTTACATAATATTGCATTAGAATGTATCAGACAAAGCATAAGTATAGCAATCCATTTATGCAGCACAGGATAATAAAATCTGTCTTAATGTTTATAATCACACTATAGTCGCTATCATTGTAAACTATTTTTCTCCTTTTGATAGCCTATGGGATTGCTTGAATATTTGTCAAACACTTTATTCACCAAAAAAGACTCCTTACTCCAGAAAAATGTCAGCAGAGGCCGAAATAATGCACAGGGAGTGGGGGCATAGTTTAATTGTACAGAGGAGACCATGGGCTGTGCAAATGCATGTGTTCCTCTTCCAGAGGGTATGTGATGGGCCTAAAAGGTAAATTAAGGCTTCCCACTTACCTCTGACCACCTATAAAGTTCTAGGTGGCTGTTCCTCCTATAGATTGTTATCATAATCATCAGTAGCAGTTCGCTGCATAGACCAGGGCTACATATGTGATGTAACCCCTTCCTTGCTTTAATCTCCTCTCCCTCTGCTTTAGCTTGTCAGTGTGTGAGGGGCACACTGAGGTGACAGCGCTGAGGGGGATGCAACTGCCCGTGCATGTTGACTTTCTCACAGCTAAGTATTTGTCACAGAAGTGTCCTCTAATAGCAAACCAAGCCTAGAAGCCATTATCCTCCAGTGCCTCAGCTCAGGGACATCTCCTCTACCAAATCACTGATTGAGTGTAAAGAAGTAAGCCTTTACCTTATATTGGGGGCTGGAGGGCATTATCTGACACAAAATGAGGGGTCAGTGGTGGTAGTCCCTTGGTGATGGTGGCACCTGCACCACCATTCCTTCTGCACTATAGTCAGTGACTACTCTGGTCTTGTAAGCAGTGTGGTGGCCCAGCGTATGCCACTACTGTCTGTCCTGTCTGCTACTAGGAAACCAGGTAAACTTTGTGTAAAAAACAGCACTGCTGCACTCCATTTGCTGGATTTACTATGCTTGTCTCCACACTATGGGGTATTTTTGGTGCATTTCACAAAAATATATATGCACAATGTTTAAAGTTGGGTCTAGGTATATGGTATATGGACACATTCCTCAGCAGACCTGTTTACTATAATTCAGTGGTCTAAAAACAGTGGGCCTTCAGATGTTGCAAAACTACAACTCCCAGGATGCCTGGAAAACCACCAGCTACAATGGATCACACATAGTCTACTTGTGACTATCTTCTGTTTATTTCTTGATCATATTCTTTTATTTTGTGGGTCTTGAAAGCTTGCAAAATTAAGTTTACAGTGGGGAAATGAACTAATCCTACTCAATATTCAATAGTAGACTATGTTCAGGCCATTAAAATGAATGAACTCTGCTGTGGTAAATGTCGGCATACCTTTGAGATGATATCCTGATGTGTACGAGACGTACAGATTGGTATGAGCCCAACCTAATGCTAGGCAGTAGTGTTGAGCGGCATAGGCCATATTCGAATTCGCGAATATTCGCGAATATATGGACGAATATTCGTCATATTCGCGAATATTCGCATAGTCGTAATATTCTCGTTTTATTTTCGCATATGCGAATATTCGCATGTGCGAAAATTAACATGAACGAAAATTCGCATGTACAAAAAATAGCATATTTGAAAATTCGCATATGCGAAAAATTGCTTGTACAAATTTTCGTATATGCGAAAATTCGCATGCCGGTCTCACACAGTAGTATTAGAGCCTTCTTACACCACATAAGCTGGAAGAAGAGAGGGATGATCACTGTGATGTGTACTGTGAAAAAAAAAATAAAAAAAAACGAATATTCGTAATTACGAATATATAGCGCTATATTCGCGAATATTCATGAATTCGCGAATATGCGATATTCGCGAATAAAATTCGAATTGCGAATATTCGCGAGCAACACTACTAGGCAGTCTTGACAGGAAAACACATAGATATCCAAAATAATTTTTTTCATGTTTGTAGAACTTCTAGTTAAACCGCCTGGTGAATGGCAAAAAAAAATAAAAATGCTAAAGTCCAAAAGTGCGTATTTTTTGCCACTTCTTAAACAAGAAAAAGTGGTTAAAAAGTCACATAAAAGAATGGCACTGATAAAAACTTCAGATCATGATCCTCGTACAGCCATGTATATGGAATTATAAAAGAGTAAGGCGAGTCAGAAGAGAACAATTTTAAGCATATTTGTAAAATAAAATAAGTTGGGCATAGTTAATTGGGTGGACCTACAGAATAAATTATTTTAACTGAAAAGTGCACTGCGTAGAAACGAAACAATTCAAAATGTATGAAATTTCCTTTTTTTTTTTAACCACCTGACAAATATTTGCTTGGTAAAATTAGTGATGTCATTACAAAGTATAATTAGTGGCGCAATTAACTAGCTCTTATATGGGTTTGTAGGTGGAACATATAAAGGGGGACTCTGCCATGCACTGCACTGCGTAGAATCCAAAGGATAAGGGTATAAGATGTTAGATCGCCGCGGTCCCGCTGCTGGGGACCCCAGGGATCGCTGCTGCGGCACCCCGCCATCATTACTGCACAGAGAGAGTTCGCTCTGTGCGTAATGACGGACGATACAGGGCCGGAGCAGCGTGATGTCATGGCTCCGCCCCTCATGACATCACGGCCTGTCCCCTTAATGCAAGTCTATGGCAGGGGGCGTGATGACCACAACTCCCCCTCCCATAGACTTGTATTGACGGGGGCGGACCGTGACGTCACGAGGGGCGGAGCCGTGACATAACGATGCTCCGGCCCCTGTATTGCACGTCATTACGTGCAGAGCGATCTCACTCTGCGCAGTAATGATAGCGGGGTGCTGCAGCAGCGATCCCCAGGGTCCCCAGCAGCGGGACCCTGGCGATCTGACATCTTATCCCCTATCCTTTGGATAGGGGATAAGATGTCTAGGGGCGGAGTACCCCTTTAAAAACTTGTGGCTATTTAAGGGTACTCATGCATTAAACTTTATGGGTGTGGCTTACACATCGGTGAGTGCACAGGGGCCCCATGATCTTCTATTGCCTGGGGGGACGATGAGTTTTCAGTCCACCCCTGGTTCCCTTAATTCTCTATGGGAGTGCTAAACACGGTCTCCCGCGCTCCCATAGATATGAATGGTTCATGCCAGTTTATGTCACTCCCCACTGCTATTTTATTCCTGGTTTATTCCTGGTTTAATAATATTCTTCCATATTAAAAGTAATATGCTTGTAATTTGAAAAACTGTTGGTCAAAACTTGTTCTATTGATTTAATCATTTCTACTGCCAAATTAATATTAGCTTTTGTAGTTAAGTTTTATAAATATTATTCATTTATGATTAAGATTAATATTTTTCCGTGTACACAGTGATAATGATAGGAATTTTAAAAGCAACAGTACTCATGAAGTGATGGCTTTTAATAAAATAAAAAAATGCATGTCCTCAACCAAATCAAATAACCTTTTGTTATCTTAATGGGAAATCTGATTTAATAACAAGGCAAACAACAAGCAACCAAATGAAGGGATACATAGATGGTAGAACAGGGGTAGGGAATGAATTGCAGGATTACAGGAACATCACTAATTGCATAACTGTTGTTTCAGGTAACGTTTCAGGTTAAGCTGTCATATCTGTGTATATGATTAATAGCATTATATTTAACCCTTATACTTTATAAAATCTATATAACAATTTTCACCTGCACTGTACACTCATCTCTAATTCTAAGTTGTCAAAAGCTAGCGGGTAGAGCCTTACCTCTATGATGTCTCCCATACACTGCACACCCACAGAAGAGGGGATCTTGCTCTTCTATCCCTTTTAAGTACACCCTACAAAGCAGTGACAGCAGGGAGGATATTATAGAACAGCACTGAGCAGTATTATTGTGAGATATAATACATTTCTCTCTGATAAAATATATTAAAAGTTTCTTATACATGGTTGTACTATTGTAATTTTGCAACTTTCTTATTTACTGAATTTTTTAGACATTGAATTGTTCTGGTTCCAAGAGGAGACTAATTAACTCCTTAATGATGCAGGACATATATTTACGTCCTGCACTGGCTCCCGCGATATATAACGCAGGGTCGGTCGGTCTCAGCGGCCCGTGGCTAATACCGTGGCTAATACCGGACATTACCGGTCGCAGTGATGCCCAGTATTAACCCTTCAGATGTGGCAATCAAAGTTGATTGCCGCGTCTGAAGAGAAAGTAAAAGCCTTCCGCCAGTTCAGTGGTGCTGTTCGGGACCCCCCGCGTTGAAATCACGGCGTTCTGATTGCCGAATGACTACTCTGTGGCTGAGATCCAAGCAGGAGCAGTCGAGCTGCGATTACACCGATCAATGCCATGCTATTGCATGGCAGTGATCAGTGTAGGAAATCAGTGTGTGCAATGTTATAGTCCCCTATGGAGGCTATAACATTGCAACAACAAAAAATTGAAAATAAAGTGTTAATAAATGTGATTTAACCCCTTCCATAATAAAAATCTGAATCACCCCCCCCCCCTATTCCCATTTTTTTTTAAAACAATGTAAATAAAAAAATATATATAAACATATATATGGTATTGCCACATGCATAAATGTCAGAACAATAAAATATATAATTAATTAAACCGCACGGTCAATTGCGTAAACGTAAAAAAAATTCCAAAATCTCACTTTTTATACCATAGAAAAAGTAATAAAAAGTGATCAAAAAGTCTGATCAAAACAAAAATGGTACCGATAAAGACTTCAGATCACAGCGCAAAAAAATTGCCCTCATATATCCCCATATGCGGAAAAATACAAAAGTAATGGGGGTCAGAAGAGGAAATTTTTTAAATGTATTAATTTTCATGCATGTAGTTATGATTTTTTCCAGAAGTAAGACAAAATCAAACCTTTATAAGTGGGGTATCATTTTAAATCGTATGGAACTACAGAATAACGATAATATTTCATTTTTACCGATAAATGCACTGCGTAGAAAATGGCGTGTTTTAATTTTTTATTTTGTCGCACAATTATTTTTTTTTGTTTTGCCATAGATTTTTGGGTAAAATGACTGATGTCATTACAAAGTAGAATGGGTGGTGCAAAAAATAAGCCATCATATGGATTTTTAGGTGCAAAATTGAAAGGGTTATGATTTTTAAAAGTAAGGAGGAAAGAACAAAAATGCTAAAACTGAAAAAACGTCCTTAAGGGGTTATTGTTAATAAATAAATAAATATATATATATATATATATATATATATATATATATATAACCCCTTAACGTAAATGTTCATCCTGGTGAGGTGGTACTTAACGTACCAGGATGTAAATTTATGTCCTAAGCATAACCGCGAGCATTGGAGCGATCGGATCATGCGCTGCCAGGGTACCCGCCCGTAATGGTGGACATCCGCGGTCCCGTGGATGTCCTCCATTAGCCCCTCAGATGCCGTGATCAATACAGATTACGGCATCTGCAGCATCGCGGTCACTAAAATGTATGATCGGATTGCCCGCAGCGCTGCCGCGGCGAACCGATCATCCAGCATGGCAGACGGAGGTCCCCTCACCACGCTCCGCTGCCTTCCCATCGTCTTCTGCTCTGATCTGCCTTCCCGCAGACCAGAGCAGAAGATGACCGATAATGCTAATCAGCGCTATGTCCTATACATAGCACTGAACAGTATTAGCATTCGAGTGATTGCTATAAATAGTCCCCTATGGGGACTATTAAAGTGCAAAAATAAAAGTAAAAAAATTATAAAAGTAAAAAAAAATTTAAAAACCCTCTCCCCCAATAAAAATTTAAATTGTCCCATTTTCCCTATTTCCCCCCCAAAAAGTGTTAAAAAATATTTTATATACATATTTTGTATTGCCAGGTGTGCAAATATCTCAACTATAAAAATAAAATGTTAATGGTACTGTACGGTGAATGGCGTGAACGTAAACATTTAAAAAAGTCCAAAATAGATGCTTTTTTATAACAATTTATTCCCCAAAAAATTTATAAAGAATGGATTAAAAGGTATGTAAGCAAATATGGTATGAATAAAATGTACAGAACACAGCGCAAAAAATGAGCCCTCATAAAAAGTTATAGGTCTTCAAGATAGGGGGATTTTAAACGTACTAATTTGGTTAAAAAGTTAAACCGTAAATTGTACAGCGTGAAAACGACACCTTCCAAAATTAGCAAAATTGCGGTTTTCTTTTTAATTTCCCCACACTAATAGTATTTTTTTGGTTGTGCCATACATTTTATGGTAAATGAGTGATGGTATTACCACGGACAACTGGTCGTGCAAAAAACAAGCCCTCATACTAGTCTGTGGATGAAAATATAAAAGAGTTATGATTTTTTGAAGGCGAGGAGGAAAGAAACAAAAACATAAAAATTAAATTGTCTCCGTCCTTAAGGCCCAAATGGGCTGCGTCCTTAAGGGGTAAAAAAAAAAAAATATATATATATATACTCAAGGTAAAAAATACCGCAGCACTCCAGGATAGATGCAAAAAGTGATGGATTTATTAGCCTGACGGCATAGCGATGTTTCGGCTGCCCGCTTGCAGCCTTTCTCAAGTTTCTGCATATACTGTACCTATATGGAAGGGGGGAGAGGGGGGGGTGCTCTGCATATACTGTACCTATAGGGAAGGGAGGAGGGGGGGCTCTGCATATACTGTACCTATAGGGAAGGGGGGGAGAGGGGGGGTGCTCTGCATATACTGTACCTATAGGGAAGGGGGGGAGAGGGGGGTGCTCTGCATATACTGTACCTATAGGGAAGGGGGGAGAGGGGGGGTGCTCTGCATATACTGTACCTTAAGGGAAGGGGGGGAGAGGGGGGGTGCTCTGCATATACTGTACCTATAGGGAAGGGGGGGAGAGGGTGGTGCTCTGCACATACTGTACCTATAGGGAAGGGGGAAAGGGGGGGGTGCTCTGCATATACTGTACCTATAGGGGAGGGGGGAGAGGGGGTGCTCTGCATATACTGTACCTATAGGGAAGGGGGGAAAGGGGGGGGGCTCTGCATATACTGTACCTATAGGGAAGGGGGAGAGGGGGTGCTCTGCATATACTGTACCTATAGGGAAGGGGGGAGAGGGGGTGCTCTGCATATACTGTACCTATAGGGAAGGGGGGAGAGGGGGGTGCTCTGCATATACTGTACCTTAAGGGAAGGGGGGAGAGGGGGGTGCTCTGCATATACTGTACCTATAGGGAAGGGGGGGAGAGGGGGGTGCTCTGCATATACTGTACCTATAGGGAAGGGGAGGAGGGGGGGCTCTGCATATACTGTACCTATAGGGAAGGGGGGAGAAAGGGGGGGGTGCTCTGCATATACTGTACCTATAGGGAAGGGGGGAGAGGGGGTGCTCTGCATATACTGTACCTATAGGGAAGGGGGAGAGGGGGGGTGCTCTGCATATACTGTACCTATAGGGAAGGGGGGGGAGAGGGGGTTCTCTGCATGTACCTATAGGGAAGGGAAGGAGAGGGGGTGCTCTGCATATACCTATAGGGAAGGGAGGGAGAAGTGGGGTGCTCTGTGTATACCTATGGGAAAGGGAGGGAGAGGGGGTGTAGCTCTGCATATACCTATGGGGAAGGGGGGTGTAGCTCTGCATATACCTATGGGGAAGGGGGGGTGTAGCTCTGCATATACCTATGGGGAAGAGGGGGTTGTAGCTCTGCACATACCTATGGGAAAAAGGGGGTGTAACTCTGCATATACCTATGGGAAAGAGGGGGGGTGTAGCTCTGCATATACCTATGGAAAAGAGGGGGGTGTAACTCTTCATATACCTATGGGAAAGAGGGGGGGGTGTAGCATAGCTCTGCATATACCTATGGGAAAGAGGGGGGGATGTAATTCTGCATATACCTATGGGAAAGAGGGGGTTACCTGGCTACCTACCTACCTGCCCTTTTACTGTGCAGGACACCAAGGAGGGAATTATTACAGTTTGTGGGCCTATAGATGGAAAGATTGTGTAGAGGAGGGCACTGAATATATGCCTGACATGTTTTTCCTGCAGATATTAAGAGATTGACATGGCGTTCTTATCCAGAGAGAGAAGAAAAGGAAAGAGGACGCCGCTGATCAGAAAAGCCGTAATTGTGAGTCCCAAAATGTAACTGTAATCACTTATATGGTATACACATCCTGTGTACAGCTGATATCTACCGCCATATGATCCTGTATATAATCACTTATATTGTATACAGATCCTGTATCGTATACTGGTCTGTATATAGTGGTTTTATACAGTATGGCGGTATTATCCAGTTATTGTGTGGTGGTATATATTTACTCCTTGTATACCAGAATTATTGGTCATGGAAATCTACCTATGTTAAAGTGTTTCTTACATATATAAATTTTAATTTATTGTGTGTGGGATTTGGGTGGAAAAATAACGATAATATTTCACTTTTATCGATAAATGCACTGCGTAGAAAATGGCGTGTTTTTATTTTTTATTTTGTCGTACAATTATTTTTTTTGTTTTGCCATAGATTTTTGGGTAAAATGACTGATGTCATTACAAAGTAGAATGGGTGGTGCAAAAAATAAGCCATCATATGGATTTTTAGGTGCAAAATTGAAAGGGTTATGATTTTTAAAAGTAAGGAGGAAAAAACAAAAATGCTAAAACTGAAAAAACGTCCTTAAGGGGTTATTGTTAATAAATAAATAAATATATATATATTATATATATATATATATATATATATATATAACCCCTTAACGTAAATGTTCATCCTGGTGAGGTGGTACTTAACGCACCAGGATGTAAATTTATGTCCTAAGCATAACCGCGAGCATTGGAGCGATCGGATCATGCGCTGCCAGGGACCCGCCCGTAATGGCGGACATCCGCGGTCCCGTGGATGTCCGCCATTAGCCCCTCAGATGCCGTGATCAATACAGATTACGGCATCTGCAGCATCGCGGTCACTAAAATGTATGATCGGATCGCCCGCAGCGCTGCCGCGGCGAACCGATCATCCAGCATGGCAGACGGAGGTCCCCTCACCACGCTCCGCTGCCTTCCCATCGTCTTCTGCTCTGATCTGCCTTCCCGCAGACCAGAGCAGAAGATGACCAATAATGCTAATCAGCGCTATGTCCTATACATAGCACTGAACAGTATTAGCATTCGAGTGATTGCTATAAATAGTCCCCTATGGGGACTATTAAAGTGCAAAAATAAAAGTAAAAAAATTATAAAAGTAAAAAAAAATTTAAAAACCCTCTCCCCCAATAAAAATTTAAATTGTCCCATTTTCCCTATTTCCCCCCCAAAAAGTGTTAAAAAATATTTTATATACATATTTGGTATTGCCAGGTGTGCAAATATCTCAACTATAAAAATAAAATGTTAATGGTACTGTACGGTGAATGGCGTGAACGTAAACATTTAAAAAAGTCCAAAATAGATGCTTTTTTATAACAATTTATTCCCCAAAAAATTTGTAAAGAATGGATTAAAAGGTATATAAGCAAATATGGTATGAATAAAATGTACAGAACACAGCGCAAAAAATGAGCCCTCATAAAAAGTTATAGGTCTTGAAGATAGGGGGATTTTAAACGTACTAATTTGGTTAAAAAGTTAAACCGTAAATTGTACAGCGTGAAAACGAAACCTTCCAAAATTAGCAAAATTGCGGTTTTCTTTTTAATTTCCCCACACTAATAGTATTTTTTTGGTTGTGCCATACATTTTATGGTAAATGAGTGATGGTATTACCACGGACAACTGGTCGTGCAAAAAACAAGCCCTCATACTAGTCTGTGGATGAAAATATAAAAGAGTTATGATTTTTTGAAGGCGAGGAGGAAAGAAACAAAAACATAAAAATTTAATTGTCTCCGTCCTTAAGGCCCAAATGGGCTGCGTCCTTAAGGGGTAAAAAAAAAAAAAATATATATATATATATATATACTCAAGGTAAAAAATACTGCAGCACTCCAGGATAGATGCAAAAAGTGATGTATTTATTAGCCTGACGGCATAGCGATGTTTCAGCTGCCCGCTTGCAGCCTTTCTCAAGTTTCTGCATATACTGTACCTATATGGAAGGGGGGAGAGGGGGGGTGCTCTGCATATACTGTACCTATAGGGAAGGGAGGAGGGGGGGCTCTGCATATACTGTACCTATAGGGAAGGGGGGAGAAAGGGGGGGTGCTCTGCATATACTGTACCTACAGGGAAGGGGGGGAGAGGGGGGGTGCTCTGCATATACTGTACCTATAGGGAAGGGGGGGAGAGGGGGGTGCTCTGCATATACTGTACCTATAGGGAAGGGGGGGAGAGGGGGGTGCTCTGCATATACTGTACCTATAGGGAAGGGGGAAAGGGGGGGTGCTCTGCATATACTGTACCTATAGGGGAGGGGGGAGAGGGGGGTGCTCTGCATATACTGTACCTATAGGGAAGGGGGGAAAGGGGGGGGCTCTGCATATACTGTACCTATAGGGAAGGGGGAGAGGGGGTGCTCTGCATATACTGTACCTATAGGGAAGGGGGGAGAGGGGGTGCTCTGCATATACTGTACCTATAGGGAAGGGGGAGAGGGGGGTGCTCTGCATATACTGTACCTTAAGGGAAGGGGAGAGAGGGGGTGCTCTGCATATACTGTACCTATAGGGAAGGGGGGGAGAGGGGGGTGCTCTGCATATACTGTACCTATAGGGAAGGGAGGAGGGGGGGCTCTGCATATACTGTACCTATAGGGAAGGGGGGAGAAAGGGGGGGTGCTCTGCATATACTGTACCTATAGGGAAGGGGGGAGAGGGGGTGCTCTGCATATACTGTACCTATAGGGAAGGGGGGGAGAGGGGGTTCTCTGCATGTACCTATAGGGAAGGGAAGGAGAGGGGGTGCTCTGCATATACCTATAGGGAAGGGAGGGAGAAGTGGGGTGCTCTGTGTATACCTATGGGAAAGGGAGGGAGAGGGGGTGTAGCTCTGCATATACCTATGGGGAAGGGGGGTGTAGCTCTGCATATACCTATGGGGAAGGGGGGGTGTAGCTCTGCATATACCTATGGGGAAGAGGGGGGTGTAGCTCTGCACATACCTATGGGAAAAAAGGGGTGTAACTCTGCATATACCTATGGGAAAGAGGGGGGGTGTAGCTTTGCATATACCTATGGAAAAGAGGGGGGTGTAACTCTTCATATACCTATGGGAAAGAGGGGGGGTTGTAGCATAGCTCTGCATATACCTATGGGAAAGAGGGGAGGATATAATTCTGCATATACCTATGGGAAAGAGGGGGTTACCTGGCTACCTACCTACCTGCCCTTTTACTGTGCAGGACACCAAGGAGGGAATTATTACAGTTTGTGGGCCTATAGATGGAAAGATTGTGTAGAGGAGGGCACTGAATATATGCCTGACATGTTTTTCCTGCAGATATTAAGAGATTGACATGGCGTTCTTATCCAGAGAGAGAAGAAAAGGAAAGAGGACGCCGCTGATCAGAAAAGCCGTAATTGTGAGTCCCAAAATGTAACTGTAATCACTTATATGGTATACACATCCTGTGTACAGCTGATATCTACCGCCATATGATCCTCTATATAATCACTTATATTGTATACAGATCCTGTATAGTATACTGGTCTGTATATAGTGGTTTTATACAGTATGGCGGTATTATCCAGTTATTGTGTGGTGGTATATATTTACTCCTTGTATACCAGAATTATTGGTCATGGAAATCTACCTATGTTAAAGTGTTTCTTACATATATAAATTTTAATTTATTGTGTGTGGGATTTGGGTGGAAAAGGAGCGTGACAGAAGATTTGCGAGCTGCAGAGCCTAGCAGGGGCCCTTGACTTTTTTTTGGTCCGGGGGCCCCGAGTGTTATCAGTCCGCCCCTGGGGGGAGGGGAGGGGGTGTAATTAAGGGGGGGGGGGGTCCGCCCCGGGTGCCAAATGCTCTAGGTACGCCCCTGATATATATAAAATCAGCAGCACTCCGTTCTTTCAGATGAATCAGTGTGTGGCTATATTCCTCTTGTGTGACAAGCAGCTACATTTTGGCTGTCTCACACAGCCATTATCAAGCCCTTTTGTTTTTTTTGTATACTGGAGGGCCCCTAACCCAGGCTCCAACAGCCTGCACATGTACAACTATAGTGGTTGTGCTGCTCTCCTGTGAAGTATATATATAGGTATACCCAGGGCTCAAGTCCTGCAGGAACGTGTGGGAACTGAGTTCCTGCACTTTTTCTACAGCAGAAATCGTTCAGCAGGCATCGCGGGATATCGCCCAGGGGGGTCATGATGACCCCCCATGTCGGCGATGGCCGCAGATCGCTGGACAATTCAGTCCAGCGATCTGCAGCAGATTCCGGGTCAATCGGGTCTCCAGTGACCCGGTGACCCGGAATTACAGGCTGTTGGGGGCTGTCTCTGATCCCCGGCGTCAATGTTGGGATCGGGGCCCCAGGAGTGGCGGCAATGGCGAGGGACTGACCTGCGGCGTGGATCGTTGGTGGTGAGTGACTCCTGCTGTTGCTTAGCAACAGCTCCCAGCATGCAAAAAGGGCATGCTGGGAGCTGTAGTTATGCAACAGCAGGAGGAAGACCACCACAACTCCCAGCATGCCCTTATGGGCATGCTGGGAATTATAGTTTTGCAACAGCTGGAGGCACATTTTTTCTATGGAAAAGAGTACCTTCAGCTGTTGTGTAACTATAACTCCCAGCTTGCACAATCAGCTAAAGTGCATGCTGGGAGTTGTAGTGGTGCATCTGCTGGTTGCATAACTACAACTCCCAGCATGCCCGTTGGCTGTCGGTGACTGCTGAGAGTTGTAGTTTTGCAACAGCTGAAGGAACACTGAGTTAAGTAGCAAACCAGTGTGTCTCGAGCTGTTGCATAACTATAATCCCCAGCATCCCCAGCCAAAGTAGTATGCCTCCAGCTGTTGCATAACTACAAGACCCAGCATGCCCTTCCGCTGTCCGTACATGCTGGGGGTTGTAGCTTTTGCAACAGCTGAAGGCACACTGGTTGCAAAACACTGAGTTTGTTACCAAACTCGGTGTTTCACAACCAGTGTGCCTCCAGCTGTTGCAAAACTGCAACTCCCAACATGCTGGGAGTTGTAGTTTTGCAACAGCTGGATGTCCCCCCCCCCCCAATGTGAATGTACAGGGTACACTCACATGGGCGGAGGTTTACAGTAAGTATCCGGCTGCAAGTTTGAGCTGCGGCAAATTTTCTGCCGCAGCTCAAACTGCCAGCGAGAAACTACTGTGAACCCCCGCCCGTGCAACTGTCCCTACACAGCCCCCCTCCCCTCCCCAATAAAAATGAAAAACATCTGGTACGCCACGGTTTCCAAAACGGAGCCTCAAGCTGTTGCAAAACAACTACTCCCAGTATTACCAGACAGCCACTGACTGTCCAGGCATGCTGGGAGTTTTACAACAGCTGGATGCCCCCTGTTTGGGAATCACTGGCGTAGAATACCCCTATGTCCACCCCTATGCAATCCCTAATTTAGGCCTCAAATGCGCATGGTGCTCTCACTTTGGAGCCCTGTCATATTTCAAGGCAACAGTTTAGGGTCACATATGGGGTATCGCCGTACTTGGGAGAAATTGTGTTACAAATTTTGGAGGGTATTTTCTGCTTTTACCCTTTTTAAAAATGTAAAATTTTTGGGAAAAGAAGCATTTTAGGTAAAAAAAAAAAAATGTTTTGCATATGCAAAAGTCGTGAAACACCTGTGGGGTATTAAGGTTCACTCAACCCCTTGTTACGTTGTCCAAGGGGTCTAGTTTCCAAAATAGTATGCCATGTGTTTTTTTTTTGCTGTTCTGGCACCATAGGGGCTTCCTAAATGTGGCATGCCCCCAGAGCAAAATTTGCTTTCAAAAAGCCAAATGTGACTCCTTCTCTTCTGAGACCTGTAGTGCGCCAGCAGAGCGCTTTTCACCCCCATATGGGGTGTTTTCTGAATCAGGAGAAATTGGGCCTAACATTTTTGGGGGTATTTTCTGCTATTACCCTTTTTAAAAATGTAAAACTTTTGGGAAACCAAGCATTTTAGGGAATTTTTTTTTTTTTTTTACATATGCAAAAGTCGTGAATCACCTGTGGGGTATTAGGTTTACTTTACCCCTTGTTATGTTCCCCGAGGGGTCTAGTTTCCAAAATGGTATGCCATGTGTTTGTTTTTTTTGCTGTTCTGGCACCATAGGGGCTTCCTAAAGGTGACATGCCCCCAAAATCCATTTGTCGCTCCTTCCCTTCTGAGCCCTCTACTGCGCCGCTGAACAATTAACATAGACATATGAGGTATGTGCTTACTCGAGAGAAATTGGGCTACAAATACAAGTAAAAATTTTCTCCTTTTTACCCCTTGAAAAAATTAAAAAATTGGGTCTACAAGAACATGCGAATGTAAAAAATGAAGATTGTGAATTTTCTCCTTCACTTTGCTGCTATTCCTGTGAAACACCTAAAGGGTTAAAACGCTGACTGAATGTCATTTTGAATACTTTGGGGGTGCAGTTTTTATAATGGGGTAATTTATGGGGTATTTCTAATATGAAGACCCTTCAAATCCACTTCAAACCTGAACTGGTCCCTGAAAAAAAGGGAGTTTCAAAATTTTGTGAAAAATTGGAAAATTGCTGCTGAACTTTGAAGCCCTCTGATGTCTTCCAAAAGTAAAAACATGTCAACTTTATGATTCAAACATAAAGTAGACATATTGTGTATGTGAATAAAAAAAATGTTTTGGAATATCCATTTTCCTTACAAGCAGAGAGCTTCAAAGTTAGAAAAATGCAACATTTTCAAATTTTCCATCAAGAAAGGATGCAAGTTACCACAAAATGTTACCACTATGTTAAAGTAGAATATGTCATGAAAAAACAGTCTCGGAGTCAGAATGATAACTAAAAGCATTCCAGAGTTATTAATGTTTAAAGTGACAGTGGTCAGAATTGCAAAAAATGGCCGAGTCCTTAAGGTGAAAAAGGGCTCAGTCCTTAAGGGGTTAAAAAGGTTTGATCAATTGAGGTCTGAGTGTTTAGACCCCAACTAATCAATGGTGTTAGACTGTTAGCAGTAAAAGAACTGCACGACTGAATTTTCCTCTCCCTATACTCTGTCTATGGGACTGAAATATTAGGAGACCGTCTCATCTTCTGCTCTATTTAGCAATTGGTTAGGGTCTGAACACTCATACTTCCACTGATCAGAACTTTTCATATGGGACTAGGACATATCAAAAGATTGTTTTTTTCTAGGGGTACTCCGGCGCTAAGACATCTTATCCCCTATCCAGCTGTCACGCCCCCTCCCATAGGCTTGCATTGAGGGGGCAGAGTGTGACATTCTTTGGATAGGGGATAAGATGTCTTAGCGCTGGAGTACCCCTTTAAATGACAGTGCCCATTTAAAGTAAATCATTTCTAACAATACTATAATTTAAACAGTCAATTAAATCCAATTAAAACACAATCTCTACATTGATGAAAATGTTTTAGATATGACATAAAAAGGAAATCAAAATATTACAGCCTCATAGTGTCAATAATAATCCAGTGAAAGTTATTACTGCCCCCTACAGATCCATGGAGCTGACTACACATGAGTAAGCTTATCTTCCTTCAGGCACAGAAATTGTTTACAGAAAGGTATGATAAATTACAGCCTTCCTGTCTGAGATGTCAGATGTAGTGTTACATTTAATAATATATATCCATTTAATGACTTGAGCGTAGTGGTCACATGTTATTACGACTTGCTGGGCTCCTAATAACTAAGCCCACATGCTACAGATACCTTCTTTCTAAAGAAGACCTTAGGCACTAACTGCATATGGATTTATTACTGAGTTTTAACAGGAGCTGCATAAACCCAAGTGTCTGGCAGACCTTTAAAACCAGGAAAGCCACAATAATTTCAGTGAGACTTTACTAGTTTTACCAGGCTCTGCCTTTAGAGAGCAACATACGTCTTACTGTACAGTGCAGTAAAGCCTGCCGGGGAGCCGGGAACAGCAGGACGAGGCTGAATTGTGATGAAGAATACTAAGTCTGGCTGTGTTTTAAGTTCATTGGGCACTGGATCCGCTAAAAGGACACACTTTATGTGTGTGTGTTATTTATGAGATTAGAGTTTGGTATTTTGTAAATAATGTTTTATATTATATTGTATTATTTCTCTGGGTGTAGTATGGTATATACTAAATCACCTTTTTGGTACAGTAATTCATTAAAAAATCAGCTTTCTTTTCTACTACGTAGAACTAGAAGTCCCTCCCATTATTCATCAGTATGGGATGTCAGTGAGTGGGGAAGTCACTTTGGGTCCAGACAGCCATGTCTTTAGCCACATGATGTGACAGCCAGATCAACACTAGCTTCATAAGAAAGCCATCAGTACGTGAATTATCAGGAGGCTGCTTAATGTACCCTGATAATTGTAAAGGGGTGAAAGAAAAAAAAAACTTTTGGCATGTCCAAAAGATCGATCCGAGTCTCAGTGCTAAGCTCTTCACTCTCTATCTCACTATCTTTCATTTTTCGCTGCAGGAGCCGGACATTGTAAATCTAAGGGGACTTGTCTCCTGCCGTGAGGCTGCATTCACACCATGTTTTGTACATACGGGTGCCGGATCCGGCGGTGGGAGGGGCAAACTGGGCACTCCCGTACCCCGGCCGGATCAGCCCATGACTCCATTTACATTAATGACCCAACCGGAGTTAAACGGTGACTCCGGTCGGCTCAGTTTTGACCCGTATGCGGTTTCCTGACCAGACCTAAAACCGTAGTTTACTACGGTTTTAGGTCCGGTCCAAAACCGCATATGGGTCAAAACTGAGCCGACCGGAGTCACCGTTTAACTCCGGTTGGGTCATTAAAGTAAATGGAGTCACGGGGTTATATATATATATATTATATATATATATATATATATATATATATATATATATATATGTAACTGCACATAAGGTCAAAAAACTATCAGATTTGTAAGATATGTCATTCTTGCCATCTTAGCTCAGTGGAATCCATATGCTTTGAATCCTTTCTTATAGCAATGGTGCCTTGTAAGCTACACCATATCAGAAGAAACCGATTGACCATATATAGAGCATCAACGAACAGTGGTATATACAACAGGGTCTCAATTTTAAAAGGGTATTCTTATGTCATAATATAAGGACACAATAATAAATATCTAACAATATGTCATGACTATGAAATTATCCACCATGAAAGCGCACTGGTTGGGAAACACTGTAAGAGACAGTAGCAAGTACCATAATTCTCTTTTTAAGGTGGAATGGACCCTTATGCCTCCAAAGCTCTGAAAATGCACATTTCTAACTTGGTTCATTACAATCCATTTCATTGTGAGACATCTAATAGACTAGTGTTTCCAAATCAGGGTGCATCCAGCTGTTGCAAAAATACAACTCCCAGCATGACCACACAGCCAACAGCTGTCCAGGCATACTGGCAGTTGTAGTTTTGCAACAGCTGGAGGCCCATTGTTTGGGAAACACTACAGTAGAAAGTAGCAAGTAGTGTTGAGCGGCATAGGCCATATTCGAATTTGTGATATTTTGCGAATATATGGACGAATATTCGTCATATATTTGCAAAATTAGCATATTCGTAATATTCACGTTTTTTTCGCATATGCGTAAATTTGCATATGCGAAAATTTGCATATGTGAAAATTTATGAACTTTATAGCAAGTATACCGGTGTAACTTGATAGAAGCAGCAGAAGAGAGGGATCAATATTCACGAATATTCGCATATGCGAATATTTGACCGGTGGTCTCACACAGTAGTATTGGAGCCTTCTTTACACCACACAAGCTGGAAGCAGAGAGGGGTTATCACTGTGATGTGTACTGTGAAAAAAAAAGCGAATACTCATAATTTCAAATATATAGTGCTATATTTGCGAATATTGAATATTCGCAAATAAAATTCGAATTGCGAATATTCGCGAGCAACACTAGTAGCAAGTACTATTTTTTTTATTTTTTTTTAAGGTGGAATTGACCCCTAAGCCTCCAAGGCTCTGCAAATGCAACTTTGCAACTTGGTTCTTTACAATACATTTCATTGTGAGACATCTAATAGACTAGTGTTTCCCAACCACGGTGCCTCCAGCTGTTGCAAAACTACAACTTCCAGCATGCCCAAACAGCCAACGACTGTCCAGGCATGCTGGGAGTTGTAGTTTTGTAACAGCTGGAGGCACCCTGGTTGGGAAACACTGTAGTAGACTGTAGCAAGTACTATAATTTTCTTTTTATGATGGACCCCTATGCCTAAGGGCATTGGAAAGCAGCATTAAAATTAAGCAGATCTTATTTGTGTGCAATTCCCCCTATTAATATAATATCTACTTTAGACTTCCTAAACATGGTCAGTTTCACACTTTCGAGTGGCAAGTTCCAGAACTGAGCTAAAGGAAAAGCTTCTGACTGAAATTATCAAAGATTTCTGCGCCAATGTTTTCGTGAAGCAGCATCAGCCTTCACGCGGCTCGTGGGCTGATTTATGTCATACACACTGATTCCAACCATTGTTCCTGCACATCTTCTCGAGATTACATTCCTCATGGATATTTGTCGAAACAATCTGTTCTTTTTGTAAGGACGAAAATAAAATGCTGGTGTTAAATTCCCATTCCAGATTTTACAATAAACACAAATTGGTTTCATGTTGGCTTTTTTAGATAACTGTACTCAAGAGAAACATACATTGAGAACTGCAACTAACTTTTAGAGGTAATATTGCAGAGAAGTATAAGATTTTAGAGCTGGTGGATCAGACACAGGGGCACCTTTATGGATCCTGGCATGGGCGCAATGCAGAGATGTTGTGGTGAAATAAAATAATAAAATGGCCTGTGCTGTGTTTTTCCAACACACAGACGTTACCTATAAAACAGTTGACATGAATTACATTGTTCCAACTTTGGCATTCACAGAGTATAATGGTATAGTAGTACTATATATTTTTTTTTTCTGAATCTCCCACAAGCAAATGGCATTCCTTGATGTGGACCAACAGTCTATGAATGAAAAAAAGAATGGTAAAACCTACTTTGATTTATTTACACAATAATATACTGTACTAGTTAAGGTGGCAATATACCTTCAATAGCTGTTTAGCCAACAGCTATCACCCTTGATCCCCCCCAGACACATAAACAAATGTTTATAGCTAAATAGACAGTTGGGTTCAAACAGTCATGAGACCGTCAAGTTCAACCTATAACCTTACTGTGTTAAAGGGGATATCCAACATAAGGTGACTTTAATACTTATCTGCCAGACAGTAATAGACATGCTTAGGAAGGATCTGTGCTTCTCTTGGGACTAAATGTCTGTGTTGTGGGTTCCCTCATAACGCTGATGCTTTCTTTTTGTGAACTGGCAATTTCCTGTTGGAGTTCCCTCCAACTACAAGTCCCAGTAATCCTTGTTTGTAAGTGTGAGGTCACTATTCTCCCTCCCACACATCTGCCACCAGCTGAGCTGCCTTCCATGCGTGCTGTGTTTGAAACTACAATTTCCTGCAGCCCTGTGGAGAATGGTCTTACTCCCAACCAGCGGTGCTTCACTCATTAAAGCACTGCCATGCTCCCTTTCAACAACAAACTAGTGATGTAATATATCGGGCCACACTGCAACCTGGGAAAAGATGAGACAACGCTCATTTTGTATGGTGCTAAAATTGAACATTGGGGCAAAGATCACTTAAGAATTGTGAGACCAGCCATTAAACACAGGTACAAACACTACATTATTATAAAAAAAAATAAAAACAGAACACCGCTTTGATCCAGGGGAAGGGGAAAATCCTTGCCCCATACCAGGGGGAATAATTTCTTCCCGCATTTAAATATGGCAATCTGAATAGATCCCTAAATGAGCATATAGAATCTCCAGAAATCTAGTACCCATAACTTTTAATAATATTTCCTTCAAGAAAAGAAGTCATGTGTTCTCACTGGAGAGAAGAGGGATAAGACGGTTCTGCCAGTGGTGTATCTCTCTGAAAATGAAAGGTTCTGGCATATAAAATCCAAAAGACAGATATCTCCAGCACTATCTGTTGGGAAAACGTCGGGAGGCCACCATACACTCTAAATGGTCAGCTGGTCCCTCCAAATTCAGGTGGGTTTGGCTGATCTTTTACTAACTGATTCGCACTCATACACAGAGAAACCCCAGTATAGTGACACCATCCTTGCAGTCAATGTCCAGAGTCCCTCCCTTACAACAAGTAGGGAACAAGGTAGTCAGGGCTGTTTTCTCCATAGCTGCCCTGCAAGCTTTAAAAAATCATATTGACTATTTTGCACAGAAAAAAAAAGGAAAAAGGGATACGCGCCCCTAGTGTTATATGTCAAACAGTAACAATAAAATGATAAACGGATTTACACTAAGCATGTGGGGTTGTGCTAGGAGCACAAGACCTCAGAAGATATTTGGTTAAATGTGGTGCTTGGATCTGCAGCCGTAGCTTGTCCAGAGTCAGCAATGCTGGTCCAGTGGAAAAATGCTCAGAAGTAAACAAAATTTAAGCTCCTAGGCGCTGATCAGATGAAGTAGGTAGATGCTGACACAGAAATATTGTCCAAAAAGCAGATTTATTGGCACAAAGCAACGTGTTTCCGGTCTGTAGTGGACCCTTCGTCAGGCAGGTGCACATGCCTTACGAAGGGCCCATTAGGGACCGGAAACGCGTTGCTTTGTGCCAATAAATCTGCTTTTTGGACAATATTTCTGTGTCAGCATCTACCTACTTCATCTGATCAGCGCCTAGGAGCTAACATATTGACTCCTTTGACCTTGTATCACCACAGTTTTGTTAGTCTTGGAAAAAACACTAAAAACAACCTTTTTACCTTTATATTGCAGGTAGGCTAAAGTAGAGCTATTGTATGATGCCCCCTGCATACTGTATAGAGTATAGATTTCTGGACTCTTTTAGCTAGAAATGGTAGAATCGTTCATCATAAGGAGGGCATTTTGTAAATCATTTCTGTTCTCTCAGGCATGGCACACAGCATTTTCTGGAACACAGTACATGACAGACAATTTGAACATACATTTTGCATTAAAACTGAAATCAATAGGATCCATTTTCATGTCGTATTCTACCCATGTATTGGCATAAGGACAATCATAGATAATTTTGAGTCAAACGTGACTTCAGTAGGTCTTTGTATTCTTTTTCCTTTACTATACTTCCTATCATTTGGTATGATTGACGAGTTACATATGTTTTATTGTTTTCATAACAACAATATTTTCTGTAAACAAACAATACCAACAGAAGGATTCCTACTAATGTCTTATAAAACAAATGAAACAAATTCAAAATAACATGAAATACTGAAATTTATATTTGTCCATATATTACTAATGATATTCACAATTATCTTTTAAAATTAAATTTGACATTCAAAACTTAAATGAGATAACATGAGATAAATATTAAAATGACCCATTGGTGTGCCATCTTTGTTCCTTCTACAGACAATACGGTAAAACTTATGTAACACTTCTATAAAATCCCCCTGTGAACAAAACAAATGGAATTGATTGTTGCTGTGGATGAGATTTTGATACATTTTTTCTTGCATTAGTGTCTCATATAAAGTGCGGAGGTGCAGTATTCGATAGTAATAGGACTTGGAGTACAGCAGCAAATTTCATCAGCAGTGGAACTCATTGGAGGCAGTCACAGAACCAAGATCTGCCAACAACTTAATGGAGCTTTTATTGCTGCATTTTTGCCAAAATATCTTTAGAATTGTGCAGACAAATTCCTTGCTGCATACTGAAATGAAAAAAAATAAATAATTAAATAAATAAATAATCACCTAACATAAAATAGTGTGTGTGTGTATAAATAGTCTAGTTTAAAAAGGAAATCACATCGTCAAGATATAATAGCTTATGCGTTTTCCTGAATATTAATTGCATCCAGCATTTAAATAGTCCTGGGAGCCATAAAGTACAGTGTATGCTGAGAATGAAGCAGGGGCAGGGATAACACAGTCACCAGCACAAATGGCAGTTAATGAGTTAAGCAGTAGGCAGTGCTGTGGGCCTTTGAATATAGTGCAGCTGAGTGGAGCTGCAGCAAGGAGAGATCTGGATAGAGATGTTAACTAAGGGAGATCAGGGAGCCTTACAGTACTGCTAGAGCACAACACTGACTACTATCTTGACAGGTTGGGAGAGACCTCCAGTCTCATCAGCTGCCTCCAGGAGGTCTTCAGGTGAGGTGGGATCCCCCTCTTCAGCACCGCTAGAATGGACAGCTATTCTCTGGATTCCGAACCTGGGGATTTCTAGGAGAGGTTTCTGCAGACTTGCTGCTTTCACATCCTCTGAGCTTCGACTTCTTCTGAAGCTCAAACTGCTGAAGCTGCTGCACAATCCTGCTCTCACCCTGAACAAGACATGAAGGAGCCAGGCTGTGGACAGCTTATGCCATTCACCTCTAATATCATGCAGCAATTTACAGGCTAAAGGTCCGGGATGCCTTTGGAGAAAGGAGACAGAAACTGCTAGCTGAGTAGCTGACTGTGGAGTTGGATAGCAAAACCTGACAGGTAAGGGGGGCAGGCATTGGTAATGTGCTTCTAATCCTAAAAACCATGGTGTCCAAATGTGGAAGCTTAACATAAGAAAGCCAGACAAGAACTCTGCCTGGGCAAACTTTACAACCCATCTGATGTATAGCTAGGCTATAGCTCAGTGATCCCCAGTGTTTTAAGGACAGATGGTAGAATCAATGTATGGGTCAGTCCAGAGGAAAATATGTCAATATGTGCTCTCTATAGGATGGGAGAATTGAGCGCCCAGATGTGTAATGTGCAGCCTGTTTGTCAAGATTTGATGAACTCTAAGTCTACAGTGTTGTGATGGGTGAAATGTTTCTATGTATCTACCTCTTCAGTCATACAGCTGTGTTCTATTCATATCTTGTAGATCTGAAGGGTAACAGTCTCGGGTGTTCCATACCTGTGTTCTGAATTTTAAGCTTCTACAGGGTTTATCACTTACTTAGTGACGAGCGGCAGTGGCCATATTCGAATTTGCGATATTTCGCAAATATATTGACGATTATTTGTCCTATGTTCGCGAAATTCGCATATTCGCTATGTCCGTTCACTTTTTTCCATGCGAAAATTTACATGTGAAAAAAACCAAAACAAAAAAATGAATATTCGTCATTACGAATATATATCACTATATTCTATTTGCAATCAAAATTTGCATTACGAATATTCATGCTCAACACTATCACTTACATCTTATACCAGTGTTTCCCAACTGGTGTGTCTCCAGCTGAGGCAAAACTACAACTCCCAGCATGCCTGGACAGCCGAAGGCTGTCCGGGCATGCTGGGAGTTGTAGTTTTGCCACAGCTGGAGGCACCCTGGTTGGGTAACACTGTCTTATACAGTGCTCATACAACAGCTACCTAAAGAAGTGGAGCAAGCTATTCCATTATCCATGCTTTAAAGGTCATTGCACAAATGCTGCTGAAATATAGGGACTTTTAATAGAGTAGCTTGACATCTGTTACAGTAGTGAATAGGACGGAAATCGGTTTAAATGGTCGTAGATTTAGGCAGGCAAGTTTCATGCTAGTTAGCTTCATGGCCACTACAGCAGTGTCACAGAATGAGGCAGATGGTTGAACGACAGGTGAGCAGGGCAAGTACTGCGACCAGTTAAACCCTTACAACTCAGAGTTTGTCTTGTACCCTCCAGCACACATCAATGGGCAGATTGCTGCTTAATGCTCCACTGCTCTTCATAAATCTTTCCTCTCTGCTTCTAGCTGATCCTTGCAGAAAATGTAGTTTAAGCAAGGCTAGTTTTATATATTCCTGCAGCCCGAACATTTCACAATCCTTCTGCATTCATGGAACAGTAGTCTGATTTACCGTGATCATGGGAATGATCTGAACAACTAGGCAGCATTTCATTAGCACGTTGCATAGCGTACAGTGCATTTATTGTGCAGTCGTTTTTTTACTTTGCATAAATATTTAATAAAAGTATGGCTCCATTAGTTTGCATGAGTGTGACTGTATTAGATAAACTTTGCTTGTCCATAGAATGCACAAGGGAAGTTTAAAAATAGATTTTAATACAGCACCTACCATTGGTGAAGTCATAGCGACTCTATATTGCAAAGTTTACACAGTGCTGTGTTGTCTGTCAGCATAAGATCCTTCTGCCTTTGATGAAATGCTGAAATATAATGCTTCACCTATAGAAACTGTTCTTCAACTCCTCATTTTTAATTCTTTTTGTCTTCATGAGTAGACTTGATGGTGACATGTTCTGTGCTTTCAACTTTATGCCATTCAAGTCAATTTTTTTTCTTAGTTGACATCTCCTACACGAGTGGCAGTACTGGTGGCAATGAAAGGGTGGCCTTACCAAATTCCACAAATTTTAGCTGCAGCCCCGGTCAGACACTAAGTGGATTACTGGCATAATATGACAAGGATTAGGTGTGATATACCATAATATGACAGGATTTCGCTAGTGGTGCATGCTCATCAATAATGCCTGTCATTTGCAGACTTGCCTCCCTCATTATGTATGGAGGTAAGTCTATGCCGGCAGATCTAGTCTTTATCTGCTGCTGTATAAAATAATCCATGTCATACAGTACTACATAGTGCCTCTATTTACCATAATCTACCCATTTTCTCTCTATCTATCTATCTCATATCTATATATCTCATATCTATCAATCTATCTCATATCTATCTATCTATCTATCTATCTCATATCTATCTATCTATCTACCTATCTCATATCTATCTATCTCATATCTATCTATCTATCTATCTATCTATCTCATATCTATCTATCTATCCTTTCCATTCTATCTGTTTATCTATCTAGAAAGTTCATAAAAAGCAGCACATCCAGAATAGTGGAATGGGTGCAAGCCTATTGAACCTCGGTTGTCCGGTTCTTCCTAAATATGCAATGGATAAAGGCAGCACACCACGATGATGTAATCCAAAAACTGTGAATTTATTCCATGATGTAGAAAACAACGTTTCGGCGATCTCTCACCGCCATTTTCAAGCATATGCATGTTTATCTATCTATATATTTTTCTTATTTTATATATATATTATTATTATTTTTCTTTTTATATATATATATATATATATATATATATATATATATATATATATATATATCTATATATATATATATATATATATATATATCATTATTATTTTTATTTTTTTGTCTGTCTGTCTGTCTATCTATCTACCTGCCTACTATGGAAATAAATTATAAGAAGTAAAAAAAAGAAAAAAAAATCTATGACTGGAGAACAGAGTTGCTGAAAACCAGAACTAGTAGATATCTATCAATGTATATTGAAACATTTTATTTTTTAGGCAAGATTACTACTCCTGATCAATGTATATTGAAACATTTTATTTTTTAGGCAAGATTACTACTCCTGAAGGGTTACCGACATTTGTGATATTTTTCATTAGAAAATTAACGGAATGGATAGGAACATTAACATCACATATCAAACCCAAATAACGTAGTAACTGACAGCTGTCAAAATGTCATACTGATATAGCTTTTGTCTTCATTCATTACCATTCATCATTACTTCATCCCATGATAATACAACAGAGGAGCCCACACAATACAGCAGCTATTATGAGAGATCTGCCTAGTTTCAACCTGAACTGACTCTGAAAGCAGCACATTGGATCACTGGATGGACATCTGAAAAGGTGTTAGTGGATGTGAATTATTAATGGCACTGACCAATGGTTTTCGCACACATAGAATTGAATAGTATGCTTGGCACTGGGACTAAGAAGCTGGAGTCAGTTTGTAAAATATGCCATGATTTTTTGCTGATGGACACAAACAAAGTAAAATGTTATTTTACCATCTTAACCAATGCACCATATATTAGTCATTGGTAATAGCAGAATGCTAGTATTTTGTAATGTGGATACTGTAAAACAGGTTTTGTTCTAAACTAACTTTATATTATAGTGAAATTCATTGATTAATAAGAAATGTAACCCCTCAATAAAAACCTATATGCCTTTTAATGGTGGCCACAAAGGGTCCCTGGACTAGAGAGCCATATTTTTATAGCGCTCTAGATTAAGTGCTGCACAGTTGTCCTGTAGTATCTGGAGCAGGTGCTCTGCTATCTAATGACAGCTGACCTAAGGTAGGGCCTAAGAGGCTTCCTCACAATATAAGTTTTTTTTTTACATTCGACTTTTTCCAGCATTTTTTTCTGCCGTTTTTTCAAGTTTTCAAGGCTTCTGTAATGACTTTCAGAAACTTAATTAGGTTTTAAAAATGGATGCCTATACTGTGTCCAGGATCGGGGAGTTAATTGAAAGGTTATGTCCAGTGATACACTTAACCACCCTCAATCTCACAAAAGGGTATTGACAAATATCTTTGGCAAAAGAGGCTTGAGGGAAAACAAAAGCTTTTCGTACACTGGATGGTTATTTCTAGAATGTGAGGAGTGATGCAAAAATTGCAAAAAAGTTGGTCTGCAGTGGCGCTGCCTGGCTGCAGACGTCTGTGATGACTGGATACAGACCCGAGCCTCTCACTGCAGGAGCTAACGCATTTCTCCATGGAAAAGATACTATCTAATGTGACTGCAGCCCAACAGGAAGCGACATTGAAAAACAAAGGGGAGAAGCTTCTCCCCTTTGTTTTTCAATGTCGCTTCCTGTTAGGCTGCAGTCACATTAGATAGTATCTTTTCCATGGTGAAATGCGTTAGCTCCTGCAGTGAGAGGCTCGGGTCTGTATCCAGTCATCACAGACGTCTGCAGCCAGGCAGCGCCACTGCAGACCAACTTTTTTGCAATTTTTGCATCACTCCACAAGTTTATTGCCGATCTCTCATCGAGGACCCGGCTGGACCCTGCAGGCTGCAGCCAGAGACCATCTGACCCCATACGGAGGGGAGATATGCACATATCAAGCTATACCCCAGGTGAGTACCACTAATACTGGGGTTGCGGACCGGGATTATCCCACTGAATTACGCGAGGCGCTATCCTCTCCCTGTCTCTTTTATCTCTTTTCCACATAGAATGTGAGGACACCTTTAGGTTAAAAGAAGCCCCTGTCACATTTCAGTGGGCAATGGATGAAATTCTGATTTACCACCAGCAGCATATAGCAGCCTACTTAGAGGACATTGTCATCTAAAGCCTAGATTGAAAAGTCGTTTAAGTAAGGTTCAGTCTGGACTAGAACCCAGAGAAGCTGGGTTTACTGCCAACCCAGAAAAGTATGATATAAGATGAAACAAGCTAAATACCTAGGTTACTTTGTGAGAAGAGGGATGATTAAGTCTCAAGTTAATAAAGTAGAAGCAATACAAAACTGGCCATGTCCTCTTACAAAAAAACAGGTAAGAGCTTTCTTGGGCATTGTGGGTAGTGTTGAGCGGCATAGGCTACATTCGAATTCACAATATTTCGCGAATATATGGACGAATATTCGTCATATATTCGCTAAATTCGCATATTCGTAATATTCGCAAATGCGAAAATTTGCATAGAAAAAAATTCTCATATGAGAAAAATTATCATATGCGAAAATTAGCATATGCAAAAATTAGCATAAGCAAACATTCGCATATACGAAAATTAGCATATGCTAATTTTCGCAAATGCGAAAATACGTGCGCCAGTCTCACATAGTAGTATTAGAGCCTTCTTTACATCACACAAGCTGGAAGCAGAGAGGGGTGATCACTGTGATGTGTACTGTGAAAAAAAACAAAAACGAATATTCATAATTGCAAATATATAGTGCTATATTCGCGAATATTTGCAAATTCGCATTGCGAATATTCGCGAGCAACACTAATTGTGGGGTATTTCTAGCATTTTGTGTCTGACTTTGCCAGTGTTGCAGCCCTGTTGACTGACCTTACAAAAGGAAAAAGTCAATGATGATATAATGGTCCCCTTTGGCAAAAAAAGATATTCAATGAACTGAAAACTGTTTTGGTACAGCCAATGCTGAACCAGTGCAGTACCTGATTTTTCAAAAGGGTTAACAGATGTCTCAGGGGTTGGACTAGGGGCTGTTCTGTCTCAAGAAGTTAAGGGGGCTATCTGGCAGGTAGGGGGTTTAAAAGAATGCCCATTCTACCTTATAAAAAAAAAATGAACCTTTACTTACATCCAGCACTCCCCCGGTGCTTCCAGTGCCCCGCAACGTTCCCCTGGGGCGATCCTCTTTCTGTAAAAAAGCATGGCTTGGGCCTAGAGTGTCAGAAAGCCCTCATCCCATCAATGCTTGTGAGGGACATCACTCTGGGCCCAAGTGTCATGTTTTTTAAAAGGAAAAAGATCGCAGCCGGGGACCGGAGCAGTACAACAAAGGCATCACTGGAATGTTAATGGTAAATAAAGGTTTATTTTTTTATGTAATGTAAACAGGGCATTCTATTAAACCCCTCTCCCATCCTACTGGAAAACACCTTTAACAGGTATAGTAGAGTATCCAGTCATGTACCAGAGCAGAAAACTCAACTCTTGTGAAAAAACCTATTCAATTTTAGAGCAAGAGTGTCTCCCAAAACAGTGGACACTAGAATCTCTCAGGTATTACCTGCTAGGTAGAAAATGTACGCTTCTGACCATGCTCCATAAAAATAAAATAAAGGGAATAATGCTAGGATAACACATTGGTTCCTGGCATTACAGGACTTTATTGACGTAGCGGAACATAGACCAGGTAAATGTCATATTAATGGAGAAGTGGAGTAGGGATATGTAGGAAAGCAGCTGGTAAATTGGTGGATTGGAGGTTTGTATCACTGAGGCTTCTTATCTCTGTAACACTGGAATTTGGTTCCAGGTTTTTGGAGTGACTGAAGGTTCTGGCCATACTCCAGTTTGGTGGTGTGTTTCAGTCCTTGACCTAATCTCACAGGTGTGTGAACACTGCCAGAGAACAGAAGAAATGAGTTGGTCTACAGCTAAGATCAACTTGTCTAGGGTATGTTGGATAATGCTACACTGTACTAAAAAGATGGACTGTGGAACTGTACTGATAAACAGGATTACAGTGCAAGGTGACATCATTCATAATAGCTAAAACTCAGAACTCAGCCTCCCCCTTTCTATAGAATGACCACTGCACAGGTCACAGGATGTTCCTAGTAAACTATCCCATTCATGTCAATAGGCTCTCTGCCAGACTATTTTAATGTTTACGTCCATTGAACATGCTGTTAATGATATCTGTAAATGTTGATAAAACCGCTCAGGCAAGATGGCTTCCCCATAGTAACCCCTTCATGACCCAGCTAATTTTGGCCTTTATGACCCAATCCATTTTTTACAATCTGACATGTGTCTCTTTAAAGGGGTACTCCACCCCTGGCATCTTATCCCCTATCAAAAGGATAAGATGTTAGATCGCCACTGTCCCACTGCTGGGGACCCTGGGATTGCCGCTGCGGCACCCCATCATCATTACTGCACAGAGCGAGTTCGTTCTGTGCGTAATGACGGGAGATATTGGGGCCGGAGCATGGTGACGTCATGGCTCCGCCCCTCATGACATCGCGGCCCATCCCCTTAATGCAAGTCTATGGCAAGGGGCGTGATGACCGCCATGCCCCCTCCCATAGACTTGTATTGACGGGGGCGGGCCGTGACGTCACGAGGGGTGGAGCCGTGACGTAACGATGCTCCAGCCCCTGTATTGCCCGTCATTACGTGCAGAGCGAACTCGGTCTGCGCAGTAATGATACCCGCTATCATTACTGCGCAGACCGAGTTCGCTCTGCACGTAATGACGGGCAATACAGGGGCTGGAGCATCGTTACGTCACGGCTCCACCCCTCGTGACGTCACGGCCCGCCCCCGTCAATACAAGTCTATGGGAGGGGGCATAGTGTTGCTGCAGTAATCCCCAGGGTCCCCAGCAGCGGGACCCCGGCGATCTGACATCTTATCCCCTATCCTTTGGATAGGGGATAAGATGTCTAGGGGCGGAGTACCCCTTTAAGTGGTAATAACTTTGAACTGCTTTTACCTGGCAAAGTGATTCAGAGATTGTTTTTTCGAGACATATTGTACTTTATATTAGTGGTAAATTTTTGTTGATACATGAAGCGATTTTTGTGAAAAACTCTAAAATATTGTGAGAAATTGAAAAAGAGATATAGTCATGCCAAATAAATTTAGTTATTAATTCACATCCACAACATGTCTACTTTATGCTGGCATCATTTGTTAAACATTATTTTACTTATTTTTACGACTTTAGAAGGCTTATAATAATATGAAAATGTTTTCAAATTTTCTACGGAAGTTCAAAATCACATTTTTCGGTCCAAAAATGGGCTGGACAAAATTATTGGCACCCTTTCAAAATTGTGGATAAATAGGATTGTTTCAAGCATGTCATGCTCCTTTAATCTCACCTGGGGCAAGTAACAGGTGTGGGAAATATGAAAAGCACACCTAAAAGCAGATAAAAAGGAGAGAAGTTCACTTAGTCTTTGCATTGTGTGTCTGTGTGTGCCACACTAAGCATGGACAACAGAAAGAGGAGAAGAGAATTGTCTGAGGACTTGGGAACAAAAATTTTGGAAAAATATCAACAATCTCAAGGTTACAAGTCCATCTTCAGAAATCTAGACTTGCGTTTGTCCATAGTGCGCAACATTATCAAGAAGATTGCAACCCATGGCACTGTAACTAATCTCCCTCGGCATGGACGGAAGAGAAAAATTGATGAAAGGTGTCAATGCAGGATAGTCCGGATGGTGGATAAGCAGCCCCAAACAAGTTCCAAAGATATTCAAGTTGTCCTGCAGGCTCAGGGAGCATCAGTGTCAGCGCAAACTATCTGTCAACAATTAAATGAAATGAAACGCAATAGCAGGAGACCCAGGAGGACCCCACTGCTGAACCAGAGACATTAAAAAGCAAGACTACATTTTTCCAAAATGAACTTGAGCAAGCCAAAATCCTTCTAGGAAAACGTCTTGTGGACAGATGAGACCAAGATAGAGCTGTTTGGTAAAGCACATCATTCTGTTTACTGAAAACAAAAGGAGGCCTACAAAGAAAAGAACACAGTACCTACAGTGAAATATGGTGGAGGTTCAATGATGTTTTTGGGTTGTTTTTCTGCCTCTGGCACTGGGTGCCTTTAATGTGTGCAAGGCATCACAATCTGAGGATTAACATCAGATTTTGGGTCGCACTGTACAGCCCAGTGTCAGAAAGCTGGGTTTGTGTCCGAGATCTTGGTTCTTACAGCAATACAATGATCCCCAACATACGTCAAAAAGCACCCCAAAATGGATGGCAACAAAGCGATGGAGAGTTCTGAAGTGGCCAGCAATGAGTCCAGATCTAAATCCCATTGAACACCTGTGGAAAGATCTTAAAATTGCTGTTGGGAAAAGGCACCCTTCCAATAAGAGAGATCTGGAGCAGTTTGCAAAGGAAGAGTTGTACAACATTCCGGCTGAGAGGTGTAAGAAGCTTATTGATGGTTATGGGAAGCCACTGATTCCAGTTATTTTTTCCAAAGGGTGTGCAACCAAATATTAAGTTAAGGGTGCCAATAATTTTGTCCAGCCAATTTTTGGAGTTTGGAAATGATGTCCAATTAGCTTTTTTTCCTCCCTTTTTTTGGTTTAGTTCCAATACACACAAAGGGAATAAACATGTTTAGCAAAACATTTGTATGTGTGTATATATATAAGCAAAAAGAAAAATTGCCAGCACAACAACCCAATACACGGGTGCACACTGCTGTGGCAGATACAAACTATACAAAAAAGAGGATTGCAGCGGCACACATAGGTCAAAAAATGGAGGCTCTTAGCGCACTTTTTGATCAAAACGTGTCCCCCATCCACCACGGGGAGGTGGCCTCATTTAGGATGGGACCCTAGCACAAATTCTGAGCCTAACGCTCAGATACCAACTCACCTCTGCTGGGCATATAGCCTCTGACTGGGTGACATGCTGGATCCATATACAATTTAAAACACCACCTGTGAGAAAGGGGGAGGGGTGCACAGCTAAAGAGGGTGCCATTCCCCCTGAGTTGTAAATACAAGCAAAAAGAAAAATAGCCAGCACCACAGCCTAATACACGGGTGCACACTGCTGTGGCAGATACAAAGTATACAGAAAAGAGGATTGCAGCAGCACACATTGGTCAATGTAGGCTCTTAGCGCACTTTTACATATACGTATATATACTTGTAATATGTCAACAAAAGTTAGATTTTATTTCCATCATTTACACTTTCAAAATAACAGAAAACAAAAAAATGGCGTCTGCAAAAGTTTTGGTAGCCTGCAGAATTTATAACATGCACTGCCCCCTTTACAAAGCTGAGACCTGCCAGTGTCATGGATTGTTCTCAATCATCATCTGGGTAGACCAGGTGATGTCAATCTCAAAGGTTTTAAATGCCAAGACTCATCTGACCTTGCCCCAACAATCAGCACAATGGGTTCTTCTAAGCAGTTGTCTAGAAATCTGAAACTGAAAATAGTTGACGCTCACAAAGCTGGAGAAGGCTATAAGAAGATAGCAAAATGTTTTTAGATGTCAATATCCTCTGTTCGGAATGTAATTAAGAAATGGCAGTCATCAGGAACAGTGGAAGTTAAAGCAAGATCTGGAAGACCAAGAAAAACATCAGACAGAACAGCTTGCAGGATTGTGAGAAAAACAATTCAAAACCCACGTTTGACTGCAAAATCCCTCCAGAAAGATCTGACAGAGACTGGAGTTGTGGTACACTTTTCCACTATAAAGAGATACTTGTACAAATATGGGGGGACATTTATCAATGTTTGCTTATGTATTCCTTTGTTTAGTTATTTTTTTCTTACAATTGTTTTGCTTATGTGCGACTTATTTATCAACTGCTTTCAGCCTGTTGATAAATTTCTTTCACTTAAGCACTTTTACTTATTTTGCTTTGGTAGTGGCTTTTTCTGCTCCATGTCTGAGCTGGAGTAAATTTAGTAGGTTTTTTCATGCGATGCGACTTTTTAGCGACTTTCGCACTTAATAAATCTCTGATCACTGCAAGTCAAAAATTACTTTTTGCTTTGGTAAGCAAGATTTTTATTTTTTGCTTAGGACACTGAACATGCAAAAAGTTGCAGAAAAAAGAGCATAGTTGCACGTGCGACTTTTTTGCGACAAATTTAAGCAAAAAAAAAAAACCTACTAAATGCTTTGATAAATGTCCCCCATGTCTTCATGGAAGAGTCATCAGAAGAATACCTCTTCTATGTCCTCACCACAAAAATAAGCATTTGAATTTTGCATATGAACATATAGACAAGTCTGATGCTTTTTGGAAACAAGTTCTGTGGACCGATGAGGTTAAAATTGAACTTTTTGGCCAGAATGAGCAAAGGTATGTTTGGAGAAGAAGGGGAAGATAATTTAATGAAAAGAACCTCTGTCCAACTGTTAAGCATGGGCGGGGATCAATCATGCTTTGGGGTTGTATTGCAGCCAGTGGCACAGGGAACATCTCACGAGTAGAAGGAAAATTTGATTCAATAAAATTTCAGCAAATTTTGTATGCTAACTTGATGCCATCTGTGAAAAAGTTGAAGTTAAAGAGAGGATGGCTTCTACAAATGGATAATGATCCTAAACACACCTCCAATTCCACGGGGGATTACATCAAGAGGCGTAAACTGAAGGTTTTGCCATGGCCTTCACAATCTCCTGACCTCAACATAATTTAAAATCTATGGATAGACCTTAAAAGAGCAGTGTGTGACAGACAGCCCAGAAATCTCAAAGAACTGGAAGACTTTTAGGAAGAATGGGCAAAGATACCTCAAACAAGAATTGAAAGACTCTTGGCTGGCTACAAAAAGCATTTACAAGCTGCTATACTTGCCAAAGGGGGCAGTACAAGATATTAACTCTGCAGGGTGCCCAAACTTTTGCAGATGCCATAAAATGAGAAAATCAAAACACACTAGTAAAATCATGTTTTAGTTTCTATTCAGTAAACAAAATTTAGGTAATTTAATAAATCAAGTCAAATTTGAGACAAAAACAGTTATATTCTTCTATTTGCAATATTGTGCAGTATCTTTTTCTTCCAACTTGTCAAAATTGTCCTTGACTTTTTATTTTTTTTTAAATCATGTACAATGCCAATAAAATGTATTTATTACTTTCACCTTTGGGCTTTTTTGGTATGTTTTATTGTGTAACTGTATTGAATTTAAAATATTTTTTATGCCTTTTTGAGATTGATCAACTAAAGACTCGAAAGCCTACAAAGTTATTATAAAATAGGTATTACCAAAATAGGATTCAGTGGATATTGTAAAATATGTATTACCAAAATAAGATTTAGTGGTTATTGTAAAATAAGTATTACCTAAATAAGATTCAGTGGTTAGAGATGGTTGCTGTCCAAAACATTTCATCCTTTAAGTATAAGGGTGGAGGTGACTTGTATCAAACTTGCTGCAGTCTGCAAAAGAACTGTGATTTCAGTACAAATTGAATTTTTGAGGAATGGTTTAAGAACAGCACTATTCATGCTAAGTCTAAGGCACACTGTGTCAGCAATGTCCATTAGACGTCAGGAGGTGTGCTCAATGTATACTACTGATGTATAACTATAAGATATCACACTTAGTGGCATTCCTCATACATAGGGTACCATGTTGAAAATATGTATACATCACAATATATATTTTTTAAGGGATCCAGAAGGATGAAACAGTGTGATAGTCTGTCTTATTCAATCTAGCAAATCTTGACATATACGTCCCAATTGGAGGCCATTATTACACTCTTTGGCCTCCATTGGGTAAAGGGATCTGGTAAGTGCAAGCTGCCAGATCTCTGTGAATTGCAGTGTGAACCTAGCTTAAACATGGACACAGTTGGGCATTTCTGTTTGGGTTTGAAATTAGTCTTTCACTCCTTGTACCAATGCAATTAATCCAAAGCTGATGGATTTACAAACTAAGGTTCCACTTGCTGCCAAATATTTTTTTTTCTAAATACAGGTTTGAAGGACGTGGATATTTAAAGTTATTTAGCATTTTGTAATAGTGATGCATGTAAACCACTTTGTAGCGAACATATGTCTTTTTCTATAAATCAATGCCAAGAAAAACTCATTAAATTTGGTATTTAATGTTTATGTCCCAAAACACTTGAAAAATCCAGAGAGGATGAAATCATATCACCTCTTTACTGCTCACTAATGCCAGCATATTCTGTTACTATTTACATGAGTCATGTCCCAAAAAGGGGCTCATATTCTTACAACCCTGTCCCAGACCCATTAGGGCATAGCAAGCCAACTAAACTATGAGTAAGTTTTAGAGAGAGGAAGGAGACCCCCAGAAACATAAGGAAAGCATAAAAACTCTATGCATATATTTCCCATGGTAAAATCTGAACCCAGGACCCCAGGGCTGCAAAGCCAGCAATGAGCCACCATGCTTCTCTGCCTCAATAGACTTTTATTGGGATACCCAACATCAAAGACAGAATAACTCACTCTTCCTTAAACTGCTTTTTAACTTAAAGGGGTTCTCCAGTGCTTACACATCTTATCCCCTATCCAAAGGATAGGGGATAAGATGCCTAATCGCGGGAGTCCCGCCGCTGGGGACCCCCGGGATCATGCACGCGGCACCCCGTTTGTAATCAGTCCCCGGAGCGTGTTCGCTCCGGGTCTGATTACCGACGGCCACAAGGCCGGCGGCGTGTGTCGTCATGCTCCGCCCCTCAATGCAAGCCTACGGGAGGGGGCGTGACAGCAATTACACCCCCTCCCATAGGCTTGCATTGAGGGGCGGAGCGTGACATCACACGGGGGCGGAGGCGTGACGTCACACGCCGCTGGCCTTGTGGTCGTCGGTAATCAGACCCGGAGCGAACACACTCCGGGGACTGATTACAAACAGGGTGCCGCGTGAAAGATCCCGGGGGTCCCCAGTGGCGGGACTCCCGCAATCAGGCATCTTATCCCCTATCCTTTGGATAGGGGATAAGATGTGTAAGCACCAGAGAACCCCTTTAAATAGCAGGTTAACATACAATGTTTTTTGCTCCATTCATGACCTACAATATTTTAGTCCAACAATGATCCCCTACATAAAAGTGTCCCAGCACAATAATTCCTATTAGAACATATGGCATATTTTATACCTGTTTGAGATCCCCCTTCAATGAGCCTGCAAGAGAACCTCCCCTCTGACATGATGTACATGGCATCTACCACAAGTCCTTCAAATGTTGACAAGAGCAAAGTCCTTAAAGTTTGCAGAACAGAGAGGAAATCCAGTTTTTTGCAATTATGTTTCTCTCTCTATCTACTCAAATTATGTTTCAGCATCATGATTACAAATATGGGATAGTTAAATTAAAGGGGTATTCCAGAATTTTCATTTGACTATGCTACAGGGGCTGTAAAGTTAGTGTAGTTCATAATATAGTGTTTGTACCTGTGTGTGACGGTTTTCTCACAATTCTTATGTGATTTTCACTCCAATATTTATTTTTAACAGCAAACAAAATGACTGTTGTCTCAGGTTGCAATGCGGCCGAGACCTGACTCACTAGTCAGCTGATGACAGGGAGCTTGTCTGCTTCAATGGGTGGGAGAGAGAGCAATCTGCAACTAATGCAACAACTGTAGGCACCCTGATTGAAAACCACAGGTCTTTTGAATGGATGCAGCTCATTTATGTTTCAATGGCTGATGTGTGGGAGGGAGGAAAATGGAATTGTGGGATTTGTAGTCGAAAAAAGAAAAGTCAAACAGGAAATGCCAGTTCACAAAAGGCTAGCCACAGTATTATGGTAATCTCACACCGTAGCCATTTAGCCCCAAGACAAGCACAGATCCTTCCTAAGCATGTTCTTTACTGTCTGGCAGGTACGTACTAAAATCACCTAATGGTGGCTAACCCCTTTAACCCTCACCCACCCCCATTTGTGAGGGTCGGGTTTTTGTCTAAAGTCCCATTCAAGACTATGGGACTTCTGGTACCTTACTCATCTCGTCTCCTCGCGAGTGTGTCAGTCCAACTTTCAAGCTACACCCCTCCCACAAGCTACACCCCATCTATTTTTAGCCCTTTTTTTTCTGGCTTAAGGCTCTTCATCACAGTTCAGAGATCATGGCTGTAGATATTTATTTGAAACTTGGTACATATGTTACTTATATGTCAACCAAAAATATATTACAATTAAATCAACCCTAACCTATCCCCTTTGCGAGGGTGTGGTTTTTTGTCTGAAGATCCATGCAATGGGTCTAAAGGACTTCCAGGATATCTTCTTATCACATTACTCTGAGACTGCAGAGACTGCCCTGAGCTTTTAAACATCCTATTGACTGTCCAGAAATATATGAGGTTAGGACATGAGGATTATATCAAGTCCTCCGCTCGATCCCCCTTACCATTGCTCTAGTGCTCCAACCAGGGAGGTGGCGTCCCTCTCCACGTGCAGCAGACAGACAATAGATGAGGTCCGGCACAATAGTAGCAGATAAAATCCGGTGCTTTATTCAATATGCAGAATAGCAAATAGTACAGGAGACAGTCGCCTACGCGTTTCGGACTGTTGAGCCCTTAGTCATGGCATAAGAACATAGTGTGATAATGGACTTATATACACAGATATCTAGTCACATGATCATTAACACAAACAAAGAATCAGGATAAGTATAAAAAGCAGCATGGATCCAGACATACAATCCACCTGTTACATATAAATACCTGGTTACAAAAAAGATATGAAGCATATATATATTTATAAACACACAGGGTTATGTACAGGGAAAATCTCCAGCCCTTTCTCAATGATTTAAATTCAATTTTCCATACATATTAATAACACATTACCATATTATATATTTTATATAAGTAAGGAAAAAAAATATATATATATGGAGGTATAGGAAAATATAGGGAAATCGGAGAAAGAACCGTGGGGATAATATGGCAATGGTAAACATTAATAAGTAAGTATGAGATCCTGACGTAAATTGAGTCTGTTGGGCTCCCTAGTCCCCAACATGAACATCCAATAGGACTCACGATTTAATAATAATCTTCTCATGTTGCCTCCTCTAACAGGTCTTTTAACTCTTTCAATTCCCATAACCCGCAGGGAATCCACTGTCACGATGCCGGCTGGCAGGTAGTGGACCCTCTGTGCCAGAGAGGGATTGGCGTGGACCGTGCTAGTGGACCGGTTCTAAGCCACTACTGGTTTTCACCAGAGCCCGCCGCAAAGCGGGATGGTCTTGCTGCGGCGGTAGTGACCAGGTCGTATCCACTAGCAACGGCTCACCTCTCTGGCTGCTGAAGATAGGCGCGGTACAAGGGAGTAGGCAGAAGCAAGGTCGGACGTAGCAGAAGGTCGGGGCAGGCAGCAAGGATCGTAGTCAGGGGCAACGGCAGAAGGTCTGGAAACACAGGCAAGGAACACACAAGGAACGCTTTCACTGGCACTAAGGCAACAAGATCCGGCAAGGGAGTGCAAGGGAAGTGAGGTAATATAGGGAAGTGCACAGGTGAAAACCCTAATTGGAACCACTGCGCCAATCAGCGGCGCAGTGGCCCTTTAAATCGCAGAGACCCGGCGCGCGCGCGCCCTAGGGAGCGGGGCCGCGCGCGCCGGGACAGAACAGACGGGGAGCGAGTCAGGTAGGGGAGCCGGGGTGCGCATCGCGAGTGGGCGCTACCCGCATCGCGAATCGCATCCCGGCTGGCAGCGGGATCGCAGCGCCCCGGGTCAGAGGACGTGACCGGAGCGCTGCAGCGGAGGGAGTGAAGCGAGCGCTCCGGGGAGGAGCGGGGACCCGGAGCGCTCGGCGTAACAGTACCCCCCCCCTTGGGTCTCCCCCTCTTCTTGGAGCCTGAGAACCTGAGGAGCAGACTTTTGTCAAGGATGTTGTCCTCAGGTTCCCAGGATCTCTCTTCAGGACCACAACCCTCCCAGTCTACTAAAAAAAAATTTTTCCCTCTGACCTTTTTGGCAGCCAAAATTTCCTTGACCGAGAAGACGTCCGAGGAGCCGGAAACAGGAGTGGGAGGAACAGATTTGGGAGAAAAACGGTTGAGGATGAGTGGTTTGAGAAGAGAGACGTGAAAGGCATTAGGGATACGAAGAGAAGGAGGAAGAAGAAGTTTATAAGAGACAGGATTAATTTGACACAAAATTTTGAAAGGACCAAGATAGCGTGGTCCCAACTTGTAGCTAGGGACACGGAAGCGGACATATTTAGCGGAGAGCCATACCTTGTCTCCAGGGGAAAAAACGGGGGGAGCTCTTCTTTTCTTATCCGCGAACCTCTTCATACGTGAAGAAGCCTGTAAGAGAGAATTTTGGGTCTCTCTCCATATAATGGAAAGGTCACGAGAAATTTCATCCACAGCGGGCAGACCAGAGGGCAAGGGGGTAGGGAGGGGGGGAAGAGGGTGACGGCCGTACACCACGAAAAATGGGGATTTGGAGGAAGATTCAGAGACCCTGAAGTTATACGAGAATTCGGCCCATGGAAGGAGATCTGCCCAGTCATCCTGGCGGGAGGAAACAAAATGTCGCAAATAATCACCCAGGATCTGGTTAATTCTTTCTACTTGTCCATTGGACTGGGGATGATATGCAGAGGAAAAATTTAATTTAATCTTGAGTTGTTTACAGAGAGCCCTCCAGAATTTAGACACGAATTGGACCCCTCTATCCGAGACAATCTGCGTAGGCAACCCGTGAAGACGAAAAATGTGTACAAAAAATTGTTTAGCCAACTGAGGCGCAGAAGGAAGACCAGGAAGAGGGATGAAATGTGCCATTTTGGAGAATCGATCAACGACCACCCAAATAACGGTGTTGCCACGGGAAGGGGGTAAATCAGTAATAAAATCCATACCAATCAGAGACCAAGGCTGTTCGGGGACAGGCAGAGGATGAAGAAAACCAGCGGGCTTCTGGCGAGGAGTCTTATCCCGGGCACAGATAGTGCAGGCTCGCACAAAGTCCCCAACATCCGTCTCCAGAGTCGGCCACCAATAGAAGCGGGAGATGAGTTGCACAGATTTCTTGATGCCCGCATGACCTGCGAGATGGGAGGAGTGACCCCATTTGAGGATTCCGAGGCGTTGGCGTGGAGAAACAAAGGTCTTTCCTGGAGGAGTCTGCCTGATGGAGGCAGGAGAAGTGGAGATCAGGCAGTCAGGTGGAATGATGTGTTGCGGAGGGAGATCAACTTCTGAGGCATCCGAGGAACGAGAGAGAGCATCGGCCCTAATGTTCTTATCGGCAGGACGAAAGTGAATCTCAAAATTAAATCGGGCAAAGAACAGAGACCACCGGGCCTGGCGAGGATTCAGCCGTTGGGCAGACTGGAGGTAGGAGAGGTTCTTGTGGTCGGTGTAGATAATAACAGGAAATCTTGATCCCTCCAGCAGATGCCTCCATTCCTCAAGTGCTAATTTAATGGCTAGAAGCTCTCGATCCCCGATGGAGTAGTTCCTCTCCGCTGGAGAGAAGGTCCTAGAGAAAAAACCACAAGTGACAGCATGCCCGGAAGAATTTTTTTGTAGAAGAACAGCTCCAGCTCCCACTGAGGAGGCATCAACCTCCAATAGGAAGGGTTTGGAAGGGTCAGGTCTGGAGAGCACGGGAGCCGAAGAAAAGGCAGACTTGAGTCGTTTAAAGGAGTCTTCTGCTTGAGGAGGCCAGGACTTGGGATCAGCATTTTTTTTGGTTAAAGCCACGATAGGAGCCACAATGGTAGAAAAATGTGGAATAAATTGCCTGTAATAATTGGCGAACCCCAAAAAGCGTTGGATAGCACGGAGTCCGGAGGGGCGTGGCCAATCTAAGACGGCAGAGAGTTTGTCTGGATCCATCTGTAGTCCCTGGCCAGAGACCAAATATCCTAGAAAAGGAAGAGATTGGCATTCAAACAGACATTTCTCAATTTTGGCATAGAGTTGGTTGTCACGAAGTCTCTGAAGAACCATACGGACATGCTGGCGGTGTTCTTCTAGATTGGCAGAAAAAATTAGGATATCGTCCAGATATACAACAACACAGGAGTATAACAGATCACGAAAAATTTCATTGACAAAGTCTTGGAAGACGGCAGGGGCATTGCACAGTCCAAAGGGCATGACCAGATACTCAAAGTGTCCATCTCTGGTGTTAAATGCCGTTTTCCACTCGTCCCCCTCTCTGATGCGGATGAGGTTATAGGCGCCTCTTAAGTCCAATTTAGTGAAGATGTGGGCACCTTGGAGGCGATCAAAGAGTTCAGAGATGAGGGGTAAGGGGTAGCGGTTCTTAACCGTGATTTTATTAAGACCGCGGTAGTCAATGCAAGGACGTAGGGAGCCATCTTTTTTGGACACAAAGAAAAATCCGGCTCCGGCAGGAGAGGAGGATTTACGGATAAAGCCCTTTTTTAGATTCTCCTGGACGTATTCGGACATGGCAAGAGTCTCTGGGGCAGAGAGAGGATAAATTCTGCCCCGGGGTGGAGTAGTACCCGGGAGGAGGTCGATAGGGCAATCATAAGGCCTGTGAGGAGGTAGAGTCTCAGCTTGTTTTTTGCAGAAAACATCCGCGAAGTCCATATAGGCCTTAGGGAGACCGGTTACTGGAGGAACCACAGAGTTACGGCAAGGGTTACTGGGAACCGGTTTTAGACAGTTCTTGGAACAAGAGGACCCCCAACTCTTGATCTCCCCAGTGGACCAATCCAGGGTTGGGGAATGAAGTTGAAGCCAGGGAAGTCCAAGGAGAATCTCCGAGGTGCAATTGGGGAGGACCAAAAGTTCAATCCTCTCATGATGAGATCCGATGCTCATAAGAAGGGGCTCCGTGCGGAAACGTATGGTACAGTCCAATCTTTCATTATTTACACAATTGATGTAGAGGGGTCTGGCGAGACTGGTCACCGGGATGTTGAACCTGTTGACGAGAGAGGCCAAAATAAAATTTCCTGCAGATCCAGAGTCCAAGAAGGCCACTGTAGAGAAGGAGAAGGCAGAGGCAGACATCCGCACAGGCACAGTAAGACGTGGAGAAGCAGAGTAGACATCAAGGACTGTCTCACCTTTGTGCGGAGTCAGCGTACGTCTTTCCAGGCGGGGAGGACGGATAGGACAATCCCTCAGGAAGTGTTCGGTACTAGCACAGTACAGGCAGAGGTTCTCCATACGGCGTCGTGTCCTCTCTTGAGGTGTCAGGCGAGACCGGTCGACCTGCATAGCCTCCACGGCGGGAGGCACAGGAACAGATTGCAGGGGACCAGAGGAGAGAGGAGCCGAGGAGACGAAACGCCTCGTGCGAACAGAGTCCATATCTTGGCGGAGTTCCTGACGCCTTTCAGAAAAACGCATGTCAATGCGAGTGGCTAGGTGAATAAGTTCATGTAGATTAGCAGGAATTTCTCGTGCGGCCAGAACATCTTTAATGTTGCTGGATAGGCCTTTTTTGAAGGTCGCGCAGAGGGCCTCATTATTCCAGGACAATTCTGAAGCAAGTGTACGGAATTGTACGGCATACTCGCCAACGGAAGAATTACCCTGGACCAGGTTCAACAGGGCAGTCTCAGCAGAAGAGGCTCGGGCAGGTTCCTCAAAGACACTTCGGATTTCCGAGAAGAAGGAGTGTACAGAGGCAGTGACGGGGTCATTGCGGTCCCAGAGCGGTGTGGCCCATGACAGGGCTTTTCCGGACAGAAGACTGACTACGAAAGCCACCTTAGACCTTTCAGTGGGAAACAGGTCCGACATCATCTCCAGATGCAGGGAACATTGGGAAAGAAAGCCACGGCAAAACTTAGAGTCCCCATCAAATTTATCCGGCAAGGATAAGCGTATCCCAGGAGCGGCCACTCGCTGCGGAGGAGGTGCAGGAGCTGGCGGAGGAGATGACTGCTGAAGCTGTGGTAGCAACTGTTGTAGCATAACGGTCAGTTGAGACAGCTGTTGGCCTTGTTGCGCTATCTGTTGTGACTGCTGGGCGACCACCGTGGTGAGGTCAGCGACAACTGGCAGAGGAACTTCAGCGGGATCCATGGCCGGATCTACTGTCACGATGCCGGCTGGCAGGTAGTGGACCCTCTGTGCCAGAGAGGGATTGGCGTGGACCGTGCTAGTGGACCGGTTCTAAGCCACTACTGGTTTTCACCAGAGCCCGCCGCAAAGCGGGATGGTCTTGCTGCGGCGGTAGTGACCAGGTCGTATCCACTAGCAACGGCTCACCTCTCTGGCTGCTGAAGATAGGCGCGGTACAAGGGAGTAGGCAGAAGCAAGGTCGGACGTAGCAGAAGGTCGGGGCAGGCAGCAAGGATCGTAGTCAGGGGCAACGGCAGAAGGTCTGGAAACACAGGCAAGGAACACACAAGGAACGCTTTCACTGGCACTAAGGCAACAAGATCCGGCAAGGGAGTGCAAGGGAAGTGAGGTAATATAGGGAAGTGCACAGGTGAAAACCCTAATTGGAACCACTGCGCCAATCAGCGGCGCAGTGGCCCTTTAAATCGCAGAGACCCGGCGCGCGCGCGCCCTAGGGAGCGGGGCCGCGCGCGCCGGGACAGAACAGACGGGGAGCGAGTCAGGTAGGGGAGCCGGGGTGCGCATCGCGAGCGGGCGCTACCCGCATCGCGAATCGCATCCCGGCTGGCAGCGGGATCGCAGCGCCCCGGGTCAGAGGACGTGACCGGAGCGCTGCAGCGGAGGGAGTGAAGCGAGCGCTCCGGGGAGGAGCGGGGACCCGGAGCGCTCGGCGTAACATCCACATTCCCTTTATGGGTATTTTTAAAGTGCCTGGACAAAGCTGAGATATTAAATGAAAGTGCATTTCTAGCATCAGACATATGCCTACGTATCCTAGTTTTTAATGTATTGCTAGTGCACCCAACATATTGGCAAAATAAATAATATTTTTAGAATTCCAATTAATATAATCCTTCATTTGATAGATTTTATTATTATGGTAAGAATGGAAATGTTTGTCCACATGCATACATTTGCATGTGACACAAATATTGTGGCCACATTTCCAATTGCCAATATGTCGTAGCCATCCACCTTCTCCATTTCCCTTATTTCGGATGGAACTGTTGTACATGCTTGGAGAAAGGATAGTCCCCAAAGAAGGTCCCCTTCTGGATACCATTCTGACATTGTTTTGTAGCAAGTCACAGAACGTATGGTCCTGTTCCAATATAGGCAGATATCTCCTAATAATCTGTCCTATCTTGTGATACTGTTTACTGTATTGTGTAATAAAATATGGAGCCAAATCATTATTCTGTGCTTTATTGTTTCCATATGGCTTTTGTGATATAAGTGTACATCTGTCCAGAGCAGCTGCCTTGTCTCTAGCTTTACTCAGAACAGAGGCACTATATCCCCTCTCTTGTAGCCTTTCAAAAAGTGAATCCGATTCTTTCAAAAAAGTACTCTCTTCGGAACAATTACGTTTAAGTCAACACCATTCCCCAAAGGGGATATTATTCACAACATGTGATGGGTGGCACGAACTAGCTTGTAATATAGAATTCCCCGCATTCTCCTTCCTGTATGGAGCCACCACAATGTTGTTGTTCCTGGTGGATAGGCACACATCCAGGAAGGAAATGCTATTGTGCGAATAAGTGGACGTAAACGAGAGATTGAGACTGTTGCAATTTATATATTTCATTAATTCTGCAAATTCCCTCTCTGTCCCTTTCCAGATGAGGAGGAGATCATCTATATACCTCCCCATTCACTTAATGTGTGATTGGAATGGGTTGGCATCTGAAAAGATGATCTCCTCCTCCCACTGGCTCATATAGATATTTGCAAATGATGGGGAATATTTAGCCCCCATCGATGCTCCCCTGGTTTGAAGGAAAAAATGGCCATTAAACATAAAAAAATTGTTTTTTTAACAAACATTCTGTGGCCATTAAAATAAACTCCTTCAAACCAGGGGAGTAAGTGCTGTAGAAATCCATATGTTTGGCCAGTGCACGTAGGCCCTCCTCCCAGGGAATGGAAGGGTATAGCGATGCTACATCACAGGTAGCCCATGCGTATGTATCATCCCATTGGACGTGCTCCATAATATTCAAAACATGTTTGGTGTCTCGGATGTAACTCGGGGTCACCCTAGTCAAAGGTTGCAGGTAGCTGTCAACCCAGTCTCCCAGTCTCTCCCCAAGCGATCCAATGCCCGCCACAATAGGGCGGAGGGGAGGTGGAAAAAAACCCTTATGGACCTTGGGGAGAGAGTGGAAGACCGGGGTGACAGGGTCCCGCACCATGAGAAATTCTTTCGTCTTATTGTCAATAACACCCATACTCACTCCCTCCTCCAGTAACCTATTGAGTGCTGTCTGGCATCCTTTAGTAGGGTCACCTGATAACTTTCTATAGGTGGTGTGATCGTGAAGCATGTCCATATTAAGTTTTTCATACAAGCCTGCATCCAAAATCACGATCGCACCACCTTTATCAGAATTGCGGATGATATTGTTGTTACTTATATGATATTGTTGTTACTTTTGAGTTCTTGTATTGCCGCAATCTCGCTTTTGGACAGGTTAGAGCCTGCGGAGCTTTTTGTCTTTTCTACGTTCTCATGTAATTTAACTAAGTCACGCTCCACACGCTCTTGAAATCTGTCCAAAAAGGAGGACGGGAAGCTATGGGATAAAAATCCTTATTAGTTTTATTGACAGCTTGTCCCTCATCACAAATATCAGATGACTCCCTTTTCAATGCTTTCAATGTAAATATATTTCTTTGATCACAAAAATCAGTATACACATTTGCATGGTCCTGCATACTATTAACTGGATCCCCCCCACTCGACACACTAACCCCAACGTCTCTTACTGGAACAAAGGGCATTGATGAAAAATGTTTGCGTAATGTAAGTTTTCTTGCCCATCTGTTAATGTCCAGGATAGTATTGAAGAGATTAAAGTCACAGGTAGGGACATAATTAAGTTCCTTACTAAGGGCTAGTGCTTGATGTGCGAATATAACAGATGCAGACAAATTCAACACATTAGCACTGACCCTGTGTTTATGTTTGCGGTTGCGTTTATAATGGTGTTTCTTTTTATCCTCATCTGATCTTCTCAGGATAGATCTAGGTGTATTATAATCCTTACCAGGAGTCTTGTTTAGAGTCCAAGTATAAACTTCATCTTTTTGATAATCTGTAACATCCCGATTATATTTTCCTTTTTTCATATCCATGATGGACTTTTCTATCTCCGCAACTTTCGCAGTGATTTTATCCTCCAGCATTTTATAATTTTCATTATTCTTGTGTAGATCCAATTTAATTTGCAGATCTTTCATCTCCATCTCTATGTTCTTTAACTCCAACTCCTCCTCCTCCATAATATACAAAATTAATTTCTGTGAACATTCCGATAGGGCTGTATACCACTTGGTCTCAAATTGCTGGGAATAAACTTTAGAAGGTTTCTTTTTTTTTTTTTTTTTTTTTTTATTCAGAGACCACGAGGTATCATTAGCTTTTTGTGGTATGTATTTAATGTCTGAAATCCCACCAGGTCTTAAGTTATTTTGTTTGGAGGGTTTCCAATTGCCGCATAAGTAAAATCAAATCCTGTGGTGCAGTGGGGGTTCCGCCCATGATATTAGAGCTTTGTCCAGGCACTTTAAAAATACCCATAATGGGAATGTGGATTCCCTGTGGGTTATGGGAATTGAAAGAGTTAAAAGACCTGTTAGAGGAGGCAACTTGAGAAGATTATTATTAAATCGTGAGTCCTATTGGATTTTCATGTTGGGGACTAGGGAGCCCAACAGACTCAATTTACGTCAGGATCTCATACTTACTTATTAATGTTTACCATTGCCATATTATCCCCACGGTTCTTTCTCCGATTTCCCTATATTTTCCTATACCTCCATATATATATATTTTTTTCCTTACTTATATAAAATATATAATATGGTAATGTGTTATTAATATGTATGGAAAATTTTATTTAAATCGTTGAGAAAGGGCTGGAGATTTTCCCTGTACATAACCCTGTGTGTTTATAAATATATATATCCTTCATATCTTTTTTGTAACCAGGTATTTATATGTAACAGGTGGATTGTATGTCTGGATCCATGCCGCTTTTTATACTTATCCTGATTCTTTGTTTGTGTTAATGATCATGTGACTAGATATCTGTGTATATAAGTCCATTATCACACTATGTTCTTATGTCATGACTAAGGGCTCAACAGCCCGAAACGCGTAGGCGACTGTCTCCTGTACTATTTGCTATATTGCATATTGAATAAAGCACCGGATTTTACCTGCTACTATTGTGCCGGACCTCCTCTATTGTCTGTCTAGGACATGAGGCTGTTATATTAGGTTTAGGTATGAGATCAAGATATGAGGGCGGAATACAAAGACTGTATATGAGGATCGGATTTGAGATCAGGATTTAAGAACAAGATATGAGGACAAGAAGTGAGGACGGGATATGAGGATGAGATATAAGGACGAGATATTCGGATGGGATATTCGGATGGGATATTAGGATGGATTATGAGGTAGGAGGAAGGGATATAAGGATAGGATGTGAAGATGGTGTCTCTGCTCTTCCTCTCCCACAAGGTTTAGGTAACAAGACCGATTAACCCTGGATACACAGATCGTAGAATATATCATTTAAAAGCAACATGATTCATGCTCTCTATGCCTAAATTCAGATATTTACTCTGTGATAGTTCTTTTACTATTGTTTTTCACCTGATTTTGACTGATTGAGAACTGCAGTCTTCATAAGGGCAAGTCAGAAGTTGAAATTCTATGTATTGTCCCTTCCCTCAACAGTTTATGTTTGGAACAGTGTGAACATTTTTTGTAAATGTAATGAAAGTAGTTTCTGTGGATAAATAAATACAATTATGTTGTAATATTATTTATTTCTGTGTTCCATTGTTTAATCAGAGAACTAAAGCTAGAAAAGGCAAAACATGCCAAAACAATTGATAAAAAACAATGATAAATGTCCCTTTTGTTTTCATCTTCTTGAAATTCCATTTATTTCTATGAATCTCATTTGTCTTATTGACTAAGAATGGGACAAGGGATTGTAAAAGCAATATTGTCATCAATAATTGTTCAAATCACATATTCCTTAGCCTCAGGTTATCATAGCCACCCATATGTAAATAAACGTATATAGCATATTTTGTTTAAGACGTCTGTCATGTGGTTACAGATTAGAAGACTTTCTGGTAATTGAAGAAATGTAAAATCCAATTACAATGCAGGATTTCATCACCTCCTGGTTCATGACTTTAATGGTCACCATTGTCCTTGTCACTGTCATAATGCTAAACATGCTTATTTTGCCATAAATAACCTCTTAAAAAATTTACCACCATTGGGCAATAGTAGATGAAAAAAAAAGTTCTTGGAGACAAATTTTTAGTGAACTGGCTGAATTTTCAAACCATTATTGGCAAGACAGGAAGAATTGTATGTTTCCTATATTTAGCATCTGGTCGTATTTTCACCTTGTCTGATTTTAGATATATACCTGCCATCTCTGTTGATAAACCCAATTGTTCTCACATGAGTTACATTTACTGAAACTTTTTTATACTGCTATAAATCAGCCATGGGATAAATTCTGATTATTTTATAGGGCTCATGAAATCCCTTGCATCAGGTGCTATATACATAATCTATCCTACGGATAGATCCTGAAGGGCACCTAACCCTGTGTCTAGTTATTGAAGCTCCGCTCTTATTCACTGAAAAGGGTGGTCAGTTGCATTAACCAGACACGGCCACTATGCAGTGGAGGGAGACAACTACTTCCAGCCCTATTCACACATAGATCCAGCCATGACAGCCATGCAAGATTAGAGGGGGTTCTGGAGGTCACCAAACCAATTATTAGCAATGATGGTCTATTCTGAGGATAGGCACTTAACCCCTTAAGGACCAAGGACGTACCGGTACGTCCTTGGTCCTGCTCTTCTGATATAACGCGGGGTTACACAGTAACCCCACGTCATATCATGGCGGGCCCGGCGTCATAGTGAAGCCGGGACCCGCCTCTAATAGCGCGCAGCGCCGATCGCGGCGCCGCGAGCTATTAACCCTTTAGCCGCGCGCTCAGAGCTGAGCCGCGCGGCTAAAAGTGAAAGTGAAAGTTCCCGACTAGCTCAGTCGGGCTGTTCGAGATAGCCGCGGCTAATCGCGGCATCCCGAACAGCTGACAGGACAGCGGGAGGGCCCCTACCTGCCTCCTCGCTGTCCGATCGCCGAATGACTGCTCAGTGCCTGAGATCCAGGCATGAGCAGTCATGCGGCAGAATCGTTGATCACTGGTTTCTTATGAGAAACCAGTGATCAACATAGAAGATCAGTGTGTGCAGTGTTATAGGTCCCTATGGGACCTATAACACTGCAAAAAAAAAGTGAAAAAAAAAAGTGAATAAAGATCATTTAACTCCTCCCCTATTAAAAGTTTGAATCACCCCCCTTTTCCAATAAAAAAAAACACAGTGTAAATAAAAATAAAAATAAACATATGTGGTATCACCGCGTGCGGAAATGTCCGAATTATAAAAATATATCATTAATTAAACCGCTCGGTCAATGGCGTGCGCGCAAAAAAATTCCAAAGTCCAAAATAGTGCATTTTTGGTCACTTTTTATATCATTTAAAAATGAATAAAAAGCGATCAACAAGTCCGATCAATGCAAAAATGGTACCGTTAAAAACTTCAGATCACGGCGCAAAAAATGAGCCCTCATACCGCCCCATACACGGAAAAATAAAAAAGTTATAGGGGTCAGAAGATGACAATTTTAAACGTATTAATTTTCCTGCATGTAGTTATGATTTTTTCCAGAAGTCCGACAAAATCAAACCTATATAAGTAGGATATCATTTTAATCGTATGGACCTACAGAATACATATCAGGTGTCATTTTTACCGAAAAATGTACTACGTAGAAACGGAAGCCCCCAAAATTTACAAAACAGCGTTTTTTTTTCAATTTTGTCGCACAATGATTTTTTTTCCCGCTTCACCATAAATTTTTGGGCAAAATGACTGACGTCATTACAAAGTAGAATTGGTGGCGCAAAAAATAAGCCATCACATGGATTTTTAGGTGTCAATTTGAAAGAGTTATGATTTTTTAAAGGCAAGGAGCAAAAAACAAAAAATGCAAAAACGGAAAAACCTCCGGTCCTTAAGGGGTTAAAGGGGTACTCTGGTTGAAAACTTTTTTTTTTTTTTTTTTTTATCAATTGGTGCCAGAAAGTTAAACAGATTTGTAAATTACTTCTATTAAAAAATCTTAATTTTTTCAGTACTTATTAGCTGCTGAATACTACAGAGGAAATTATTTTCTTTTTGGAACACAGAGCTCTTTGCTGACATCATGAGCACAGTGCTCTCTGCTGACATCTCTGTCCATTTTAAGAACTATCCAGAGTAGGAGAAAATCTCCATAGCAAACACATGCTGCTCTGGACAGTTCCTAAAGAGATGTCAGCAGTGAGCACTGTGCTCATGATGTCAGCAGAGAGCTCTGTGTTCCAAAAAGAAAATCATTTCCTCTGCAGTATTCAGCAGCTAATAAGTACTGGAATAATTGAGATTTTTTTAATAGAAGTAATTTACAAATCTGTTTCACTTTCTGGCACTAGTTGATTTTTGAGACTTCGCTCCACGTCAGATAAATGGTGATGCGGGCTGGAGGCTTGTGATATCATGGCCATGCCCCGCTCGTGACATCATGGCCATGCCCCCTCAATGCAAGTCTCTGGGAGGGGGCATGATAGCATGTAATTTGTACTGACATAATTTATTTTATAACATAATCTGTGGTGAAACAAAAAAAACTTATTTGTGGGGTGAAATAAAAAAAATGCCATTTTATTACTTTTGAGGGCTTCTGTTTCTACGCAGTGCACTTTTCGGGAAAAGTGACACTTTTTCTTTATTCTGTAGGTCCATACAGTTACAAGCATACCCAATTTATGTAGGTTATATTTTATTTTACTACTTTAAAAAAATTATAACTACATGCGCCAAAATTAGTATGTTTAAAATTGTCATATTCTGACCCCTATAACTTTTTTATTTTTCTGCATATTGGGCTATATGAGGGCAAATTTTTTTGCAGCGTGGTCTGTAGTTTTTATCGGTACCATTTTAGTTTTGATGGGATTTTTTGATCGCTTTTTATAAATTATTTTATGATATATGAAGTGACCAAAAATGCACAATTTTGGACTTTGGTATGTTTTTAGGTGTACATCATTGACCGTGCGGTTTAACTACCCTTATATTTTAATAGTTCGGACATTTATGCATATGGCGGTACCTCATATGATTATTTTTATTTTGTATTTTATTATTTTATTTAAAAAAATGGGAAAGTGGGGGATTCAAACTTTTATTAGGAAGGGGTAAATAAACTTTTGTAAACCTTTTTAACACTTTTTTTTTAGCCCCCATAGGGGGCTATAACATGCAATCTTTTGATTGCATATACTGATTAATGCTATGCCATAGCATAGCATTGATCAGTGTTATTGGTGCTCTGCAGGTGCTGAGCAGGCATGGAGCACCAGATCACAGATCGGACAGGGAGGAGGCATGTGAGGACCCTCCTGCTGTCCAGTTAGCTGTTTGGGACATCGCAATTTTGTTGCGATAGTCCCGATTAGCCCCGCTGAGCTGCTGGGACATTTAACTTCAGTTTTTAGACGCCAAGTCTAAAAATTGTGGCACCTAAAGGCTTAATGCCGGGCATCGGCCCAATCTGCTGTGCCCAGCATTAACCCTGGGTCCTGGCTGCTGATAACAGTTGGGACCCACCGGGTTTGACGCACGCTCTGCTCATGAGCACCCTTCAAACCCCGGGAATGGGATGAGGGTGTACAGGTACGCCCTCCGACCTTAAGTACCAGGGACACAAGAGCATACCCATACATCCTCCATTCCCAACAGGTTAATGAATTTAAATTTATTTTTATATTGCTTTAATACAATGCCCCCAACGTAACTGTTCTTATAGTCCATATTTATTAAAAACTATTTCTTTACGCAGAACTTGGAATGATAATATATTAGTAAATAAGAATTCTTATCTACAAGAACATTGTAAATTGACAGCAGGAAGTTCAGCCATATTGGTTGACACTTTTGAATTAACTTCTCAGAAATGAATGACCTCTGTCATTCTGCAGAACATTCAATCCATTACAGGTTGACAGCGGCTGCAACAACTGAAGAATAATTTATAGATAGTCTGCATGTATTGGTGAGGGGCCTTTTATTTTTTTATTTTTTTTTAAAGAGCTACTTGAGATAAATGAAGACAATTATACATAAAATATTTTTGACGGCATTTAAAAAAAGTATTTTAAAGGGGTTATCCAGGAAAAAACTTTTTATATATCAACTGACTCCAGAAAGTTAAACAGATTTGTAAATTACTACTATTAAAAAATCTTAATCCTTTCAGCACTTATGAGCTTCTGAAGTTAAGGTTGTTCTTTTCTGTCCTCTCTGATGACACCTGTCTCGGGAAATGCCCAGTTTAGAAGCAAATCCCCATAGCAAACCTCTTCTAAACTGGGCGTTTCCCGAGACAGGTGTCTTCAGAGAGCACTTAGATAGAAAAGAACAACCTTAACTTCAGAAGCTCATAAGTACTGAAAGGATTATGATTTTTTAATAGAAGTAATTTACAAATCTGTTTAACTTTCTGGAGCCAGTTGATATATATAAAAAGGTTTTTTCCTGGAATACCCCTTTAAGGTCTTCAGATATACCCTTCCTACCCCTTTTACATATTCAAACATAGCATATACTTAATATTATGAACATACAAAGAAAAATATATTTGTCAGGACTTTACTGTGGCCAACTTTAATTGTGGCATGTATTTATTTATTTTTTACTTTTGGTTTTGTCTGAAACATGGCAAAGTCAGAAACATGTTTAAAGGGGTACTCCAGTGGAAAATAAATGTTTTCAAATCAACTGATGTCAGAAAGTTCTGCAGGTTTGTAAATTACTTCAATTTAAAAATCATAACCTTTCCAGTACTTATCAGCTACTGTATGCTCCACAGGAAGTTGTGTAGTTCTTTCCAGTCTGACCACAGTGTGCTCTGATGACAGATCTGTCCATGTCAGGAACTATCCAGAGTAAAAACAAATCCTCATGGCAAACCTATCCTGCTCTGGACAGTTCCTGACATGGACAGAGGTGGCAGCAGAGAGCACTGTGGTCATAGGGGAAAGAATTACAAATAACATCTTCCTGTGGAGCATACAGCAGCTGATAAGTACTGGAAAGATTACAATTTTTAAATGGAAGTATTTTACAAATCTGTAACTTTCTGGCACCAGTTGATTTTTTTTTTTTTTTTTTTTCCCCCAATGGAGTACACCTTTAAGGTTGAGGTCAGTTGACTAAACAATGGGCCTCATTTACTAAGAGTGTCAGGTTTTTACTAGTGGGAAAAGTTGTTTCAGACTTGCAGGATTCCTTTCTATTTATTATTTGGAAAAGTCGGGAACATTTTCTGACCAGCTTTTTCTAGGTCGATATTTCCAGCCATTTACTCATAGGATTTTCTGTGAATTCAATAGTAAATTGGTCGGGTTGTGAAACCACGCCCCCTTTTGGGCCAATCACGCCCCCTTTGTGACAGACCACGCCCATTTTCGTCTTTTCACAGTGCTATGTCGGGTTTGTTGGATTTTCCAGGCGCACACTAGCGCAGACTGGCGACACTCTGCGCCAAAATAACCAGACAAAAACTGGTCGGTTTCCGCTTAGTAAATGAGGCCCAATATTGCAGTTCCCTAAGCAGCTCTTGGGTTTCTTTTGTGGTCATCCATCTATACTCTATACACTTGCTCAGCATTTAACTGAATGTAAAATGTAGAATGTAGAATGTAAATCTTTATACACTTCAGAATTAATTCTGCTAAATCTTTCTGCAGTCACCTTTAGCAGAACAATGAGGGAAAAATACACTTCATATAATTCCCCATGTGGGTCAAAAGGTGCAAATAAAACCAAGGAAGAATCCTTATGTTAGGCATCACCCACCCAGGCCCTGCACTAGAAAACAAGTCACTGTATCAGAGTGGTCCTTTAAGGTTTATTATATCTTAATTTGTTTATTAAGAAGAAGGATATACATTCAGGATGAATCGTCCCTATACTACTTCATAACTTAAACAATTCTCCCATTAGTTTTCAAGATGAACATATATTAAATCATGTTTCCCATGCATGTTCCCAGGACAATATATCATTACCAACATCTCATTTTCTTAAAGCCATTAGAATATAAATATTCTTGTTCTACATCAGCAACAATAAGGGAATGTATCTATGGAAAACATCTTCCTGCAGACAATTTGTGGTAGGAACAGATATATCACACATTGAAAAAAAAAAATCAATTTAAGAAATAAATGAAAATCTGCACAGTGGAAATAGAAAGGCAGAATACATACAGATAATTTAAGCTGTCCACACCGAGAATATATTCAGCAAGTAAAAATACAGCTGGAAGACAGCAGACAGCATATGGTCATGTACGTCTTCTGAAACCAATCTTTAAATTCAATAATATTCAGTTTGTGAAGGAAGTTATAAAAATAGCGCTCAACAACATAAGAATATAATCAGTATTTTACGTTTGAAGAGAGATATAAACCCAGCATGAATATCACTACCATTCTGCAGATAAAAGAATGCAATTGATTTTTTAGAACTTGAATGTGCCTTTCCCTCTGAACAGAAGATGTCTTCATGCTTCAGGATTCCTCCCTGTGTTTTTCAAGGGATACACATTTTTATATAAAAACAAAAGGATGTAAATGTGAAGCTTTCAGATACTACAGTTATATAACCAAATGTGAGTAATACATGAGTGAAGGGCATACATACCGTAAATACTCGAGTATAAGCCGACCCGAATATAAGCCGAGGCCCCTAATTTCACCCCAAAAACCCAGGAAAAGTTATTGCCTCGACTATAAGCCTAGGGTGGGAAATACATCATCCCCCCCATGTCAGCATCCCCCCTGTCATCATCCAGACCCCCCCCCCCAGTCATCATCCAGACCCCCCCCCCCTTCATCATCACCACCTGTCAATCCCTTCATCAGTGGTCTTCAACCTGTGGACCTCCAGAGGTGGCAAAACTACAACTCCCAGCATGCCCGGACAGCCATTGGCTGTCCGGACATGCTTGGAGTTGTAGTTTTGAAACCTCTGGAGGTCCCAGGTTGAAGACCACTGCGGCCTTCGTCATCATCCAAACACCCCCCCCCCCCCCGTTAGTTTTCTATTCACCTCCCCTCGGTGGGAAGGAAGGGTGAGCTGGTCCGGGCCATCTATGCTGCACGGATCATCCGGTGGGGAGGGTTAGTCGTTCCGGGCTGTCCACTTTCACCGGGGGGCCCTCTTCTCCGCACCGGGCCTGCAACGGACTAGTGATGTTGCCTTGATGACGACGCACAGGGACATTCATGCGCAGGCTGCGAATGAACGTCCCTGTGCGTCAACGTCAAGGCAACGTCACTAGTCCGGGGCAGGCCCAGAGCGCGGAGAAGAGGGCCTCCCGGTGAAGATGGACAGCCCACTGGGAGTTGTAGTTTTGCAACATCTGGAGGTCCGCAGGTTGAAGACCACTGAGAAGGGATTGACAGATGGAGAGTTCACTCAAGTATAAGCCGAGGGGGGGCGTTTTTAGCACAAAAAAAATCGTGCTGAAAAGCTCGGCTTATACTCGAGTATATACGGTATGCTGACTGCACGCCAACTAAACAAATCTGTGTAGGTGAGTATAAATTTGAATCATGACTCATGATTTCTTTGGAAGATTCTTCCGGATTTATTTCCTTATTTCTTTTTTCATATTGCACATCGGCTTTTCTCACAAGACTTTTATAACAGCATTTTAGCAGCAGAAATTAGCAGCATAAACTGTGGTTTCACCAGTCATTGCGCAACGTTTCAGGGGCGGACCCCCTTATTCATGCGCAGAGTGGAGTCATAATGGAGCTCTGATTGCATGGGCCATCTAAGGTCAAACTTCATATCTAGGAACTCAATTGTGTTGTTACTATATAACCAAATGTCCCTGTAATCTATGGTTCCCTCACACTAGAAATGCAGCACTAGGCGAGACTGCTATACCTAAAGGCTGGCTGAGGGGGCCATCTAGAAGACGAGAATTTGGGGGAAATATTGAGGTGGTGCCTGGAATTAGAAGCTACTTAAAGGGGTATTCAAAACCTAAAACATATTCCTCATCCACAGGCTAAGGGATAAGTGTTTGATCGCAAGAGGTCTGGACAGTATGTAAAGCTGAATGGCAATGTTAATCCAGTATAACAAAACTTGTGATGACCTTAGGATGTGTATTTACCTTTTCCCATATAAAAACATAATTTTGACTAGTTTTACATTTAAGATACATGCCTGTCGGTGTATTACAGATCCATGTTTTACAAATAAATACTTTGCTATAGGCCTCTGCATGGCTCTGATTTTATATGGAGAGTCAGAGTGGACAATAGCCATGTGTTTTATGGGAGTATTCTTCCATCGAACCATTGCTTAAAGGCTTTAAAGTGCATTTTCATACAGTAACTGTCAGTGATTTAGCAAATAGATCAACTTGTGACCTTTAGGATTATAGAGGTGTAGGTTGATGTAGCAAGAAGATCATAAATATGTAAATATTAACCACACCTCAACGATCTCATCATATCATATGGTGCATAATGATTGAAGATGGTAAGAAAAAATGCAGAATTTTATTGCAATATAAAAATATTTTTAAACATGCATTTATTTCCCTTTCTGGCCGGTGGGGATCGGCTTTTTAACCACTTAACCTTGGATCTTTAGTTGTGAGCTTCACAAATGTCATTATTTCTCTAGACTATGAATATGGTTGTGGAACAGTCTGGTTTATGTTTTTTTAACGTGAATGTGAAAGATAAAATGGCAAATAGAGATAAATGATAAGCAAGACATACAAATATTTACATTCTGGAGTGCAAGCATTAATTTGTAGTTCAGTGACTCATTTACCAGCTTTGCGTGATCCAGCATTGCTTCTGCTAGGTGGTGGCCTTGCTCTCCTGTAACATGCCATGTGAGTCTACTGACAAAATACTATGTATCCATATTATTAATGCTTCTCCACCACCAGCATCCAGTGCATATGCTGTGGCCCTGTTGTGATGTCCTAAGAGGGGGCACTGTAATGGTATACTTTGTACTTGAGGTATCTGTATAATGGATAGAGTTATGTTGTGGTATGTTATTGAAAAATTGTGATGTTTGCTATCTTTGTTCATGGCTCTAGTTGCATATTGGCACCTTTGCCAATTATTAAATATTCTTAAGTGCCGGTCACATGAGCACTCAGTAGGCACGAGCGCTCATATGACCAGCGCCTATAAATATTTAAATCTAGCCGGTAGGCCCACCTCAAAGCACAAGTCAGCTCTGGAAGGGGGGGACCTTTGGAGGATCAGGGCTCTGGACTGCAGGTAGGTATAGCAGTCCCCGCATCGGTCTCTTGTTCACCCGCTCTATAACCGGTATGTCAAGTTATAGTGCGGGTGAACGGGTGACCATTTTCCTTTAAAGGGGTATTCCAGGCAAAAACTTTTTTTTATATCAACTGGCTCCGGAAAGTTAAACAGATTTGTAAATTACTTCTATAAAAAAATCTTAATCCTTCCAATAGTTATTAGCTTCTGAAGTTTTCTGTCTAACTGCTCAATGATGATGTCACATCCCGGGAGCTGTGCATGATGGGAGAATATCCCCATAGGAGCTGGACAGCTACCGGGACGTGAATCATCAGAAAGCAGCTAGACAGAAAACAGCAACTCAACTTCAGAAGCTAATAACTATTGGAAGGATTAAGATTTAATAATAGAAGTAATTTACAAATCTAAGCTTGTAGTGAGAAACAGCGTTCGGCACAGCCAACCGTGCAGCCTGATGTTCGCTCTTAGTGGAACAGGTGTGTATGTGTGTCGCTGCTTGTGGGGTGCTCAGCCAGGACAGAGTCATGAGTCAAACATTTGAGAGAGCAAGGAAAATACGCGGCACTCACCACAGACAGCTAGCAACAACTTCTTTATTTCTTAGACGTGCAGTTAAAACATTCAGACGAAGTGCGGAAGCACGATACGGCTGTGACCAGTCAGCCAGATTCCCCGGCGTCCCTGTCTCCCTGCACTCGCATGTTTTAACTGCACGTCTAAGAAATAAAGAAGTTGTCGCTAGCTGTCTGTGGTGAGTGCCGCTTATTTTCCTTGCTCTCTCAAATGTTTACTTTACAAATCTGTTTAACTTTCCGGAGCCAGTTGATATTTAAAAAACGTTTTTGCCTGGAATACCCCTTTAAGGTAACTATAGATTTCTACATTTCAAAGATCCGTTATAATGACCTGTTAACAAAACCAATAAAAAAACGGCCGTCAAACCACCGTTACAAAATCCCATTATAGTCTATGGGATTTTTATATTAGACGTTTTAACCCGTCATAGCCCGTCATTAATTACAGACGTTATTTTGTGACAGGAGAAAGTAACAGGAGAAATAGTGCATAGGGCTATGATGGGTTAAAATGGGTAATGTAAAAATCCAATAGACTATAATCGGCTTTTGTAACGGCCGTTTATCTGCTGTTTTTAATGCAAAAATTCATAATGAAATTCACATAGTGCGCATGCGCAATTATATCTTTCACCTAAAAGAAGGGAGGGATCAGTGTCCAGTCTGGAAGTGCCGATATTCGCAGAAATATTCACATCAATATTTGCATAAATTTGCATATACAAAAACATGAATATTCGTCATTACGAATATATATCTATATTCCAAATATTCGCGAAATCTCAACGTGCCAATTACTTGCCAGAGGCATACAGTACTTTCACAAGGGATCTGTGGTGGGAATTGCAGCAATCTGCATTAACCTCTTAAGGATGCAGGGCGTACCTGTGCGTCCTGCACCAGGACCCGGTATGACGCAGGGTCAGTCCCGGCAGCTAATGAAAGCCGGGACCCTGGGCTAATAGCGTGCGGCACCGATTGTTGTGCCGTGCACTATTAACCCTTTAGATGCGGCGTTTAAAGTTGATAGCAGTGTCTAAAATTAAAGTGAAAGCTTCCCGGCAGCTCAGTCAGGCTGATCGGGACCATCGCAGTGAAATTGTGATGTCCCGATCAGCTAGGATGAAGCAGGAGCGTCTCTCACCTGCCTCTGTCGCATCCAATCGGCGATTGATTGCTCCAAGCCTGGAATCCAGGCTGGAGCAATCGACCTCCGATAACACTGATCTTTGTCGTGCTAATGCACGGCAATGATCTCTGTATGAGATCGGTATGTGCAGTGTAATAGCCACTAGGGGGGGGGGCTATAACACTGCAAAAAAAAAAGTGTAAAAAAGTTAATAAAGATCATTTAACCACTTCCCTAATAAAAGTAAGAATCACCCCCCTTTTCCCATGAGAAAAAAATTGTGTAAATAAAACTAAACATATAAACATATGTGGTATCGCTGCGTGCGGAAATGTCCGAACTATAAAAATATATAATTAATTAAACAGTACGGTTAATGGCGTATGCACAAGTCAAAAATAGCATATTTTTGGTCACTTTTAATAACATGAAAAAAATGAATTAAAAAGCGATCAAAAAGTCCGATCAATACAAAAGTTATACCAAAAAAACTTCAGATCACGGCACAAAAAATGGCGGAAGGCGGAAAACTAAAAAGTTATAGGGGTCAGAAGATGAGAATTTTAAACGTATATTTTCCTGCATGTAGTTATAATTTTTTCAGAAGTAATACAAAATCAAACCTATATAAGGTTTGTTAACCGTATGGACCAACAGAATAAAGAGAAGGTGTAATTTTTACCAAAAAATGCACTACGTAGAAACGGAAGCCCCCAAAATTTACAAAATGGAATTTTTTCTTCAATTTTGTCGCACAATGAATTGTTTTTCATTCCACCGTGGATTTTTTGGTAAAATGACTAATGTCACTGCAAAGTAGAATTGGTGATGCAAAAAATAAGCCATAGTATGGAATTTTAGGTGCAAAATTTCAAGTGCTATGAATTTTGGAATGTGATGAGGAAAAAATGAAAATGCAAAAACGGAAAAACCCAGCGCATTTTTGTGCATTTTTATACAGTATGTGTTTATACTGTTGTACTACAAACTGTTTTATTTCACTGCTAAAAGTATATTCCTTTCTTTAACCTATTGGGGATGCAGGGTGTCTAAAGCGAAAGTAAAAGAATCCTGGCAGTTCAGCGGAGCTGATTGGGACTATCTTGACAAAATCCCCTAATAAAAGTTTAAATCACCCCCCTTTTCCTATTTTTTAAAATAAAATAATGTCATTAAAAAAAATAATCATATGTGGTAACGCCGCGTGCATAAATGTTCAAACTATAAAATATAAGGTAAGCTAAACTGCATGGTCAATGGCATACACGTAAAAAAATAACCAAGGTCCAAAATAGTACATTTTTGGTCACTTTATATTCCATAAAAATATTAATAAAAAGCGATCAAAAAGTCCCATCAAACCAAAAAAAATGGTACCGATAAACTACAGACCACAATGCAAAAAATAAGCCATCATATAGCCCCATACGCGCAAAAATAAAAAAGATTTAGAGGTCAGAATATGACAATTTTAAACATTCTAATTTTGGCGCATGTAGTTGAAATTTTTTTAAAGTACTAAAATAAATAAAACCTACATAAATTAGGTATCCCTGTAACCGTATGGACCTACTGAATAAAGATAATCTGTCATTTTTACCAAAAAGTGCACTGCGTAGAACCGGAAGCCCTAAAAAGTGGCAAAATTGTGTTTTTTCTTCATTTCCCCCCACAAATAATTTTTTGGGGTTTCGCCACAGATTATGTCATTACAAAGTACAAATGGTGACGCAAAAAATTAGCCCTTATATGGGTCTGTAGGTGGAAAATAGAATGCGTTATGATTTTTAGAAGATGAGGAGGAAAAAATGAAAATGCAAAAATGAAGATTGTTTGAGTCCTTAAACTGAAAATGAGGTTAAACATACAAATTTTGGTGCATGTAGTTTATAATTTTAGATGATGGTTTTTAGAAGGGAAGGAGGAAAAAACGAAGATGCAAAAATGAAAATTTTCTGAGTCCTTAAGGTGAAAATAGGCTGAGTCCCCAAGGGGTTAAGAAGCATAATACAGAAATTGTGGCCATGACCTTTACAAGTAGTGGAGCAGCATCCAATTGGCACATCACACACATTACATTTTTGTCAGATTATGATCCAAAAAAATAAAGAGGCAAAATAAGAGTAAACTGAGCTCTGAGATCAGATATCACTGTACCAATGGTTCTAATGTTTATAAAAACCCACAATCTAGAGCTGCTTTGTTGAAACTTTCCTCTAACAGTCATCAGTCATCTGGCATTCTGAAAAACATAGGAAATTATATAATGGATTAGTAATGCATGAATATCACTATATGGAGTAAGATTAATACTGTTTTACAGTCAGTCCACGGCAATTTAAGATAGAAACCTAGGTAAATTCAAATTGTGGACAGCAACATGGTATGCATATTGCAGTTGATATGAGATATACACACTATACATGGGCAGATAAACCTCCATTTAATATTAGATATCCTGATAGATTTCCTTTAAAGGGGTTCTCCGGTGCTTATACATCTTTCCCCTATCCAAAGGATAGGGCATAAGATGCCTGATCGCAGGAGTCCCACCGCTGGGGACCCTCGGGATCTTGCACTCGGCACCCCGTTTGTAATCAGTCCCCGGAGCGTGTTCACTCCGGGTCTGATTACCGGCGACCATCGTGCCAGCGGCGTGTGATGTCACGCCTCCGCCCCCGTGTCACGTAACGCTCCGCCCCTCAATCCGAGCCTACGGGAGGGGGCATGACAGCTATCACGCCTTCTCCCATAGGCTTGCATTGAGGGGTGGAGAGTGAGGTCACACAGGGGCGGAGGCGTGACGTCACACGCTGCCCGCCCTGTGGTAGCCGGTAATCAGACCCGGAGCAAACACGCTCCAGGGACTGATTACAAACGGGGTGCTGCGTGCAAGATCACGGGGGTACCCAGCAGCGGGACTCCCGCGATCAGGCATTTTATCCCCTATCCTCTGGATAGGGGAAATGATATGTAAGCACCGGAGAACCCCTTTAAATGCTATATTCTATGTGTTGGTTCTAGACCTTCTGGCCACTGCTACCTCAGAAGTTATATGTACATTTATATACCTCTTCTCATATAGTTCTATAGTGATTGTTCCTAGTCCGATCAGCAGATTCACATTTCCATTTATGCTACATCTCCATGGAAATAGTTTCCAGATCTTTGCCAGGGGCTAGGCTAACATTGTGTTCATGAATATACTTGTTGTTGGGCCCTGTGGGTTTACATTTAGCTATATATTTCATGTAATCTGCACTAGATACAGAAAGGATTGAAGACGAGTACATTTTTTAGCTTACGTAATTTAGGTTTTTCTGTGCTTGTACACCAGTGTCAATAATGCATGAATTTCAAGGAATAAAGAACAATCCAGCAAACTTTTCCCATCAGACATTGCAGACATCTACCCTGTGCTTACTGGGGAAGGGAGAATCAACTGTGCAACATTCTGTACATGATAGCAGAAGAGATAGGTACAGCTTTTTATGGAAATAAATATTACAAAGTTTTAGAGATATAACTTGCATGCAGCACAATTTTCTTTGATTTTTATAACACATATGACTAGAAATAGTTACATAGTTACATAGTTAGTATGGTCGAAAAAAGACATATGTCCATCAAGTTCAACCAGGGAATTAAGGGGTAGGGGTGTGGCGCGATATTGGGGAAGGGATGGGATTTTATATTTCTTCATAATCATTAATGTTATTTTGTTCCAGGAATGTATCTAATCCTGTTTTAAAGCTGTTAATTTTTCCTGCTGTGACCAGTTCCTGAGGTAGACTGTTCCATAAGTTCACAGTTCTCATGGTAAAGAAGGCGTGTCGCCCCTTGAGACTAAACTTTTTCTTCTCCAGATGGAGGGTGTCACGATGCCGGCTGGCAGGTAGTGGATCCTCTGTGCCGGAGAGGGATTGGCGTGGACCGTGCTAGTGGATCGGTTCTAAGTCACTACTGGTTTTCACCAGAGCCCGCCGCAAAGCGGGATGGTCTTGCTGCGGCGGTAGTGACCAGGTCGTATCCACTAGCAACGGCTCACCTCTCTGGCTGCTGAAGATATGCGCGGTACAAGGGAGTAGACAGAAGCAAGGTCGGACGTAGCAGAAGGTCGGGGCAGGCAGCAAGGATCGTAGTCAGGGGCAACGGCAGGAGGTCTGGAACACAGGCTAGGAACACACAAGGAAACGCTTTCACTGGCACGATGGCAACAAGATCCGGCAAGGAAGTGCAGGGGAAGTGAGGTGATATAGGGAAGTGCACAGGTGATCAGACTAATTGGAACCACTGCGCCAATCAGCGGCGCAGTGGCCCTTTAAATCGCAAAGACCCGGCGCGCGCGCGCCCTAAGGAGCGGGGCCGCGCGCGCCGGGACAGGACCGACGGAGAGCGAGTCAGGTACGGGAGCCGGGGTGCGCATCGCGAGCGGGTGCTACCCGCATCGCGAATCGCATCCCGGCTGGAGGCGGTATCGCAGCGCCCCGGGTCAGTGGATCTGACCGGAGCGCTGCAGTGAGGAGAGTGTAGCGAGCGCTCCGGGGAGGAGCGGGGACCCGGAGCGCTCGGCGTAACAGTACCCCCCCCCTTGGGTCTCCCCCTCTTCTTAGAGCCTGAGAACCTGAGGAGCAGACTTTTGTCTAGGATATTGTCCTCAGGTTCCCAGGATCTCTCTTCTGGACCACAACCCTCCCAATCCACTAAAAAAAAGGTTTTCCCTCTGACCTTTTTGGATGCCAGAATCTCTTTGACGGAGAAGATGTCCGAGGAGCCGGAAACAGGAGTGGGAGGAACAGATTTGGGAGAGAAACGGTTGATGATAAGTGGTTTAAGAAGAGAAACGTGAAAGGCATTAGGAATACGAAGAGAAGGAGGAAGAAGAAGTTTGTAAGAGACAGGATTAATCTGGCACAAGATTTTGAAAGGACCAAGATAGCGTGGTCTCAACTTGTAGCTAGGGACACGGAAGCGGACATATTTAGCGGAGAGCCATACCTTGTCTCCAGGGGAAAAAATGGGAGGAGCTCTTCTTTTCTTATCCGCGAACTTCTTCATGCGTGATGAAGCCTGTAAGAGAGAATTTTGGGTCTCTCTCCATATGATGGAAAGGTCACGAGAAATTTCATCCACAGCGGGCAGACCAGAGGGCAAGGGGGTAGGGAGGGGGGGAAGAGGGTGACGGCCGTACACCACGAAAAATGGGGATTTGGAGGAAGATTCAGAGACTCTGAAGTTATACGAGAATTCGGCCCATGGAAGAAGATCTGCCCAGTCATCCTGGCGGGAGGAAACAAAATGTCGTAAATAATCACCCAAGACCTGGTTAATTCTTTCTACTTGTCCATTGGATTGAGGATGATATGCAGAAGAAAAATTTAATTTAATCTTGAGTTGTTTACAGAGAGCCCTCCAGAATTTAGACACGAATTGGACGCCTCTATCCGAGACGATCTGCGTAGGCAACCCGTGAAGACGAAAAATGTGTACAAAAAATTGTTTAGCCAACTGAGGCGCTGAAGGAAGACCAGGAAGAGGGATGAAATGTGCCATTTTGGAGAATCGATCAACGACCACCCAAATAACAGTGTTGCCACGGGAAGGGGGTAAATCAGTAATAAAATCCATACCAATCAGAGACCAAGGCTGTTCGGGGACAGGCAGAGGATGAAGAAAACCAGCGGGCTTCTGGCGAGGAGTCTTATCCCGGGCACAGATAGTGCAGGCTCGCACAAAGTCCACAACATCCGTCTCCAGAGTCGGCCACCAATAGAAGCGAGAGATGAGTTGCACAGATTTCTTGATGCCCGCATGGCCTGCGAGATGGGAGGAGTGACCCCATTTGAGGATTCCGAGGCGTTGGCGTGGAGAAACAAAGGTCTTTCCTGGAGGAGTTTGCCTGATGGAGGCTGGAGAAGTGGAAATCAGGCAGTCAGGAGGAATGATGTGTTGCGGAGAGAGTTCAACTTCAGAAGCATCCGAGGAACGAGAGAGAGCATCGGCCCTAATGTTCTTATCGGCAGGCCGAAAGTGAATTTCGAAATTAAATCGGGCAAAGAACAGGGACCACCTGGCCTGGCGAGGATTCAGCCGTTGGGCAGACTGGAGGTAGGAGAGGTTCTTGTGATCGGTGTAAATAATAACTGGAAATCTTGATCCCTCCAGCAGATGCCTCCATTCCTCAAGTGCTAATTTGATGGCTAGAAGCTCTCGATCCCCGATGGAGTAGTTCCTCTCCGCCGGAGAGAAGGTCCTAGAAAAAAAACCACAAGTAACAGCATGCCCGGAAGAATTTTTTTGTAGAAGGACAGCTCCAGCTCCCACTGAGGAGGCATCAACCTCCAATAGGAAGGGTTTGGAAGGGTCAGGTCTGGAGAGCACGGGAGCCGAAGAAAAGGCAGACTTGAGCCGTTTAAAGGCGTCTTCCGCTTGAGGAGGCCAAGACTTGGGATCGGCATTTTTTTTGGTTAAAGCCACGATAGGAGCCACAACGGTAGAAAAATGTGGAATAAATTGCCTGTAATAATTGGCGAACCCCAAAAAGCGTTGGATAGCACGGAGTCCGGAGGGGCGTGGCCAATCTAAGACGGCAGAGAGTTTGTCTGGATCCATTTGTAGTCCCTGGCCAGAGACCAAGTATCCTAGGAAAGGAAGAGATTGGCATTCAAACAGACATTTCTCTATTTTGGCATAGAGTTGATTGTCACGAAGTCTCTGAAGAACCATACGGACATGCTGGCGGTGTTCTTCTAGATTGGCAGAAAAAATCAGGATATCGTCCAGATATACAACAACACAGGAGTATAAAAGATCACGAAAAATTTCATTAACAAAGTCTTGGAAGACGGCAGGGGCGTTGCAAAGGCCAAAGGGCATGACCAGATACTCAAAGTGTCCATCTCTGGTGTTAAATGCCGTTTTCCATTCATCCCCCTCTCTGATGCGGATGAGATTATAAGCACCTCTTAAGTCCAGTTTGGTAAAGATGTGGGCACCTTGGAGGCGATCAAAGAGTTCAGAGATGAGGGGTAGGGGGTAGCGGTTCTTAACCGTGATTTTATTAAGACCGCGGTAGTCAATGCAAGGACGTAGGGAGCCATCTTTTTTGGACACAAAGAAAAATCCGGCTCCGGCAGGAGAGGAGGATTTACGGATAAAGCCCTTTTTTAAATTTTCCTGGACGTATTCAGACATGGCAAGAGTCTCTGGGGCGGATAGAGGATAAATTCTGCCCCGGGGTGGAGTAGTGCCCGGGAGGAGGTCGATAGGACAATCATAAGGCCTGTGAGGAGGTAGAGTCTCAGCTTGTTTTTTGCAAAAAACATCCGCAAAGTCCATATAGGCCTTAGGGAGACCGGTTACAGGAGGAACCACAGAGTCACGGCAAGGGTTACTGGGAACCGGTTTTAGGCAGTCCTTGGAACAAGAGGGCCCCCAACTCTTGATCTCCCCAGTGGACCAATCCAGGGTTGGGGAATGAAGTTGAAGCCAGGGAAGTCCAAGGAGAATTTCAGAAGTGCAATTGGGGAGGACCAAAAGTTCAATCCTCTCGTGATGAGATCCGATGCACATTAGAAGGGGCTCCGTGCGGAAACGTATGGTACAGTCCAATCTTTCATTGTTTACACAATTGATGTAGAGGGGTCTGGCGAGACTGGTCACTGGGATGTTGAACCTGTTGACGAGAGAGGCCAAAATAAAATTTCCTGCAGATCCGGAGTCCAAGAAGGCCATAGTAGAGAAGGAGAAGGCAGAGGCAGACATCCGCACAGGCACAGTAAGACGTGGAGAAGCAGAGTAGACATCAAGGACTGTCTCGCCTTTGTGCGGAGTCAGCGTACGTCTTTCCAGGCGGGGAGGACGGATAGGACAATCCTTCAGGAAGTGTTCGGTACTAGCACAGTACAGGCAGAGGTTCTCCATGCGGCGTCGTGTCCTCTCTTGAGGTGTCAGGCGAGACCGGTCGACCTGCATAGCCTCCATGGCGGGAGGCACAGGAACGGATTGCAGGGGACCAGAGGAGAGAGGAGCCGAGGAGAAGAAACGCCTCGTGCGAACAGAGTCCATATCCTGGCGGAGCTCCTGACGCCTTTCGGAAAAACGCATGTCAATGCGAGTGGCTAGGTGAATGAGTTCATGTAGATTAGCAGGGATTTCTCGTGCGGCCAGAACATCTTTAATGTTGCTGGATAGGCCTTTTTTAAAGGTCGCGCAGAGGGCCTCATTATTCCAGGATAATTCTGAAGCAAGAGTACGGAATTGTACGGCATACTCGCCAACGGAAGAATTACCCTGGACCAGGTTCAACAGGGCAGTCTCAGCAGAAGAGGCTCGGGCAGGTTCCTCAAAGACACTTCGGATTTCCGAGAAGAAGGAGTGTACAGAGGCAGTGACGGGGTCATTGCGGTCCCAGAGCGGTGTGGCCCAAGACAGGGCTTTTCCAGACAGAAGGCTGACTACGAAAGCCACCTTAGACCTTTCAGTGGGAAACTGGTCCGACATCATCTCCAAGTGCAGGGAACATTGGGAAAGAAAGCCACGGCAAAACTTAGAGTCCCCATCAAATTTATCCGGCAAGGATAGGCGTAGACCAGAAGCGGCCACTCGCTGCGGAGGAGGTGCAGGAGCTGGCGGAGGAGATGATTGCTGAAGCTGTGGTAGTAACTGCTGTAGCATAACGGTCAGTTGAGACAGCTGTTGGCCTTGTTGCGCTATCTGTTGTGACTGCTGGGCGACCACCGTGGTGAGGTCAGCGACAACTGGCAGAGGAACTTCAGCGGGATCCATGGCCGGATCTACTGTCACGATGCCGGCTGGCAGGTAGTGGATCCTCTGTGCCGGAGAGGGATTGGCGTGGACCGTGCTAGTGGATCGGTTCTAAGTCACTACTGGTTTTCACCAGAGCCCGCCGCAAAGCGGGATGGTCTTGCTGCGGCGGTAGTGACCAGGTCGTATCCACTAGCAACGGCTCACCTCTCTGGCTGCTGAAGATATGCGCGGTACAAGGGAGTAGACAGAAGCAAGGTCGGACGTAGCAGAAGGTCGGGGCAGGCAGCAAGGATCGTAGTCAGGGGCAACGGCAGGAGGTCTGGAACACAGGCTAGGAACACACAAGGAAACGCTTTCACTGGCACGATGGCAACAAGATCCGGCAAGGAAGTGCAGGGGAAGTGAGGTGATATAGGGAAGTGCACAGGTGATCAGACTAATTGGAACCACTGCGCCAATCAGCGGCGCAGTGGCCCTTTAAATCGCAAAGACCCGGCGCGCGCGCGCCCTAAGGAGCGGGGCCGCGCGCGCCGGGACAGGACCGACGGAGAGCGAGTCAGGTACGGGAGCCGGGGTGCGCATCGCGAGCGGGCGCTACCCGCATCGCGAATCGCATCCCGGCTGGAGGCGGTATCGCAGCGCCCCGGGTCAGTGGATCTGACCGGAGCGCTGCAGTGAGGAGAGTGTAGCGAGCGCTCCGGGGAGGAGCGGGGACCCGGAGCGCTCGGCGTAACAGAGGGAGTGCCCCCTCGTCCTTTTGGGGGGGGGGGGTTTAACCTGGAACAGTTTTTCTCCATAATTTTTGTATGGGCCATTAATATACTTATATACGTTTATCATATCCCCCCTTAAACGTCTCTTCTCAAGACTAAACAATTGTAACTCCTTTAATCGCTCCTCATAGCTAAGGTGTTCCATGCCCCATATTAGTTTAGTCGCGCGTCTCTGCACCCTTTCCAGCTCCACAGTGTCCCTTTTATGTACAGGTGACCAAAACTGAACAGCATATTCCAGGTGAGGCCGTACCAATGCTTTATAAAGGGGGAGTATTATGTCCCGGTCCCTCGAGTCCATGCCTCTTTTTATACATGACAATATCCTGCCGGCTTTGGAAGCAGCAGCCTGACATTGCATGCTATTCTGTAGTCTGTGATCTACAAGTACACCCAGATCCTTCTCTACCAGTGACTCTGCCAGTTTAATCCCCCCTAAGACATACGACGCATGCAGGTTCTTAGTACCCAGATGCATAACTTTACATTTATCCACATTGAACCTCATTTGCCAAGTGGATGCCCAGACACTTAGTCTATCCAAGTCATCTTGTAACTTATGCACATCCTCTATAGACTGTACCATGCTACAAAGCTTGGTGTCATCTGCAAAGATAGAAACAGAGCTGTTAATGCCATCCTCTATATCATTGATAAATAAATTAAACAACAGCGGGCCCAGTACTGAACCTTGGGGTACACCACTAATTACCGGGGACCAATCAGAGTACGAATCATTGACCACCACTCTCTGGGTACGATCCATGAGCCAGTGTTCAATCCAGTTACAAACTAAAATTTCCAAACCCAAAGACCTTAACTTACCTGTCAGACGTCTATGAGGGACAGTATCAAATGCTTTAGCAAAATCCAGAAACACTATATCCACAGCCATTCCTCTGTCAAGGCTTCTACTCACCTCTTCATAAAAGCAAATTAGATTGGTTTGACAACTTCTATCCTTAGTAAACCTATGCTGGTTATCACTTATAATACAGTTATCCCCTATGTATTCCTGTATGTAATCCCTTATAAGTCCTTCAAAAAATGTACCCACAATGCACTTTAAACTTACCGGTCTATAGTTTCCTGGGGAAGACCTAGAGCCCTTTTTGAAGATTGGCACCACATTCGCCTTGCGCCAGTCCCTTGGCACAATACCAGACACCAGAGAATCTCTAAATATCATGAACAGGGGTACAGATATTACTGAACTTACTGAACAAATGAGCGAATCGAATCTGAGGAATCTGAATTTGTTGCGAATTTCATAAAAAATTCAATTCACAGCGAATGCGAATATTGCCGCGATTCGATCACGCGATTCGCTTCATTAAACTCCATTTAGTCCGGTCCAGGGCATCTAAAATGTCGGATCCACATGTGAGGACATGGGGCAAGGAATCCTGGGAAGGTGAGAACATGGGTAGGCGGGATGACCCTGAATCACATGCAGCCTATCAGCAGCCAGTCACCCCTGTGATGTCACAGCCCTATGTAACCGACAGCCATATTGCGGCCAGTGACTTACACAGGGACAAACAGCCCTGTGGTTACACAGAAAATCTTTTTTCCAGCAGCTATTAACCTCCTAGTCAAGTCAGCATTCTGTTGGACAGAGAGCAGTTTGTTTACAACAGAAAAGCATTCTTACTGCAGCGATCCACCTCCCAGTCACTGTCTACAGCAGTCTATTACAGAGAGGATCAGATGTGTGTTGCACAGAAGAACAGCAGAGATTCAGATCAAGCACAAATCCTGCCTAGAAGCTCTGATAGGGAAGGGAGTGAGATTAAGTGCAATTTTGGCTGTAGTACACAGCTACTGTGTGCTGCAGCACTGATGTCTTCTGCTGGTGCTGTGCACAAAAACCTTTTTTAAGCGTACTGTAGCACATTTTTCTGCCCTTATAAGTGCATACCACATACGTACATCTAAGTGTTATACCATTTTGATAATGATACATTCTCAAGGGCCTAGATACTGTGAAAGGACAGCCAAAAGTACTCACTGGACTCGCTGGAGTACATGCACAGAGGAGTGGCAGAGGCCTAAATTCCTCAGGCGCAGGCAGAGGTTGTAGCAGACTAGGGTAGAGTGGCAGGAGGAGTCGCAGAGAGGCCTTATATTGATTGGTTAACACGGTCATCCTCTTCATCACAAGTGACATCTGATACCCCCAGTCAACAGTCATTGGGTTCCTCAGACACAACCCTCATTTGACATGGCCTGGGAGCAGTCCCTGTCCTCCCATTACCTCTGTCCTATGCGTTTCCCTCCCCTACAGAAGTATCTTATGCTGTGGGTTCAGTTCCACAATTCAGTGAGGATGATCTAATAGAGTACAGTCAGCAGCTACTGCCCAGCCAAGAAGTGGAGGAGACATCCGCCGCTTACTCCGCTAGGCGGGCAAGTAGTGATGAGGAGAGTGACGTGGAAGGTAGTGTTGCCAGCGTTCAGGGTCCTAAAGCAGACACTGTTGAGGAACCTGAGGAGGACATCAGTGAAGTGTAGACACTTGATGATGATGATGATGAAGCTGATCGCACTTGGGAGCCAGGTACAGAAGGGGCTTCATCATCATCAGGAGAAGAGGGTTGCAGGTTGCCCTTGAGGCAGCAGCTGAGTCAGCAAGGTGGTAGAATGGTTAGCAGTCAGCGTGGTGGCAGAAGTGGAAATTCTGGATCCAAAAGAGCCCGGGGAGACCACCTGCTTCGCAACAGCCTACCTTCCCAGGAGGTAGTGGAACAGGAGTTCCTGGAGATGCTGGAAGTAGCAGTCAATTGGTGTTAAAATCAGCTACTCGGCGGTGTAGCAGTTTTTCATTAAGCATTCGGAGGAGGTTAACATATCCACATGCAAGATGTGTTGGCTTAAGCTGAAGTGTGGCCAGGGTCCCAATATTGGCACCACAGCCCTGCATCAACATATGCTGCACCACCATAAAGCGGCCTGGGAGAACTCTGACTCCGATGTGGTGGTCCAGCCTGCTGCATCACCCAGTGGCACGCCACTCCCTTTTTCAGCCAGCCAAGGCTCCACCACCTCAGCCAAAGGGAGCTGTGTGTCATAGCCTCCTTCTGTCACTCAAGATGCTCCTGCTCCTCCTACTGTTAGTCAGTCATTCCGCCAGCAATCCATCAGCGAAGCCATGTCCAAGAGACAACGGTATGCGCTTTCTCATCCAACTACGCAGAAGCTGAATGTGCTCCTGTCCAAGTTGCTGGAGCTGCAGTCCCTCCCTTTTCAAATGGTGGACTCTGCACCTTTCAGAGAACTGATAGCTTGTGCCAAGCCAAGTTAAAGAGTCCCAAGCCATCATTTCTTTGCGAATAAGGCAGTACCAGATCTGCACAATTTTGTTGAAGAGAAGGTGGGCCAGTCCTTGAACCTGTCAGTGTGTACCAAAGTGCACGGCAGTGCAAATGACATGATGCCTGCTCAGTTGCTTGCGTAGTGACCGCAGAAGTGTCACCATTTGGCAGCGGGATGACTTCTTGCTCTCCACCTTATTGGAGCCTCGCTTCCAGCACAAAATGGGGGCCTTTTTTACACCCACTGAGAGAGAGGACAAACTGACTTACTGCAGAGACATTCTACATAGATAGAACGTCCATCCTCTTGCAGGTCTGACTCAGGCGGTCCTCTGCGCTCACCATCCACTGCCATGGCTGCTGGCGAGGGGTGGGATGACAGGAGCAGCCTGAATCTACAGTCACTGATGAGTACTTTACTTCACCCACATAGTGAAGCAACTCATCAGCAGTAGGTAGACCTGGAGCAGGATCTGAACCAGCAGGTGGTGGCATACCTTGACATGCCCATGCCAACACACCTTGAAGATCCACTGAACTTCTGGGCAGCCAAACTTGATTTGTAGCCGCAACTAGCAGAGTTTGCCCTAGAAAATCTGTCCTGCCCAGCCAATAGTGTGCCATCAGAGCAGATGTTTAGTGCGGCGGGGGCCATAGTCACCCCAAGGAGAACTTGTCTGCCCATAAAAAATGTGGAGAGACTGACCTTTATGAAGATGAATCAGGCATGGATCAGGCAGGATTTCCAAGCACCAATGCCTGATGGATCAGAGTAGATTGACCATGGTGCTACACAACACTTCACAAATATGGATAGTGCCAAACACATTTAAGGCGCTGCTCCCCAGTAACAAACGTTCCTCCGCATCAGACCTTTTTTCACCCACTTTAGTCACCGGGTACTGGTATTGCCACCCACCGCAACTCTCATTCACCGGGTCACTTTTGGGACTCCTGATGCTGCTGCTGCCACCTACAGGCTGTCTCATTCTGCCACTATATGTTCTCCTCATGCTGCTGCCACCAACTGCAGGCTGTGCCATTCAGCCACTATATGGTCTCCTCATGCTGCCTCCACCCCCAGGCTGTGTCATTCAGCCACTATATGTTCTCCTCATGCTGCCCCAAACTCCAGGCTGTGCTATTCAGCCACTATATGGTCTCCTCATGCTTCCACTACCTCCAGGCTGTGTCATTCAGCCACTATATGGTTTACTCATGCTGCTGGGCCTGGGACATTACCTAAAAAAAAAAAATGATGGTAGCACTAGCTACCATAAATCTTCAATTTAAATTTGAAAATTAATCTTTTAATCTCAGGGTTTGTGAAGCCCTATTGTCCCCTCATGCTGCTGCCAGCTCCAGGCTGTGTCATGCAGCCACTATATGGTTTACTCATGCTGATGGGCCTGGGACATTACCTAAAAATGTTTATGGTAGCACTAGCTACCATTAATCTTCAATTTAAATTTGAAAATTAATCTTTTAATCTTAGGGATTGTGAAGCCCTATTGTCTCCTCATGCTGCCGCCAGCTTCAGGCTGTGTCCTTCAGCCACTATATGGTGTCTTCTTGCTGCTGCCACCTCTAGGCCTCTAGGCTCTGTCATTGTGCCGCCATGTGAGCCGCCATATTAGATTGGGTTTTGTGGTCATACAGTATTAGTTCAAACTAAATGCTGGGAATCTAATACAAATCTTAAATTTAAACTTAATAAAATTGATGTAATCTTTTCAAGACTGAGGCCCTATGGTTGTCGATATCATTTTACCTGTGGAATTATCACAAGAATCCAATGAAACAGCTTGGAGCGATAACAATGATACCATAACTAATTAAATGAAACATTTGTACTTCCACATCCAGATGCTCAATGATTCAAATAGCAATGCCTGTAATCTGCATGTCATACTAAATAACAGTATTATTTCACTAACACAACACACTCCCTATGCATGTTAGGACAAGGCAAAGTTTTCTACAACCCTATTGAGCCTCTCTGTAAGCCAGAAATAGTCATTTTTAATAAATTCGGACCAAACCAAATATTTCCCGAAAATTCCACGAATCGGCCAAATCAAATTTTTCAGAAATTCGTTCATCTTTACATATGATGTTAAAACTATAAAATGAACTGTAGAGCTTAGCTGGTAAGAACAACAGCAAGACATAAACTGTATAGAGGGATGTTGCATAGATGCATTCTATTTTTGTTTATTGAATACTATGTATGTGTGGATAGCATCTACAACCAATACCTGGTAACAGAAGGAAGCTGAATAAACTATGAAAAATATCAGCACATACTGAGTAATGCTTTTGTTATTTACAGTTCTGTTAATGGATGTACTTCTCCATCTGATAGTACTCCTCTGTGTTCTCTCGTTTGATAGTACTCCTGTGTGCTCTCTCCTGTCTGATAGTATTCCTCTGTGCTCTCTCCTGTCTGATAGCACTCCTCTGTGCTCTCTCCTGTCTGATAGTACTCCTCTGTGCTCTCTCCTGTCTGATAGTACTCCTCTATGCTCTCTCCTGTCTGATAATACTCTTTTCAGACAAAGGAGTCCTTTAAGACCGGAGAGAGCACAGAAGAGTCCTATCAGACAGGATAGAGCACAGAGGAGTTCTATCAGACCGGAGAGAGCATAGAGGAGTCATATCAGACAGGAGAGCGCACAGAGCAGTACTATCTGACAGGAGAGAGCACAGAGGAGTGCTATCAGACAGGATAGTGCACAGAGGAGTTCTATAATACAGGAGAGAGCACAGAGGAGTAATATCAGAAAGGCGAGAGCACAGAAGAGTCCTTTCAGACAGGAGAGAGTACAGAGGAGTACTATCAGACAGGAGGGAGCACAGAGGAGTCCTATCAGACAGGAGGGAGCACAGAGGAGTACTATCAGACAGGAGAGAGCACAGAGGAGTACTATCAGACAGGAGAGAGCACAGAGGAGTACTATCAGACAGGAAGGAGCACAGAGGAGTACTATCAGACAGGAGGGAGCACAAGGAGTCCAATCAGACAGGAGAGAGCACCCAGGAGTACTATCAGACAGGAGAGAGCACAGAGGAGTACTATCAGACAGGAAGGAGCACAGAGGAGTACTATCAGAGAGGAGGGAGAACAGAGGAGTCCTATCAGACAGGAGAGAGCACAGAGGGGTCCTATCAGACAGGAGAGAGCACAGAGGAGAACTACAGACAGGAGAGAGAACAGAGTAGTACTATCAGACAGGAGAGAGCACAGAGGAGTCATGTGAAACAGGAGAGAGCACAGAGGAGAACTATCAGACAGGAGAGAGCACAGAGGAGTGCTATCAGACAGGAGAGAGCTCAGAGGAGTGCTATCAGACAGGAGAGAGAACAGAGGAGTCCTATCAGACACGAGAGAGCACAGAGGTGTGCCATAAGACAGGAAAGAGCACAGAGGAGAGCTATCAGACAGGAGGGAGCACAGAGGAAAGCTATCAGGCAGGAGAGAGCACAGAGGAGTGCTATCAGACAGGAGAGAGCACAGAGGAGTACTATCAGACAGGAGAGAGCACAGAGGAGTACTATCAGACAGGAGAGAGCACAGAGGAGTGCCATCAGACAGGAGAGAGCACAGAGGAGTGCTATTAGACAGGAGAGAGCACAGAGGAGTACTATCAGACAGGAAAGAGCACAGAGGAGTGCTAGCCCACCCTCACTGGACTTTGTCCATGCCTGTGCTTCAGTTTGGACAAACCCATGATTTCATAAGCCATGATTTTATAAGCCATGATATCTATAAAAAAAAAGAAAAATTTTGTATGAAGTATATTAGTTCCCATTTAAAGAAAAACAGGGAAAAATAAACATGTTCCATTAAATGCCTTATAGTTGAAATCTTATTAATGATTTCAATGGGATTCTGCTGCATTGTTCACATGGCAGAATTTCTGCACCAGATGTTTTTGGCACAGAAATTCAGATTCCAGCGTCCGCAGAAAGAATAGTCATGTCTATTATTTCTGCGGTTTCCACAACAAAATGCATTGCCGTCTATGGGATGGTTCATTTTTTAGTGGTCCTAGTGCTGGCATGTTCTGCTGGCGCTCTGCTGTCTGTTAAATGTCCGCAAAGAAACTTTCCATGTGGACATTCCACCATTTGAACATAGCCTAAGGGTGCTCTTACATGCAGTACTAGTGGCTCTGGTGTATGCAATTTTAAACTGCAAGTAACAACTGCACATGCCATTTTAAATGGCAACAAACCAGCTTTTAATTATCAATGAATCACAAGTGCCACTACTGCTTGGGATTTACTGATAGTTTTGGGCTGCACCCAGATTAGTCACTGTTTTAAACAGCAAGACTAGGTCCTACCTGCAATTCTGGTTGCTAGCGCTGCGTGTGAGAGTGCCCTAAAGTGCCTTAGGGACTGGGCTTTAGATTAGTCACAACTGTGTTTTAATATTCATTAGACTAAAAAAATACACCCTAAACATTTTTTGTGAAGCATGTCTTACTCATATAGAGGGACATTTATCAATGTTTGCTTATATATTCTTTTTTTTAGTAATTTTTTCCTTACTTTTTTTTGCTTATGTGGTTTCAGCCTGTTGATAATTTTCTTTCACGTAAGCAATTTTTCCTTTTTTACTTTGGTAGTAGCTTTTTCTGCTCCATGTTTGAGCTGGAGTAAATTTAGTCAATTTTTAACGCTGTTGCGACTTTTTTTTGCGCAGTTGCGACTGTCGCAGTTAATAAATACCTGACTACCCGTAGTCCATTTTAAAATTATTACTACATAGTAAATTTTAGGAAAACTTGCTTTTCTCGCTTTCAAAATGTCGCCCGAAAAATTGTGTAGTCGCAGTTGCGACAATTTTGCGACAATTATAGTAAAGAAAACCTGACTAAACCCGTTGATAAATGTCCATAATACTGAATATGCTTCTGCATAATTAAAGTGCATCAAAAGCAAGTGTTACTATTACAGTTCTAATGTAATAGAAATAACAACAGGGAAATTTTGGCAACTGATGTTTAATTTGGTTGGGCAACTAGTAATTGCTATTTCATGGACACTGCTGTAAATATGGGCGCTTATGTATGATTTGATTGATTGTTCCAGCGCTACTTTGTGATAAATAATTGGTCAGTTCTGTATGGCTCTTGTAACTCTGCCTGGGCATGTAGAAAGCTTAGGGTTTTTTTTACCTAAAATATTTATTGAAGATGAAAAATGCATTACATTCATAAATAAGAAAATATGTTGTGAAGGGTTCTAGAAAACTAATATGGAGAGGTGTTTGACCCATGATGTGCACAGTCTAGCTTGGTTCCTGTGTAAACTCTAAACAGGGAATATATATATATATATATATATATATATATATATATATATATAATTTTCAGCCTCATCTCAATTGTTTATTTTTACAAAATATGTATAAATAAGTAATTAAAATATCTAATTATAAATGCTAAACTTGATGTGAAGTGCCAGCTAGTTGGTTAAATCCTAGAGCTGGCCATAGAAATGATTTGTTTGTCGGACAGCTATCTTGCCCAATAACCCATACCCATGGATGCTCAGCATGTATTCTCTATGAGGAGAAGGCTGCTGCTAGACTCCTCTATGCCCGAGAAGAAAAGGTTTAGGGTATGTTCACACATAAAATGTGTGGAATGTCCGTCCCGAAAGTCTGGCAGGCGCTAGGACCATTCAGAAATGGTCTCATTCCTAATGAGAACCACAGAAAGAATAGACGTGTATTCTTTCTGTGGACGTTGGAATTTCAGTGGCAGAAACAGTGCCACAGAAATTCCACCCTGAGCACAGTGCAGAAGAATCCAAATTAATTCAATGGGATTCTGCTGCAGTGGAATGTCCGGACAGAGTATTTTGGCAGAATTCCGCACGGACATTCCACCATGTGAACATACCCTCTGGCAGCTGAACATGGCTAATGCTTCCCTTCTCCTAACATCTGCCATCAAGGGAGGTTAAGGAAGCCACCCTATGGGATAATGGGAACAGCTACTATGGAAACAGAATGAAATATCCCTTAATTAATATTAATATTGAAAGGTAGAACCAAAAAATTTCTTTAAAATTTCTATTGAACTACCACAGTAGCATTCTGTATTCGTGCATTATAAAAAAAAAGTTTAAGTAATTAAATGAATTGGTCCCATATACATGACCTCTCCCAGACTATCATACTGCATTTTTTAGAATTCACGCTAATTGAGAATCAGTAGCCAATGATATACAATGATATATAATCTGTTCCCTTACTTTTTGATATTCTGGTTGGCTAGAGTGTTTCCATGAGGAACTGTTGTCTGAATTTAGTGACATCATTTTTTCAACTGTTTGCATTTATGAAACTCAAAGGTTTCTTTGTTAAAGAAACTTTATCCTAATCCATAAGTGTGATGGGATGATAGTATGTGTTTATTAGATTACTTTTACTCAGCTGTTAGTGAGTGGTCTTTGATGTATAGATGGATATTGAGGAGTAGATATAACTACAGTGAAAACTGACACTTTGGCTTTGAAAATCCCACCACTAGGGGTCCCCATAACTCCTGGGACACTGATGAGTCGGGAAGGAATTTTTACCTCTAGTATGAGGTTTTTTTTTTTGCCTTCCTCTGGATCAACTCAACTCAATAGGGACTTTTTAGGGTTATAGGTTGAACTTGATGGACTCTGGTCTTTTTTCAACCTTATGAACTATGTTACTATGATGAGTCCCACTGCAGCATCAGCTTGTCCAAGGGTCATGGACACGAGATGGCTGATTGACAAGGCTGCAGAAGGAACACAGCCTACAGCAACACTACTGTAACACAGAGTTTTACCAAACATGTGCCTCCAGCTGTTGCAAAACTATAACTCCAAGCAGGCCTGGACAGTCAAAGGATGTCTGGGCATGCTGGGAGTTGTAGTTTTGCAAAAGCTGCAGGCACAAAGCTGAAGGCAACAGTGCTGCAAAAAAAAGTTATCCAAACACTATACCTCCAACTATTCCAAAAGTCCCAGAATTACAGGACTGCCTAAGGATGAGACATATGAATTATATAGGAAGATGTAAATTATACACTCACCATATTGTCTTTGGTGGTAGAGTACAGGCAATCTCCAATAATCAGTGTGGGTGTGTGTGTGTGTGTGTGTGTGTACAGCATAAAACCAGAGAGGAAAGAGTTACAAAGCAGGGCTGCCAGGCTCATTCCAAAGAGCAGTGAGTCAGCAGTGGGGGAGGGGGAGGAGTCAGCACAGTGCAAGCAAGAGAGGGACATGCCCCCTCCTTTTGGTGAGATGAAAAAGACATTGGGCAGCTTTAATATTATATATTTTTTTGTGAAATATGGGTGATGGAGACAGAAAAATTACATGTACATACTCAGGATGAGGTACTGAGTAACATATAACAGTTTTTTTTTTTTTGGTGGGGGGGGGATCTGACAGGTACACTTTAAAGAGTCCCTGTCAAATGTCAAAAAGACATGCACTTCTCTCCTTGTCTCTACACAGTACAGATTCTATAGCAAGTACACTGCTCAGAAAAATGGGAAAACTTAGATAACACATCCTAGATCTGAATGAATGAACTAATCATATGAAATACTTTTCTCTTAACATAATTGAATGTGCTGACAACAAAATCCCACAAAAAATATCAATCAAAATCAAATTTATCAACTCATGGAGGTCTGGATATGGAGTCACACTCAAAATCAAAGTGGAAAACCACACTACAGGCTGATCCAACTTTGATGTAATGTCCTTAAAACAAGTCAAAATGAGGCTCAATAGTGTGTGTGGCATCCACGTGCCCGTATGATCTCCCTACAATGCCTGGGCATGCTCCTGATGATGATGTCAAGACATGATGTCCCAGATGTGCTCAATCGGATTCAGGTCTAGGAAACGGGTGGGCCAGTCCATAGCATCAATGCTTTTTTCTTGCAGAACTGCTGACACACTCCAACCACATGAGGTCTAGAATTGTCTTGCATTAGGAGGAACACAGGGCCAACTGCACCAGCATATGGTCTCACAAGGGGTCTGAGGATCTCATCACAGTACCTAATGCCAGTCAGGCTACTTCTGGCAAGCACATGAATGCCACCCCACACCATTACTGGCCCACTAACAAACTGGTCATGCTGGAGGATGTCGCAGGCAGCAGAACGTTCTCCATGGCATCTCCAGACTCTGTCACGTCTGTCACATGTGCTCAGTGTGAACCTGCTTTCATCTGTGAAGAGTACAGGGAACCAGTGACGAATTTGCCAATCTTGGTGTTCTCTGGCAAATGTCAAACATCCTGCACAGTGTTGGGCTGTAAGCTCAACCCCCATCTGTGGACATTGGGCCCTCATGGAGTCTGTTTCTGACCGTATGAGTGGACACATGCACATTTGTGGCCTGCTGGAGGTCATTCTGCTACTCCTTGCACAAAGGCAGAGGTAGCGGTCCTGTTGCTGGGTTGTTGCCCTCCTATGACCTCCTCCATGTCTTCTGATGTACTGACCTGTCTCCTGGTAGCTGCACTACCTGAGCCACATGTGTGGGTTGTAGACTCTGTCTCATGCTACCACTAGAGTGAAAGCACCATCAGCATTCAAAAGTGACCAAAACATCAGCCAGGAAGCATAGGAACTAAGAAGTGGTCTGTGGTCACCACCAGCAGAACCACTCCTTTATTGGGGGTGTCTTGCTAATTGCCTATCATTTCCACCTGTTGTCTGTTCCATTTGCACAACAGCATGTGAAATTGATTGTCAATCAGTGTTGCTTCCTGAGTGGACAGTGTGATTTCACAGAAGTGTGATTGACTTGGAGTTACATTGTGTTGTTTAAGTGTTCCCTTTATTTTTCAGAGCAGTGTATATGGAGCCTAACCTGTGCAGCAACAAGTGAGATGGGGATAGCTGGTATGAAAATAAATTATACCTGCCTCATAGCTTTTTTAAGCTTAATAATACCTTAAAAATAAGACTTGTCATTTGTGTCTGTAAAAAATGCAGCCGTATTTAAGAGATAAGTATGTACACAGAAATCCACTTTCCCATAGAGCTGATAAAAAAATTAAGAAATGTAGATGCAATTTGTCTGCAATATTAAAAAAATTGTTATAAAAAAAATAAAAAATAAACTACGGTATGCCTCAAAAATGTCTGACAAAACATACTGTGTGAACCTAGCCTAATGTTGGAAAGAAAGACTGCAATTATTTTCATGGGACAATCATTTTAGCTTTATTATTAACACATATATTTATAGCCTACAACCTTTCTTTTGATCATTTGCTTTTCTCTTATTTGAACCTGAAGGGACTATACCATAGGGATCAGAATTTTCTAAAATATTTTAAAATCTAGGACTATAAGCAAGCACATTTGTTTACAGTTTCTCAAATTATACTGCATCAGATACAAGGGGGTAACTTCAAATCAGTGCACTTTCCTTGGGCAAATGAAAGCCTAGCTGGGACTCCGATCAAGCGTGATCCTCAAACAGTTGTCGCTGGAAGTTACAAGCTTCTAAAATATTCCCAGCAGCCTCCCACATCCCCACTGTTAAGACGTTTTATAGCAGCTTGTAGTCACCTAATAGGTCAGTTTCGGACCTCATCAATTAGAGTTGTTCTCATTTGGAGATAGGTTTCTGGGGGCATCTGGAAATAGCCAGAAGGGGGACTGGACAAGTTCTTAAACATCAGGGAACTACTCTTAAACTACAGTGGTTCCTCAACATACGATGGTAATCCGTTCCAAACGGACCATCGTTTGTTGAAACCATTGTATGTTGAGGGACCCGTGCAATGTAAAGTATAGGACAGTGGTCTACAACCTGCGGACCTCCAAATGTTGCAAAACTACAACACCCAGCATGCCCGGACAGCCGTTGGCTGTCCGGGCATGCTGGGTGTTGTAGTTTTGCAACATCTGGAGGTCCGCAGGTTGTAGACCACTGTTAGAGAAAGTTGTACTCACCTGTCCCTGCTGCTCCGGACCGTCACCGCTTGCCCGGGATGTCGCCGTCCATCGCTGTCGCCGCGTCCCTGAGGTGTCCCCGACGCTCCGGCAAGGCCTCTGCTTCCCCAGCAACCGGGCTCTCCGTGGCCGCCATCACGTCGCTACGCACGCCGCTCCTATTGGATGACGGGACGGCGTGCGCAGTGACGTGATGACGACAATGGAGAGCGCCGGCGATGAAGAGGATCCCGAAGAGGAAGCGCAGGACAGGTGAGTGTCCATCACCGGAGCTCACGGGGCACCGTAAACGGCTATCCGGTGGCAGCTGAAGCAGTCAGCGCTGCCGGATAGCCGTTTATTCAATGGCCCCGACATAAAAAAGCATCGTATGTTGATGCTGCCTTCAACATGTGATGGCCTCTGAGAGGCCATCGTATGTTGAAATGATCGTATGTCGGGGGCATCGTAGGTCGAGGAGGTCACTGTGTTACCTAGAAGCAAGCTAACAGAATAACCCCAAAGAGACTGGAAACAGTATCCACTTCCATAGTGTTTTTTTTTTTATATAACTGTTTTTTTATTGAAGAAGTTTTCTTTAAAACAGATATTTGAGAATAAGAAAATAAAAGTACATAGAATAATAAACAGAGTCATTACATATTAATAAGACCAGGTTACAATATGATAACATAGATCCGACTGTAAAGATGTTGTAACGTCCAGATTATTTCAGGTCGGCTCTGTGAGTATCCGGGGAAGACCCCACATCAGAGACATGAAGCTTAGATAAAAGCCGTTATCTAACAGATAATAAAGAATGAAGAGAGGATAATATGAAGTGCTATTAGATGATACTAATAATATCTTCCATAGTGTTTTATATATTCGGTAATTTATTTACCATATAATCAATAAAGCTAATGAATTGATGTAATGCCGTACCACACCTCTATCTGCATATTGCATTTATATTTACATTATTTTCATTAATCTCCCATACATATGTAATTCTTGTATAACAGATTACAAAACTGATTCTAGACTCACATCATAGAACTGTAAGAAGTATACAGTTATATGCTTCATTAATATTCCACATATTTTTATATAACCTACTTATTTTTTGTACCTCCTAGCACCAATCATTGATTTAGATTTTTTTTTAATATGTTTTAGCAATTTATAAGGTAACATCTATAAAATTATTAGTGACCATAGGTCATGGGTTGTCATCTCTTTGTGACCTCCTGCTAAAACCAAATACCGACAATTCCCTTCTGCCCACATTTAATTGGGGCACATCTTGTTCTTAAATGGGAAGGCTTTGTCTGATTTCAGTATATAAACTAGCCAGTCATCTGTACAATATATGCAGCTGGTTGAAGGTGCTCAATAGTGTTGAGCACAAATATTCGTTATGCAAATTTTTATCGCGAATATCGTCAATTTGTTATTTTGCGAATATTTAGAATATAGTGCTATATATTCGTAATGAGGAATATTCGTTTTATTTTTGTTTGTTTTTCTCACATGCAAATTTTCCATGCAAATGTAGTTTTTTTTTGTTTTTTCACATGCAAATTCTTATGTGAATTTTAGCATGGAAAAAAGGGAATAAACATAGCGAATATGCGAATTTCGCGAACATAGGACGAATAATCGTCAATATATTCACGAAATATCACAAATTCAAATATGGCCTCCGCTGCTCATCACTAGTGCTCAACCAATTTTTGCAGATTTTTACCCAGATACCTAGATGTTTAGCCTTTTTTTTTTTTTGACTGTGCATGTTCACAAACTATTAAATTTGCTGGCACATCTTATCTAAAACATGCATTTTTGGCTCATATTGTTTATAAAATGAAATATGCCAAAAAATTTAACTATATGTGAACATACCCTAGTTCTGATTATACAAAACAATCAGCTTCACTATGATTGCATAAATTAGTTCTCACATATGGTCAAAATTACTCTTGCCATTACTCCCACTGTACCAAACCTATCACTGTGGCAGTAAAGAGGCCCCACGTCACCATATTTGCACTGCCTCTCCATTATGTGTACAATAATTTATCCACCAGTCCAATAAACTACAAGTCCATGAAAACGAGGACTTCAGGACCCACCTATCCCATTGGTTAGATAATATAGGTATTTACAGTGTTTACTATACAGTGTTAATGAAATATTGACCTTATCCTGGGTATCTTTATGAATATAGTAACATCAAAGTTGTACAGTTTTGGATGTTGTGCAATTTAAATAAATTACAATTTCTGGCACTTTTTTAGATTATGCAATCATTGTTATATATTTTTACTCTCAAAAGCAAAGTGTAAGGAATACAAATCATTATTTTGTAAATTTTTTAATCATTTTATTGAACTTAATTTTTTTAAACATTTTTTTCTGTTTCACTAGGGACTCCCTTGTTAGCACTTATAGGGGAAGGGGAAGGCATTTAGCAGACAAAGTGGGGTTTCCTCTTTATTTTGGACTGTTTAGATGCCACAGTTGCTATTTACTGTTGCATCTATGGGTTCAAACTTCCTGGATCTGAGTTAACGCCAATCCTAGCTTCTATGACAAGAACCCAATTGTGGCAGTGTGACCAAAGACAGTTATCTATAGGCTGCAAGATGGCTGGCAATGATTGCAACATTTATATTCCCAGTGACAATTATAAAAGCAGCAATGGAGTACAATTTCCTATTCTAACTCATAAACACTGTATAGAGATAGCAGGTCATTTTGTGCTCATCTTTAAATCTACATGGTTGGACAGTAGATGGGAATAATAATCATGCCATCATTTTCTTTTCCTTCCACCCTTCCTTCTGTCAAAGAAAAAGAGAAATCTTCAACAAATTGTAGTCTTGGAAACTATTATCTTTGGCAATATGACAAGTAAAATGGAACTATTAATGGATTAAATTAAAATATTTCTTTGGGCTTTAGACAACCAGCCGCTGCACTGAAAGATTTAGGCAAACTAGAAGAATGGTCAGAACTCTGCCAACTGAAACTTATTGTGAATAAGTGCAAGATAATGCACCTGGGGCATAAAAACCCTTGGGAAGAATACAGAATATTAGACACAGTCCTGACTTCAGTATCTGAGGAGAGGGATTTAGGGGTAATTATTTCAGAAGACTTAAAGGCAATAAGACAGTGTAATAGAGCAGCAGGAAATGCTAGCAGAATTATTGGATGTATAGGGAGAGGTATAAGCAGTAGAAAGAGAGGAGTGCTCATGGCGCTGTACAGAACACTGGTGAGACCTCACTTGGAGTATTGTGCGCAGTACTGGAGGCCGTATCTACAGAAGGATATAGATACTCTAGAGCGAGTTCAGAGAAGATACTAAACTAGTACATGGATTGCAGGATAAAACTTACCAGGAAAGGTTAAAGGACCTTAACATGTATATCTTGCAAGAAAGAAGAGACAGAGGGGATATGATAGAGACTTTTAAATACATAAAGAGAAACGACACAGTAAAGGAGGAGAGCATATTTAAAAGAAGAAAAACTACCACAAGAGGACATAGTTTTAAATTAGAGGGGCAAAGGTTTAAAAGTAATATGAGGAAGTATTACTTTACTGAGAGAGTAGTGGATGCATGGAGTAGCCTTCCCGCAGAAGTGGTAGCTACAAATACAGTGAAGGAGTTTAAGCATGCATGGGATAGGTATAAGGCTATCCTTCATATAAGATAGGGCCAGGGACTATTGATAGGATACAGATTATTGGGCAGACTAGATGGGCCAAATGGTTCTTATCTGCCGACACATTCTCTGTTTCTATGTTTCCATCATAAAATAGGGATTTCCCTTGATAGACTTGTCTTAAATTAGCAGGAAAAAATAGAGAAAACTGCATATTTGTATTTTGTAATAATTTCTTAATTTTTTGAGTATTTGTAGTATTGAAAATTATAATTCAACTTCAAATTTACTAAAATTGGATGGGAGCCAAAATCTTTGACCTAAATAAAAACCCTTTGAGACCTTTCCAGTGAAATTATAGTAGAAGTCTTTTGACCAAATTGCTCTTTGGTGGATATAGAGATTAATTTAATGCCGTCCCTGCCTTCACTTCATTCCAGGAATCTTAAACATCTTAAATGGCATCTCTACAATCTTTCCTCAGTTAGTAAATTTAGCTCTTGAATATTAGAGATTATAAATTCATAAACCTCCTTATTTAAGATGAGATCAGTCTTCTTAAAAACTCTAACTTTTCCTAAATCATTACAAACTTATAACTCCTCAGTACCAGTTCCTCCCAACTGAGCCACCATCTTTGCAATGGCCTCCAATATTTGTACCAATAGAAGAATTACTGATTTTATAGGGCTTGTTGTTTTCAAGCTTACTTGGTAACAGTGGTTCAACTATTGCATCTTTAAAAGGGTACTCCGGCGCTAAGGCATCTTATCCCCTATTATTTGGATAGGGGATAATATGTCTTAGCGCCGGAGTACCCCTTTAATAAGAGTTTGGTGCCCCTCACTATCTTAGGCTGGGTTCACATCACTTTTTTCAGTCATACAGGACCGCATATGGCTGGGGGGAGCTGAAACCGGGCACTCTGGTATCCCCGCCATATGCCGTCCCTATTATAATTCATTTCATTGAGCCGACCGGAGTAAAACGCTAACTCCGGTCGGCTCATTTTTGCCCCGATTGCGGTTTTTCACCAGACCAAAAACCGTGGTCGACCTCACAGAAACTAAGACTGACGGGAATGAAATCTCTAGCCTCCCCCTTACTTTTCTCCTTTCCCAGATTTGTCCCCTTTCCAAGTTATTCAAGAAAAATGTATACATTTTTGGAAAGAGTTTTTTGAGTTTTTTACAGCTTTTCACAGGTGGCATAGCATCTATCCTCTTTCATGACATGGCAAAGACAGTGTTGGAATACAAAATTATTAACAAAGGCACTGGGGAGGTTGGCAAGGTATATTCTCTTTTAACATTAGTTATGTCCTTTAGATATACAGATTTGCACATACTTACCTTATCTCTCATTTGGTTAAGTTTTGCAATTTCTCATAAAACCAGTTCAATACAATATCACAAAAATCTCAGGATGTAATAAATATAAGGGATAAGAAAGGATTCATTTGTAATAATAATAATAATAATGATTATAAAAAAGATATGAAAAGCTCTCAACCCGTTTAGGCATTTCTTCTCATAAAGTTATGCTTTTTCAAGGAAGCTATGCAGGGACACAGAGAATGAAGGATCATACCACCAATCTCTTCCTACTGGCCCAAGCACCAAGCCATGGTACCTGTTACCCACGGAGAAAAATCAGGACCTGGGACTGTCCATCTCTCATTTAACCCTCCAGCACAGACCTTATCCAGACAGAAAGCATAAGAAGGCCAGAGAGAGAACAGAGAGACATTCTCTACAGCATATTTGCAGAGTTGGCAGGATATTGCCAGGGGTGAAATCATCAGAGAGGTATTATTAATCAGAGGCAAAGTAGGAGGGAGATTGAATGACCTAAGACAAGGACCTTTAACAAGTCTGTCACTTAATATCATATGACAAGATGCCATTTCTTGATCCATTGTCCATGTCAACTTTTTCAGTTCATGTGCAAATTTTAAGCAGTGATGACCACACTCTGTTCTTGAAATTTGTAGAAAACTGTTTAAAAAAAGGCAATAAAATAAATGTCAATGTGTCTTAAAAGCAATTTGCCATTGGTGCAATTGTGCAGGCTGCTCTCACAGTTATCGTAGGTCACATGATGTACAGTATCCATCAGGGGCTTTTCGCATCAAAAGCAGCACTGATCATTATCTGACTTCTGCTGCCCTGCCTGAGCTGCAGCTGATTCCCTGCCCCAGTCCTATACTCAGGTTGATTGTCCCATAACTGGTGGTAATTTGGCTCAGGTCTACATTGACCAGGACATTTCACATTGGATTGACGTATACCGGTAGTTTGATTTCGCTGTGTTGCTGTACCTAAATAGTTGTTTCATTATATGTTTATATAAGTTGTGTTGTTTTTAACTGTCCTTGCTTAGCTGCAGATCATTTCTAGGTATTGTCTCTTTGTGAACTTCTGAGACGGAAACAGGGCCACATGGAGCCTGTTGGTCAGTGCACTGCCGGAAACCACACTGAAGAGCATGATGGTACTCTTACAAGTTTTGTGGGTATACATGTTTTATACCTCTAACATTATGCCCCACATGATGGGTCATTTTACTAATGGCTGCAAAATATTGCAAATAGAAAAGCAGTTTTACTGCAAAACTGTACA